>NC_066585.1:526515081-527115081 GCF_024323335.1 Lathyrus oleraceus | reverse complement strand
ACTGCTGAGCAGAATCTGAAGTCAAAAGGGAAGTCCATTCTGATGATCGGAAATGGAAAGAGACAGAACAAAAGACCCACCACGCAGGGTGATAAAGGGAAAGGCAAGGAATTTGCCAAACTCAAACCCACTGCTCCTGCTTTGAAGCCTAGTGGAGGCATAGCAAAGGAAGACACTTGCTTCCATTGCAATAAGACCGGGCACTAGAAGAGAAACTGCCTAAAGTATCTGGAAGATAAAAAGAATGGAGTAGAGACTTCAACTTCAGGTATTTTTGTTATTGAAATTAATTTATCTACTTCTGCATCATGGGTATTAGATACTGGATGCGGTTCTCACATTTGTACCAATGTGAATGAGCTAAAAAGGAGTAGAGATTTGACAAAAGATGAAATTGACCTACGAGTTGGCAATGGAGCAAAGGTTGCTGCTTTAGCCGTAGGAAATTATGTATTGACTTTACCTAGTGATTTAATAGTTCAGTTAGAGAACTGTTATTATATACCTGCAATTAGCAAGAATATTATTTCCGTTTCTTATTTAGACAAGTTTGGTTTTTCATTTATAAAGAACAATTGTTACTTCATTTATTTGAATGATATATTCTATGCTACTACACAAATGAACAATGGACTATATGTCCTTCATCTTGAAATGTCTATTTATAACATTAATACTAAAAGGATGAAACCTAATGAGTTAAATCCAACTTACCTGTGACATTATCGATTAGACCACATAAATGAGAAACACATTTCCAAACTCCATAAAGATGGACTCTTGGACTCTTTTGATTAAGAATCAAATGAGACATGCAAATCTTATTTAATTGGAAAGATGACAAAGTATTCATTCACAGGAAAAGATGGAAGAGCTAATGATCTTTTGGCCCTCATACATATTGATCTATGTGAATCATTGAACATACTAGCTAGAGGAGGTTTTCAGTAATTCATCACATTTATTGATGATTTGAGTAGATATGGTTATGTGTATTTAATGAAACACAAATCAGTGTCCCTTATCGAGATGATTATTTTGCTACCTGGACCAAACCATTTACTACTTCCGCACAAAGCTTTTAGTTGTTCCAATTTAGTAACTTCTTCAAGTAAAAGAAGTACCCTTTTATGTCGAAGTCTTTCTCTTAAAGTTACTTTTCCTGATTCGACATCAGTGGCTTTGTTGACATGACAAACAAGTTTCTCTTGTAAAGAAACTCGACCATTCATTTCTTCCCAAGTTGTCCCAACCATATTGAGGAAACACTTGTCCTCAAAATAGGGACCAATTTGATCATATATAGCTCGGCCAATGTTTGTTTTACCAATCCCTTCCATCCCCCATATCCCTACTAGTAAAGGACATTTGGATTGTTTCAACAATTGAATCACATCTTGCACTCCGGATTTTACACTCGCTGAAGTATGACTACAGCAATTTTGCAGTCTTCAATTACCTTAAGCGATGATTCTGAAGGTGTTGTTTCGTGATATGAACTTTGAAGCTTGGTATGATCCAAGAAAACAAAGAGATCCTTTAACAAGTGTACAGATAGCCCCGTGGAGTTTCAAAACAAAAGTAGACGGATCTTTCACGCTGAAACTCAAGTAGACATCATAGCTCATCTTCCTCTTTTGATTAGTAATAAATAATGGAAGAAGACATGGTTTGGATTTGATGAAAATTAGGTCAAACAGAGTGATGAATCTGAAATTGCATAGGAAGAAAACAAGAGTATATAAGCCTATTTAATTAAGGAAATTTCTTAATTCAAAAGTTTTTCTGATCTAATTTTATTTTTGAAAAGGTAATTGACAGCCGAAATAAACACTTTTACACCATCATTCAATAGAATGATAACGTTTTGTCATATCATACCAATATTTTAAAATTAAACATATGATTTGACGGGATACATGTCTCTGATTCGTTGATAGTGTAAAAATATTTTATACCGTCGGAGCATAATTTTTTTTCATAATTTTTTTTCTCATAAATTTATTTTAGAAATGCCTCTCCAGAAAATTTCCAAAAACATATTTATTTATTTTGAAGTGCAGATAGACAGTATCAACCTCCTATTTTAAGCAAGTTCTTCAACCCCTATCATTGCATTAGTGAGTTTCTCCTCGTTGAATTTATATATAAATGTGTTTAAGTGGAAGTAATGTTTGTGAGAACTAGTTTAGTTTACTGGTATTTTACTAAATAAATCGTTTTCATGATAATTTATAGATTCACAGAATTGACTTTGATCAAGTGCTTACACATGTTTTGCAGATTCTAGCCATGACACTTGGTGCAGATTCTAGATAACTAAGACTTTCACTACTCAAGAATCATTTCATCATTCACTTTTCCTGATTCAAATACTATTCACTTCATTTCTCTTTGAATTTTTCCTCTTCTTGTGCAGTTTCAAATTCATCTCTCTCACTACTACTATAATCCAAGGAGGAAGAAGAGCTACAGCGTCGTCCTTCTCGGTGGCGTGATTGAAAAACTGCCGGAGATCTGCTCGACGGTAATGCGGTAGTTTTAAGGGTTTGTGTGTCAATTCAAAATAATCATAAACCCTAACTTTATATTTTATGATATAATAATGGTTTTTCTTTAGTCGTGCGTTGCAGAAGCCCCAAAGTGTAAGTAATAATTCTATCTATAGTTTATTCAGACGACTTTTGACTGTTGAGAATTCATCGATTACATAAACTAAGCAACCATGACTTTTGCCTCAATCATTTCATTTCAATCCCTTTCTTATTCTTCTCCTTGTGCAATTTCTGATTCACTCACCACTTTTCATCAAAAATCCATCCATGTCTTCCACCACTTCCTCCTCCGAAACCGAATTCGAATCCGAAATCGAAATCGAAAGCCCCAACGAATATGAGTTCGATAACACATTTTCTAATATTATTAACCCAAATACGAAGAGTTATGATGTGTACTTGAGTTTCTACTATGAAGATGCGGATTTTCTTGCTAGCGATATCTATGCCGCTATTTCAGACGTTGAACTTGCGGTTTTCTGGGATCCAGCGAGGGTTAATAGTCAAGATCAAGAAATACTAACCTCATATCTGAATGTAATTGGAGATTGCCATGTTGTTGTAATCATATTTTCAAAGAATTATACTAATTCAAGATGGTGTCTTCAAGAGTTGGAGAAAATAACTCAATGTTGCAGAACTAGAGATGGTCCCATTGTTCTTCCCGTGTTCTACCGGCCTCTTGTCACGGAGAAAATTGAGTTTCGACAGACTTTTTATGATTTTGTGGATAGAATCTCTGCGGAAGAGGAAATCTCTAAAGAGGAAGATAAGTTCATGACTTGGGTGGCAACTATCAGTAGTAAAGCTACCACATATGCACAAGAATCCGATGATTTTGAATCTGGGTAATTTAAAGTTGAAACTTGCTGAATTTAAAATTGTATTACTCCAACTTTATGGCCTTTCTATTTTACACCTAACTAAGCATATGTTGGACAATTGTAGTTATACATCTAATCATTTATCATTGATATATTAATTCAGGAACAATACTATGTATATTAACGGTGTAGTTGAATATGTTGCTCATATGCTACGCACCTATAATAGCTTCTCTCATGTTTTATATACGGCGAGCGCAAAATCTCGTGCTCGAGATGTGATTCAATTGCTGAAGCAATCAAAACGTCCTCTACTAATAGGGATTTGGGGGATGGCAGGGGTTGGTAAAAAAACCATTGCCCAAGCTATTTATGATCAGATTGGTCCCTATTTTGAACACAAGAGCTGTTTTGGCGTTAGTACTGCTTGGCGATATAGTAGTTCTCAACTTGCTTTGCAAAGGAATCTTGCTTTAGATATGGGCGGAGTATCTGATGTAGTTATACCTACAATTGAATCAGGAAAAGTGATTTTAAAAGAAAGATTTCAACATAAAAGGGTGCTTATTATAATTCACGGTGTTGATAAATTAGAGCAGCTAAAGGCTTTGTGCGGAAATCGGGATTGGTTTAGTCCTGGTAGCAAAATAATCATCGCAACAACAAATAGACATATACTCAAGGAGCATGGAGTTGACCATATATATAGAGTGAAAGAACTGGATGAAAGTGAATCACTTGAGGTTTTTAATCGGTATGCATTCAGACAAGCAACATCTCCTCTAAGAGAATTTGCTGATCTCGATAAAAAGGTAGATCTTAATACATTCAGCCCTGCAGCTCCCCCAGAAGGTTTTGGTGAACTTGCTGAACAATTAGTTGCTTATTGCGGGGGATTACCTCACGCTCTTAAAGAAATTGGGATCTCGTTGATTGGACAGGAAATACATGAGTGGAAAGGTGTGTTGAGGAGTCTAGAAAGATTTTCCATTCCATCTCGAAACCTGCTATATGATCTAGAAAACTGTTTTAGTGATTTGAGTGATAAAGAGAAACAAATATTCCTTGATATAGCATGTTTCTTTAACAGGGTGGACCAAAATGATGTGCTCCAAATATTGAATAGGTCAACAAAGAGTGCAGCTCTTCAAATAAGTCTCCTTGAAGACAAGAGCTTTGTAACTATTGATGAGAATAACAACAAGCTTGAAATCCATGTTATGCTACAAGTCATGGCAAGAGATATCATTAAGAAGGAATCAAGTAATATGACTAATCAGGTGAGTGGTAATCTATATTTGAATTTGAGGCTAGTTCAGCTTTATGTATCCTTAGTGTATGATTTTTTGGTACCAATATATATAAATATACACAGACACACACACACACGAAAGTAAGCAAATGACATTAACGAAATCAGTTTGTTAAAATTTGTTTTCATAATCACCTCGAGAACCTTGCAAGCAAATTAGTATGACTGTGAGTTAGAAATTAGTAACAAAATAATTTGTTGGTAGCCTAATAGTTTATGATGTATATGTGGCACCAGGAATATCAGCAACCATATATCTAAGCTATTATTTTCTTTGATGTTTCAGCCAAAGATGTACGATGTGTTCTTGAGTTTCAGAGGGGAGGACAGTCGTGCAAAATTCATGTCACATCTCTATTCCTCTCTTCAAAATGCGGGTATTTATGCTTTCAGAGATGATGATGAGATTCAGCGAGGAGATCAGATCTCAATGTCACTGTTGCGAGCAATCGGACTGTCTAGAATTTCTATTATTGTTTTGTCTACAAATTATGCTAATTCAAGATGGTGTATGCTAGAGTTGGAAAGGATCATGGAAATTAGAAGAACCTTGGGTCTGGTGGTTGTGCCAGTGTTCTATGAGGTAGATCCCGCAGAGGTACGTCGTCAAGAAGGTCAGTTTGGAAAAGCTTTTAAAGAACTTATATCAACAATCCCAGTGGATGTATCCACAGAGAGTAATTGGAGAAGAGAGCTCTTTGATATTGGTAGCATAGCAGGGTTTGTACTCATAAATTCCAGGTTAATTGATTTATTTTCTGTTTCTCCTTAGCATATTGTTTTGATACTTTAAAATTCTTAAGCTTTTGTATAGATGAAGACTAATTCACTCTCTTCTATCGTCTTTTTCACTTTCCTCATCGCGCTACATCTATGGTTGTTTCATCGCAGCCGCGTCGGAATATAATATAAAATCTTTTTTTTAATCTAATATCTAGTATTTTCTCTTATGATATTATCTAGATAGAAACTTCCCAGAGAGGTAGGTGTTGTTTTATCCTCCATTCAGCATTTCTACAATTGTTGATGTTATGAGTTATTTGTGGAAGCCATGAGGTTGGTGGTATTCTCAAGGTGGAATTTTAACTGAATCACTCACAGAACTAAAGGATATAGTGGGTTTTTACTACAACAAAATTATATTGGAGAAGAATATTTGAGGCTTAATATCATTCCTCTATTATTTCACAACTAATTATATCAAAACTTGCACGCGATTTTGTAGGCTTACTAGTGACTAGAGTGATTCTTGGTTTACCAGTAATAGCATTGATACTTCACTAAGACTTTGTTTATAAGTTTGGAGGGAAAGGGAGGGAAAGACTTGGAAAAAAGGGAAAGACTGAGTGAAAAAAATGGAAAGATTTAGGTTGAGAAGGTTCTGGGAGATTTATTTTATTTCAAAAACCAAAATCCTTTTAATTTGGGGAATTGAAAAATTGTATTGGAGGATGAGTTTGGAGGGTTTTGGAAGGTTTAGATAAATTGTTCAAATATAATTTATGTTGTTATAGTATTTCAAAAATTACAAATATGTTAATGATAAACACTCTTTTATTGTTCTATACAAAATCATTTTTTTAAATAATGTTAAAGATTTCTCTATTTTTTTTAAAATTCTTTTTTTAAAGCTCTCTCTTCCCCTCCCCTCCAAACTCGTAAACAGAGCTCGTGCATTTTCTCTTCTAAAATTATGCACGTAAACTGATATATAATTCTCCCACTTATGATAGCGCACATTGGAGAATGCTTGTAGCCTTATATATACAATTGACTGTGCACCTTTTCATTGGTTCATATTTTATAGGAATGAAAGTGCAGATATCAAGAATATTGTTGAATGTGTTACTCGTTTGCTAGACAGGAAAGAGTTATTCGTTGCTGAACATCCCGTGGGTGTAGAATCTCGTGTGACAGCAGCAACTAAGCTACTAAATATCCAAAAATCGGAAGATGTTTTGATTCTAGGGATATGGGGAATGGGGGGTATGGGTAAGACAACGATTGCCAAAGCCATTTATAATCAAATTGGGAGCATGTTTGAGGGAAGGAGCTTCCTTCTGAACATAAGGGAATTTTGGCAGACACATACCAATCAAGTTTCTCTACAACAAAAGGTACTTTCTGATGTTTACAAGACAACGACATTCAAAATACATAACATTGAATCAGGGAAAAATATATTGAAGGAAAGACTTTCCCAAAATACGGTACTTCTTGTGCTTGATGATGTGAGTGAATTGGATCAACTACGGGCTTTGTGTGGAAGCCACCAATGGTTTGGTCCAGGGAGTAGAATAATCATTACAACAAGAGATTTGCATCTTCTTAAATCATGTGGAGTGTATTATCGGGTGTATAGAATAGAAGAAATGGGGGAAAGTGAATCTCTTGAGCTTTTCAGTTGGCATGCATTCAACCAATCAAGTCCGATAGAAGATTTTGCTACACATTCAACAGATGTAATTGCTTATGCTGGGGGTTTGCCACTAGCACTTCAAGTCCTTGGGTCCTATTTGTCTGACTGTGAAATAACAGTGTGGCAGAAAGTTTTGGATAAACTCAAATGTATTCCCCATGATGAAGTACAAAAAAAGCTAAAAGTAAGTTTTGATGGTTTAAAAGATATTACAGAGAAACAAATATTCCTTGATATAGCTTGTTTCTTTATTGGGATGGATCGAAGTGATGTAATACAAATATTAAATGGGTGTGGATTGTTTGCTGATATTGGAATTAAAGTCCTTGAAGAGCGAAGTCTTGTAACTCTCGACAATAAAAATAAGCTTAGAATGCATGATTTATTGAGAGACATGGGAAGACAAATAATTTATGAAGAGTCACCATTTGATCCTGAGGACCGCAGTAGGCTGTGGCGCTGTGACGAAGTGGTTGATATATTATCAAATGATAAGGTAATTACTAATTAGTGAACTTCTATGGTTTATATATGTTACTGAAAAATACAGCAGTAAAGGAAAATAACTAAACATTGATGAATCAATCATTAACGTTCATTTGGATTCTTAATTATCACTAGAAATATGAAGTTTAGTTTCATTCATGGCTGTTTTAGTTTTTGATAATTATATGGGTTTCAAATGTCAAAATTATGCTCTTATTTTTCGGTTTCCCTTATTTTTAAATTCCAGGGAACACGAGCTATCAAGGGTCTGGCTTTGGAGTTTCCAAAAAAAACACTTAGTCTGAATACCATGGCATTTGAGAAGATGAATAAATTGAGATTGCTTAAACTTGCTGGGGTGCGGCTTAAAGGAGATTATAAAAATTTTACAACAGATCTTAGATGGCTGTACTGGCATGGATTTTCAGAAACCTGCGCTCCTGCAAAATTTCAGCAAGGAAGTCTAGTTGCCGTCATATTAAAATATAGTAACCTTAAACAAATATGGAATAAGAGCAAGGTACTATAACTCTCAATAAATTTAAATTTATTATTGCATCATATCTAGGTCTTTATTTTGTGTAGTTCAGTTTTACAAAACAAGTATCAGTTTGAGTTGAGAAGTAGTGAAAACTCTTCCTTCCTATTCTATCTTGCTGTAGTACTCTGTCTGTGATTTTTGTGTTTAGTAAAACTATGTTCCACTGATGTCATGATTTAATTAATGGTAGCCATGACATGTTAACTGCACATGTGTAATTAATTGACATCTATGTCCACAAGTCATGTAATGCTTCTGTTCCACACTTCTGTTACACACGCGGAAAATGTGTCATGTCTATCTTAGACTCTTCAGTTTTGTAACTGCAATTAATTTATTAGGAGAGTTTGTGGATTATTATTATAATTGTTATATTATTAATTCAGAGTGTTTAAGTTTAGAATCAACACGAGCATAAAGTAAGTGTAACAGAGATGAGGATGTTGCGGTGGATGTGTGGTAAGACTCGACATGATAAAATTAGAAATGAAATATTAGAGAGTGTCGGGGTAGTGCCTATAGTAAAGAAGATGGTGGAAAATAGACTTAGGTAGTTTGAGCATGTAGAGAGAAGACCTGTAGATTATGTAATAAGGAGACGAGAGAAGATGGAGAGAAGACAAACAATTCGAGGAAGAGGATGACCCCAAAAGACTATAAGAGAAGTTATTAAGAAAGATCTCGAGATTAATGATTTGGATAGAAGCATGGTCTTTGATAGAATATTATGGCGAAAGTTGATCCATGTAGCAAACCCCATCTAGTGGGATAAGACTTGGTTGTTGTTGTTGTTGTTTAGGTTTAGGATAAATAGGGGAAGACATTGGGGGAGTTGATCATCGTGGAGTTTGATAGGAAAAGAGGCCATTCTAGAATTAGGGAGGTGCAGACCTTTGAAGTTCTACGGTACTAATCTGTAATTCAAAGGGATCTTTCCTACTTTGTTTTATATATCAGTTAGTTTTTATCAACTGGTATCAGGGCAGTTCTGATCCAAGAAGATTTGCCAGTGTGCTAGAAATTTTGGCATGAATATGACTGCAGATTTGATGGAGGGGAGGCCTATTGGTGGCTGATCCAGGCTGAGCAATATTTTGGGTAAAAAAGAATGAGTGAAGAGATGAAGTTTGGGTGGGCTGTTGCATTTGCATTGAGAGGAGATGCTCTTGATTGGCGGATTTCTTAGAATGATAGCCATCCAAAAATTGGTTGGTGGAAATTTTCAAAGGCCATCCTCAAGAAATTCCAACCAGAAGTTTGGGAATATCAGCTGGATTCAGAAAATGAAGTACAGAAACAGAGGTAGAGATGAAATTCATGATAAGAATCCAAAACTAATAGCATCTGAATCTGAAGAAACAATTGGTGATGAAGTTGAAGGTACACATATCCAAAAATACGGCAAAAAAGAAGATTGTGCAGTAGATACCAAATTAGATCGTGAGGGCGACGTAGTGAAAAATACAAATTCATCTACAGGCTGAAGTAAAGGTTCAAAGAAGTGATGAAGAGTTGGACAAGGAGGAGTACAAGGTGGAGTACAAGGTACTCATGTCACGGTCCCGTCCAAGTTCATCTATCTGCCGACGTCATCTTTGCTGTCACACTTAAGGAAATTCTGCATCAACGAAAATGAGAGAATTGAGATTCGGTGATGAACTAAATAAACAACCACTGTCACAATGGTTCGGCCAACATCCGTTAGTTACCGAAACCTCGAAACGTCTGATATCACATGGTGATTGCTGTTGTTCCTAAGATAAAATCTAGGAAAGAGAAAGTTCCACTGTGGCGTCGCCGTCATCCCAACAATCAATCATGAGAAAATTGACAACAGTGAGCAAATTTGATCCAGGAGGAAATTATCTTATTTCTTGTATAACTCAATCTTTTTGCTTTAAGTTATGGTATCCAGGAGGATACATTCTTTCACCTTGAGGACAAGGTGAATCTTTAGGGTCGGAGTATTGTTAGACTCTTCAGTTTTGTAATTGTAATTAATTTATTAGGAGGGTTAGTGAGTAATTATTATAATTATTATATTAATAATTCGTAGTGTTTAGGTTTAGAATAAATAGAGAAAGACATTGGTGAGTTGATCGTCGTGGAACTTGATTGGAAAAGGGGCCATTTTAAAAGTTCTCCGGTATCATTCTGTAATTCAAAGGGATTGAAAAATACACCTCACTTTCAATGGTAAAAAAATAGACAGATTAGGGAAGTAATTTGTATATACAAAGACTTTCATTAACTGAAATATTTCAAGTTGTCACTTTCACAAATTTTATACTGCTTCTAACTTTAGTATTCAAAGCAAAATAAATACTGATATCAGCATAAACCATCCTTTAGGGATCAACAAAATTTACACCAAACAAATAAGTGACTGATACATCCCAATGTCATTCTTCCAAATTCCAATCTATTTTTCCGCTACGCTTCTCTTACAATTCTCTTGTGGTATTTTATTTTCTTGCAGGTGCTAGAGAATCTAAAAATTCTTAATCTTAGCCATTCTCGGGATTTGACCAAAACCCCGGAGTTTTCATTCTTGCCTAATCTTGAAAAGTTGATACTCAAAGACTGTCCAAGTTTGTCTAAGGTCTCCCATAGCATTGGGTCTCTCCATAAACTTCTTTTGATAAATTTGACAGACTGCACAGGTCTTCGGAAACTTCCGAGAAACATCTATAAATTAAAATCTCTAGAAACTTTGATTCTTTCAGGATGTTCCATGATTGATAAATTGGAGGAGGACTTGGAACAAATGGAATCGTTGACAACGTTGGTTGCGGATAAGACTGCTATAACAAAAGTTCCCTTTTCAATTGTAAAATCAAAAAGGATTGGATATATTTCCCTGTGTGGCTTTAAAGGATTTTCACGGGATGTATTTCCTTCTATCATTTGGTCTTGGATGTCACCATCAAATAATGTGATATCCCGAGTTAAGACATCGCTGTTCATCTCATCTCTTGGTACTTCCAAGGATCTTCTAAAGCTTCGAGTTCTTTGTGTGGAATGTGGCTCACAACTACAACTGAATCAATATGTAGCAAAATTTTTGGATGTATTAAAAGCCACAAATTGTTATAAAAAGGAAGTCAGTGCAATTGCAACTGCGTCACAGATCTCTGATATACATGCTACTCCTTTAATTGATGATAGCATTGGTCATGTTCACATTTCAAGGTCCAAGAATTACTTGAAATCTCTCTTAATTCAAATGGGAACAAAATGCCCAGTTTCAACAATGACAAAAGAGAGCATTTTTCAGGTTTGAATATCTCTTCCGCATATTTATTTTATTAGAAGCAAACTGGAACTTTGGTTTCTGAAGTTGTATTTTTCTAACATATTATGTCATCCTTAATTTGATTTTGACACCAATTTAATTCATAGAGTTTTCAAACTATATTTAAATTAGTAGTTTGTGAAGTTAGTGTTAATAACTTCATGATTAATTCACACATGATTTAAACAACAAACTAATTACATTTTCATGAAAAAAGTATTACCATTTTACTGTTCTTTTATAAGACTGCTTCATTTTTCTTTTCCTACTGTGATTAGATGATCATATATATGGGAAACTGAAAGAGAATATATCATTTCATATATCTTAAGTAGGGATGAGAAAATAAATTACATAACAAAAATGAACTTGTTTCCTCTGATCCTTAACTTTTGCCATTTATACATTTGTTCATTGTCAGCCTGCAGATGGGACTTGGGGTTCGTTTCTGCTCCCCTCAGACAATAAATCTAATTGGTTTACCTTCAGTTGCAAAAGTTGTTCTGTATCATTTGATGTTCCAATGAAGGGGAGTTTCCTGAAGAGTATGACGCTGTTCGTAGTTTACTCTTCCCCGGACAAGATAACATCAGAAGGTTGCCAAGGTGTGTTGATCATAAACTATACAAAGGCAACCATTCAGACCTATAAAAGTGATACACTAACCTCTTTTGGCAATGAGGATTGGCAGACCATAACATCAAATCTAGAACCTGGTAACAAAGTAGAGGTTATGGTTGTCTTTGGGGAGGGATTCATTGTAGAGAAAACAACGATATCTCTCTTATATGATGAACTAATCAACACAAAAATGGAACTCTGCGATGCAGTAGACGAGGAGGATGTTATTGTTTCTGAAAGTGATAATGTTGATGTGCCAGTTGACAACAGTGTTACTGGTCCAGCTCAAGATGAAAATACAAGTGAAGATAAACACGAATGCATAATGTATAGAAAGAGAAAGAGGGGAGACATGAAAACACTGTAATGGGAAACACTACCATGCTTGATCCTCACAGTTAAAAGAGTAGTATACAAGTAAGAGGCCGAATCCATATACTAGAGAGTAGTAATGTCCAACTTGTTACTGTTGTGTTTTGAGCGTCTATGAGATACTTCTAAAGCTAAAATTCTCATATAAGATGTTGAGTCATAGCCCTAGTGTAATTAATAGAAAATTTTGTTGCAAAAATCTTTTCCAATGGAGGCTGAACTCGATCGGTATTAATTCTGGTACTTTTTGCCTCGTTTCTTATAAAACTGGCGATTTTTATGATTATCAATTTTGTTTAAAAAACATAACCTAAACATAAATTTTACTAAAAATTAAAGTGTAGTTAAACTATTTTGGCATTTTCTGTTTACAATTTTTTTTAATTAGTTTTTTTATTCTTATGAAAAGGAGGACGAACACAAAGTTCTTTTTTTGGTAAGATGAAATTTGAGCTACTAATAGTTTTATACAAATAAAAAAAAAAGTTGAACATTTTACTTTTCACCTCTGCAAATTGATTTGCGAAAAGACTAATGTTATTATGCCATAATATGACCACTATTTATTTAGAAGAAAATTTTACTCATCCACTAATGCAAGTGAATAATAGAAAATTTTACTTCGTACCCCTACATTTAGCCTCATATCCCTACAATTTTTTAAAAATTCCAATTCTACCCTTAACTAGTTTTAACCAATTTACCATTTCATTTTTACCATTCAGTTGAAACTTTCAAAAATTACACGTTTCACCCTCGCACCGGAACTCCTGGAAAAAGACTTCCGGTATGTATTTTTTCCAAACTGGAAGACTTCACAAAAGACATCCGGAACACACAAAGTAATGAACCGAAAGTCTTCACGAAAGAGTTCCAGTTCTTTAAGAAAAAAGTCACGTTCCGGAAGACTTCTTGAAAGAGTTCCAGTAAACAAAGTTACACACACCGGAACTCTTTCAAGAAGTGTTCCGATTTGCTCTTTTTTTTAAAAAAAAATTATTGTGCAGGAATGGAAAATCTTCCCCAAATATGCGTAGATACTTCTGATGCGTTTATAACGACTGAAAAATTTGGTACACGAGAAGAGGTGATCAGATGGATTAAAGAGGTTGGAATCGATAATAAAGTAACTGTTATTATCAGTCGTTTAAGTACTGAAATATGGAAGAGAGGGAGAAGTAACAAATTAATATTTGGTTGTGATAAAGGTGGGAAACACAAGAGTACTGATAGTGGTACCCAAAGTGCGTCCAAGAAATGTGGATGCCCATTTAAAATCAGGTCGACTCCGACGAAAGATGGATCTGGTTGGAAGACTGATGTAAAATATGGGTTACATAATCATGGTTTACCTGATAGATTATAAGGTCATTCCTTTATTGGTAGGTTGACCACAGATGAGAAGCAACATGTCGCTGATTTGACAAAGAGACATGTACCACCTAGACATATATTGTTTTCCTTGCAAGACCGAGATCCTGAGAATGTCACTCGGATTACGCAAGTATACAAGCATAAGAGTGTGATACAAAAAGAGATAAGAGGTCCCAAAAGTGAGATACAACATCTGTTTAAGCTTATTGAGGATGCAGGCTATGTCTATTGGAGTAGAAAAAAGGATGACTCGGAAGTTGTGAGAGAGATATTTTGGATCCATCCTGATTCAGTTAAGTTGTTGAATATTTTTTCGATTGTGTTAGTTATGGATAGCACCTACAAGACAAACAAATATAGACAACCTTTGTTTGAAATTGTTGGCATGACATCAACCGAGTTGACTTTTGCTGTTGCATTTGCGTATAAGGAGTCTGAGCAGACAAAGAATTTTTGTTGGGTATTGGAGAAACTAAAAGAGTTGTTTGTGAAGAAAGACTTGTGTCCACAAGTGATTTTGATATATAGAGATCTTGCTTTGATGAAAGCAATTGAAATTGTGTTTCCCAGATCGATTAATTTGCTATGTAGATTTTACATTAACAAAAACGTTGGTGCCAAATGCAAACAACATGTGGTGAATGACCTGCAAAAGACGATAGACACATTATGGATGGAAGTTGGTTGGGCTAGTGATGAGGTTGAGTATGGTCAACGGTTGCATCAACTTGAGCAAGCATGTGTTGATTATAGTGGATTTATTAATTATGTGAAAGACACATGGTTGACTCCACATAGGTATAGATTTGTTGGAGCATGGATTAATCGAGTGCTACATTTGGGTAACACAACGACTAATCGGTACGTCTTATAATTTTTTATGTGTTATTTTTATATGTGATATTTTTTCTATGTATTTTTTATGTGTTATTTTCAATATTTTTAGGGTTGAATCTGCTCATTGGAAGTTAAAGCAGATGTTAGGAAACAGTATAGGTGACATGGTCAAATGTTGGGAAGCTATGAATAACAACTTGAGGCTACAACTGGGAAACATTAGAGCTTCTTTTCAAAAGACTTTTTACGAAGTTGAGCACGCGCAAATAAGTCCCTTTTATGGTTATTTGCGTGGTTTCGTATCTCGAGCTGCTTTGAGACGTATTGTTGAAGAGTTATTGAGAGTTGATTATGTTGGAACTAACAGGCAAATATGTGGTTGTACTCTTAGAATATCTTATGGGTTACCTTGTACTTGTGAGTTAGGAAGATACACACTAGGTGGTATACCGATACCCATAGATGATGTTCATGTTCATTGGAGGAAACTAACTATGGAAGTTGAGTTAGAGGTAGGTGCAGATGATGGATCAGAGGTGGATATGACTTGTGCAATGGATGAATTATGGAAACGATTTAGGTCATTAGATGTTATTGGGAAAAGGGCATTAAAGAGTAGGGTTTGTGAACTAGCATACCCAACAATGACTCCATTGTGTCCACCAACTGAGAAACTAAAAATCAAAGGAGGAGTGAAGAAGAAAGGGAAAAAACCAGCAGAATATGATGTTTATATGGACCCTTCGTATCATGAGTATGTTGATAAGGCATCTCAATCTTCACAAAGGCAATCTCGACCATCACATACTTCGAAGAAGTTAAAATTATCAAAGAAGCAACCACAATTCACTCTTCAGTTTCCTAATCATATTAGGTCATACATTGAAGATGTAGTTAATGTTGAATCAGATGGTAATTGTGGATTTAGAGTCATTGCATCATTGCATGGATATGGTGAGGATGGTTGACCAATGGTTCGCAGAGAGTTGGGTTTGGAAATAATAGACAAGGATAAGTCAACTTTGTATGACAAGTTATTTTCTAATCAATTGTCAAAAGTGAGAGAATCTTTGATGATAGAATCCTTTGGCTCACAACCACCTGAAAAATGGTTGACTCTACCAGATATGGGTTACTTGATAGCGAATCGCTATAATGTTGTACTTGTCTGTTTAGGCAATTCGTGCATGACTTTCTTTCCGATGACAAGTTCACATTCACCAAATGTCTCTATTTATTGCATTGGTTTTGTTAACCAAAATCATTGGGTTCAGGTACGTATTTTGTATGACAAGTTATTTTATATGATTTAATATTTTAATTATTTCACTTAATATTTTATATGACTTAATATTTTAATTATTTCACTTTATCAGGTTAACATGAAATAGGGGTTTCCGTTGCCACCGGTCATATTAGATTGGAGGAAATTTCGTTCTCATACAGCAACTTCTTGGATGTTAGGAATTGCAGGACGTCTACAACATTGACAATTACTTACACCTATATTAGCATGAATATGTACTCAAAACATGAATATGTAATCAAAACATGAATTTTATATTATGTCTATTATATTCAGTTCTAAAACTTAATACATAAATCAATGTGAACGAGAAATATGCAAAGCTTCAAATAAATCAGTAGTGGATCTTCCTCTTCGGCATTAACCTGTCTCAGATAGCGATGAATCAATGTAGATACACGAGCCCAATCAGGATCAGATGGTCCGACGTCATATACAGGAACTAGTACCTCTCTTGGATCGTCATGATGGAGAGGGACCAACCGTGGATGCGAAACACAATAATATCACTCCAGATAACCATCTTCTACATCAGATGGAGTGGTGGCCAGGGTAGTTGGACGTATCACAACGATACCACTCCAATCAACATCAATATCTGTCGCTGTCATACGGTGAACTGGACCTTTTTGTGGTTTTAATCGCAATGTCGCGGTTAGCAAGAGTCGCCACCGACTTTTCTTTTATCCAATAAGGAAAGGTGGAAAAGAACAGGAAAGACCTTAATTTAGATTTTGGGTTCGGGAGGTACATTATACAAAGGGAAGGTGTTAGCACCCTTTGTATCCATGGTTATCCATGGGCTCTTAATTGCTCGATCACTTATATTATTTTTAAAAAAAAAAAGTGTTTGTGAATTGTTTAGAAAAATTGTTTTGAAAAGAGAATTTAACTTTGTAATGATTCTTGTATGAATATATACAAAGTAGTTATCTCGTTTAGTTTTGGAAATTGTTTAGAAAAATATAACTCGGTAATGATTCTAGTATGAATATATACCAAGTGGTGATTTTCTAAAGATATTTTGAAAGGTGTGAGGTGTGAAAATTGTTTTTAGATTGTGAGCCAACAATTAAGAGTTATACCGACCCAAGGTCTTTATGAGCATTTCCTATCCTTATGAGGGTAAAACTGTCCTTATTATTGAGAAATAAGTAGTTTTATCCTTTGGATGTTTAAGGGTCATCGTAGGGTCATCGATAGGTCATTGAAGGCAACAGTTACGAGGATATCTTAGCATTCGAAGGGACTATCATCTTTTAACCGTAGGCAACATCGGAGGGTCATCGAGGGACAAAGTTGTATATTCGAAGGCAACATCCGAGGGACTATAATTTATTTTATGATGATTTAACCGAAGGGTCTTTGCTAAGGGTATCCCCACGTTCGCGGGACATGACCGTAATATCGTAATCGTAAGGCAACAAAGAGAGGTCCAAGATCACTTATTCAAAGGCAAAGTTTTACAATTAATTATATAATTAGGATGAAACTCCACATTAAAATTATTAAAAATAATATATTAAAAAATTAATACATTAGAAATTACTACATTAAAAATTAATTTAGGGTGAAACTCCACAAGGGTATCCCACAAATAAAGTGGAATACCTAGCCAATAACCTTTTCCTGGGATATGTGAACCTTTACAAAACTCAAAAAAAGAAACATGTCAGAACACCAAATCAGGGTGCAATCGAAGATTACACCGGAGAAATATCACAACAATAAATAGGATAGGATGAATAATGCATGGCTATGATAAAACATAAAAAAAACAGAATAGAAAAGTCAGCTACTGTCTCGTTCGCCTCTGCCTCGCCTAGCGAAGGCCAGGCGAATACTCGCCCCAGGCTCGCCTAGCGAGGTGCTAGCAAGCGGCCACGGATTTTGAATTTGAAAACAGCCCCACGTTAGGAACTTTGAATTTTATGGCATTTTATCACAGGAATAACATGATCAAACATTCAGGGTATTCAGGCATATTTAAATTCCCATACGAAAGCAAATTATATATCAACATTTAATCATGATGCATTATATATGTAGATATGGCCAATTGAAAGTATAAACAATAGAGATACGCAAACCTGTTTGCCAATTCAAGGTTGAAGGGATTGACCACTTGTAGTATCGGAATAAGTTAGGCAGCGGGAATTGGACGGCGATGGCTTCGGTGCAGATGGGCTGCCTTCAGGGTTTCTTTACTCTGAATTCTCCGGGTAGGCAGGGTTCCTATGCCAAAACTTCTATTCGTTCTTCTCTGTTCTCCTCCTCTTTTTTTTTTCAGTGAATCTCCCAGTGTAACTCCAAGTCTTTTTTTTTAACTCCCCTACTGAAACTTCAGTATTTATAGACTAATTTCGTGGGTAATGGGCTTGGAATGAGGGAGACCCAAGTCCAAAATAATTTGTTATATTTTATTTATTTATTTATTATTTAATTAATTAATTAATTAATTAATTAATTAAAAATTTCTTCTTTTTTTTTTTTTTTTTCTTTTTTTTTTTTTTTTATTACTGAAGTGCTGGTATTTATAGTGATAATGGTGACCTAATGGGCTCAGAATGAAGCCCGAAATTTTTGTTGTCTGTCAGCTTCGCTAGGCGAGCGCGTAGCGAACAGGCCAGTTTGGGCCATTTTCTGGATTGGGCCATCCGTGAGCTGTTTCTTCAAGATCAGTGTTATGAGTCGGAATGCCTTGCAAAATGTCTTGAAATATTAATGGGCAAATTTTGGGGTATGACAGCTGCCCCTGTTCAATATTCTTGGACCGAGAGAGTTAGAATGGTGTGTACGCCATTCGTGGTCTGGAGGTGGAAGATTATTGAACACTAGAATGCCCCAAAAATTTGCACTTGAGAATCGACAGTTGGTCTTGATGGAGATGGGCTTAAAGGTGCCATCCGGGAGGTTTGATGACGAAAGCTTCAGATCGCGCCGTATATTAGGCCCATTTGAAGACATGGGTGCCACACTGGGTCGTACGTTAGACCGTATAATGAGTCATCCATTAGGCTGCCGACTTCGCTGGGGAGTCGGAGTGTGTCATATGTTGTTGGGGATAAAGGATCAGAATGGACCATACGCTAGATCGTATCTGAGTTGCAGAATGAGCCGTACGTTAGGCTGAATCTGATGACGAAAGGGGTAGTCGTACGTTAGACTACACTTCAGAAATGTACCGTATGTTAGGTAGCATCTGAGGGGATGGACATCCGAACGGGTCGTACGTTAGACCGTCGCAGAATGAGTCGTCTGTTAGGCCGCATCTGATGATGAAAGCGGTAGTCGTACGCCAGACTACACTTCAGAAATGTACCGTACGTTAGGTAGCATCTGAGGGTTGTAAGATCCAAACGGGTCGTACGTTAGACCGCGTTGGGGTTGTTGAAGTTCAGAATGGATCGTACGTTAGATCGTATCCGAGTTGTAGAATGAGCCGTCCGTTAGGCTGCATCTGAAAAAGAAAGTAGTCGTACGCTAGACTACACCCCTGAATGTACCGTACGCTAGGCAGCATCTGAGGATTTGAAGGTCCAAATGGGTCGTACGTTAGACCGCATTGGAGTTGCTGAAGAAGTCATATGTTGGGCTGAATCAGAATGAACCGTACGTTAGGCTGTATCTGATAACCTGTATATGTTGTACTTGCAATAAATGTCTGGGATGGGCTTAAAGATGCCATCGTTAGGAGGATATCGAAGTGTTGTCAGAATGAATGTTCCCATGAACTGTATTTGAAATATGTATCTGAATCTTGAATGTGATTGATAAAGGTGTCTGTCTGAATGAACCTTTTATTTTGACTATATCAGGAGGATAAATAACCTGCAAAGAAAAGTTAGCTTCATGCTATGTCATGATGTATGAGATGTTTCGTGTTATGCTAAAATAAATGCGAATGTTGTATGCATGCGTATGCTGTGAAATGATGTAATGAATGAGTTATGCGTATGAGAAGTTCTGCTTGGGGACTCTACTGGGGAAAATAAATCCCCATCTACTGATTGGAGATATTTGTGTCGATGACCCTTTCTCGGCTGGGGATGCTTGATTTCTGTCTGATGGTGGAAATATTCAACAGAGCCTGGCTGGGGATGGATGAGATGATCAATCTGTCTGGTGACGCCGACCTCTGTTGGGGAGTAACTGGCTGTGCCTGGGGATACTGCTAATTTCTTTTGAGGAATAACAGACTTGCTGGGGGAATAGAATTGGTAGCGGATTCATTGGAAGCATGGTTAGACCTTCTCCTCGATCCTGAAGTCGGGTAGTAATTGCTATTGCTATTCTACGCATATATTTTGGTAAACATTTATCATATTCAAATGCACATATTAATTCAAATTAAATCAATGGACATTTACGCAACCAAAACAGAAAAGTAAAAACAAAAGCATCTTTTTTTTGAAAGAGGGTTGTATTGATTTTGAAAGGAGGCCTATAAACAGGCAATTTGTGTACAAGGAGACAGAAATCCTAGTAAGAGGAAATTGTCGAAAACAAAGAGAAAGCTATGTGGAAGAAGTCCTATTGATTTTAAGCCTACTACTGTCATTATGTCTTCGAGCATCTCATCCCTTGCTGTCGGATAGAAGTGATTGGCTTGGTCAGTCCCTCGAACTTGGATGAAAGTTGACTGAGAACGGGACATAGTCATACGCTTTAATCCCTAATTTTTGCCTGGACCGCCTTTTCAGGTTTTCAGTCCACCAGGATACCCTTTTTTGCCCAAGCCGCCTTTTCAGGTTTTCGACTTGCCGGGTGTACATTTTTTTTATATATCCCTAATTTTTGCCCGAACCCTTTTGGTTCGCCGGGATGCCCTTACTTTTGCCTAGATACGTCGATCTAGCGGGTCTCTTTTATGCGTAGTATTTTTTAACTATGTCCGCGTTCACGGGATGTGGGAAGTCTTCACCATCCATAGTAGCGAGTATTATGGCTCCACCAGAGAATACCTTCTTAACTACAAATGGCCCTTCGTATGTGGGAGTCCATTTGCCTCTGGGGTCAGTTTGTGGTAGGATGATATGCTTGATCACCAAGTCGCCAAGTTGGTACACCTGTCTCTTAACTCTTTTGTTAAATGCCTGGGTCATGCATTTCTGATATATCTGCCCATGACAAACAGCCGCAAGTCTCTTCTCATCAATCAGATTTATCTGATCGAGTCGAGTCTGAATCCATTCATCTTCATCTAAGCCCGCCTCTTTCATGATTCTTAGAGAGGGAATCTGAACTTCCACTAGTAAGATGGCTTCCATTCCATAGACTAAAGAGAACGGAGTTGCCCCTGTCGTAGTGCGCATTGAAGTGCGATAACCGTAAAGAGTAAAGGGTAACATCTCATGCCAGTCTTTGTATGTTACTGTCATTTCTTGCATGACCTTCTTGATATTGTTAGCAGTCCCCACGGCGCCATTCATCTTTGGCCGGTACGGAGAAGAGTTATGGTGTTTTATTTTGAACTGCGTGCAGAGTTCAGTAATCATCTTGTTGTTCAAATTAGTACCATTGTCAGTGATAACTCTTTCAGGAGACAGCAGGTTTCTCAAATAGGTATTTGATAGAATCCATCTTAGAAGTCAATAAGGTGGTATGATTCAACATATACTGTCTTAGTCGGCGAGCAGCCCAGGCCAAAGCACAGCAAGCTTTCTCGGGCTGTGAGTATCTTGTTTCACAGTCGGTACCTTTTGCTAAGGCAGTATATGGCATGCTCTTTTCGACCAGACTCGTCATGTTGCCCCAACACACCTCATTGAATTTTCTAACACGGTCAAATACGTAATTAAAGGTCTTCCTTCAACTGGTGGCATCGGAACTGGAGGTTCTTGGCGATATTTCCTGATTTTGTCATAAGCTTCTTGGCATTCATCATTCCATACCATCTCTTGATTTTGTCTCAGTAATTTGAAGATGGGTTTGCAGGTAGCAGTCAAGTGTGGAATGAATCGGGCAATGTAATTCGAGTGCCCCAAGAAACCTCTGACTTCTTTCTTGTTTATTTCAGTACCCAGATTTACAATTTCAATTGATTCCTCATGCGGCTGTATAGTCTTTTCTTCTTGCAGTAGTCGGGCAAGTTCTCCAGGGACTTCACAATCTTCCTCGCTTCCATCCTCGGCTTGGTAGATCGGATTTTCAAAGTCATAATGAACAGTAGCAGAGTCATTACCAACAGGATCCAGAGTGGATATGGATCGGCAAATTGTTACGTGAGTGTGTGCAAGAAACATAGCTTGTTTGAAAAATGACAGGAAAGATAAAGAGCGCAATATTTGAATGCAAAAAGTCCATTGATCTATTGAATATGAATATGCTTATGAAAATGACAAACCCCTAACAAATTAGCCATTGTGCCTCGGGCATAGACACAATGCTTTAAGAAGTTTGATTGTAAAAGAAAATTAAAATTTGCAATTCTAGAATAAACAATAACAATTACTCCTGACTAAAGGAAATCGGGATAATGTCTTCAGTCTTCCAATTGTTGAGTCCGTCACCAATTGTTGGGAAAATCCAGCTATCCAAGTCGCAATCACTATCAGCATCTTCCATAGCATTAATCTGATTTTTGACTATCTTTCCAGAGTTAAACCCCAGGCCAGCTTTATCAGACTTGTACGGTACATTGATCAGTTGACCCCAACCAGCACGATCACCATTTTCAATCGCGGCTTGAGCATCTTTCAGAGAGATCATGACAGGGGGAGCACGAACAACCTTGGGCACAAGGGGAGTTGGCTTAAGGACAGGACTGGGTGGAGGAACCACTTCAAATGACTGAGAAGGAGTCTCAAAGAATTCACCATCCATCTCGACGTATTTGAAGGCTTGCACACTACTGACAATATACTCTTCTTCTCCACATACAGTGACACCATGCCTGCTATTGGATACTTCAGCTTTTGATGAAGCGACGAAGCTACCGCACCTGCCCCATGGATCCAAGGGCGCCCCAACAAGCAGGAGTAGGCGGGACGAATGTCCATCACGTGAAAGGTAGTGTTGAAGACTTGAGGTCCTATCTTGATAGGGAGAACCACTTCACCATAGACAACACTCTTCGCACCATCGTAAGCACGCACCACAACATCACTAGGTTTCAGTTCAATGCCTTTGTAGTCAAATTTATCGAGTACAGCTTTCGGGAGCACATTCAAGGAAGAGCCGTTGTCGATCAACACGTGAGCCAGGGTGATCCCCTCACACTCGATGGAGATATGCAGAGCTTTATTGTGATTCTTTCCTGCTGGCGTCAGGTCAGCATCGGAAAAGCCTAGGCCATTGTCAACAGTCAAATTAGCAACATAATGTTCGAATTGATCGACGGATGTTTCTTGAGGCACATGAGCGGTCTTCAAGAATTTCATCAATGCATTGGCATGGGATTCAGAGGATAATAACAAGGACAACATTGAGATTTTAGACGGAGTATGCCCCAATTGTTCCACTACATCAAAATCGCTCTTACGGATGATTTTCAGCATCTCTTCCATTTCCTGTTTGGCAACATCTTCAGAAGTAACTTCGACCGATGTCTCTGACTGAGGAGGATTGACTGGTCTTTTTCCTCGAATTTCGGGAGCGGGAGGTGAGATTTCTGGGGAGTAGATCCTTCCACTTCGAGTAACTTTACTAGTCCCCACAATATCATTAGGATTAGCAGAACTACCAACTTGCTTTATGCCATGGATGTAAACGTCGCCTCCATAGTTCCACGGAATAGCTTTGCTGGAGGAATATGGCACGGGGCCAGGTGCGGTAATAATCAGGGGAGCCACTTTGGGCTCAGCGGTAATCTTCACAGGCACTCTAGTAGCGGTAATCTTCACTGGAGCTTTGGACCTAGCAATCACAGATACCTCTTCAATAGAGTTGTCCACCTTAGGAACCCTTTCAAATAGAATTGTACGATCATCCATCAGCCGTTGAATGCCGTTCTTCAACTTCAAACAATCATTGGGTCGGAGTACACAGAGATCGCAATCTTCAGCACAACCTGGAAATAAACCAGCTTGCAATAAATTCTTCTTAACGATCAGGAGAGGAGATGCTAAATCAGCAACGTCAGTAACGTGAGAATTGTCGTCCACAACATTAACATTCTGGTCATGATTAGGCATAGGTGCTGTGATGACATTGGGGGTCGCCGGAGGATCAAATTCAATTTCTCCAGCGTCGATCATATCCTGAATCTTGTTCTTCAACAACCAGCAATCATTCGTATCATGCCCGGGGCTATCGGAGTGATAGGCACACCTGGCGTTGGGATTATAACGAGGAGAAGTAGTGTTGGGATTTGCAGGAGGGCCTCTGAGGGTAATCAAATTGGCCTTTAACATACTCTGCAGTGCTTGGGTTAAAGTCATATTGATCTTGGTAAACTGTCTTCTCGACCTGTCTTGTCTGTGTTGGAAGTTCTGAGATGGCGGTGCGGCAATTGTAACTGCCCCAACAGTATGGTCACGATTCTTCTTGTTATGCTTCCTCTCACTGTACACAGCATTTGATTCATTCTTTCCCTGATAGGACTTTTTGGTGCTTGCAGAAGTAGCTGCCTGTATCTTTCCACTTCGAATGCCGCTTTCAACCCGTTCACCTGTCAAGATAAGTTCAGTGAAACCTGACGAGGAACTTCCCAGTAGATGGCTGTAGAATGGGCCAGTCAGTGTACCCATGAACATGTCCACTAACTCTCGATCAGTCATAGGGGGTTTGACTCTGCCAGCCAAATCTCTCCACTTTTGAGCATATTCTTTGAAACTTTCTTTAGAGCCCATAGTCATATTTTGTAGCTGTAGCCGAGTAGGCGCTAACTCAGAATTATACTGGTAGTGCTTGTAGAAAGCTGTTGCTAAATCAGTCCATGTGCGGATGTTAGAGCTCTCAAGCTGATAATACCACTCTAACTGTGTGCCAGACAGACTCTCTTGGAAGAAATGGATCCACAGTTTCTTATCAGTAGTGTGCGGCTGAATCTTTCTCACATAAGCCCTTAGATGCATCTGAGGACAAGAGGCACCATCATACTTAGTGAAAATGGGAACCTTGAATTTGCGGGGAATGACCACATCAGAGACCAGACCCAAGTTTTCGAAATCCAGACCGGGCACTTTCTGCCCCTCCATAGCTAGCATACGTTCTTCCAGCAACTTGTACTTATCATCCTTCGGAGAGTACTGTTCATGTTCATAATCTTCATCGTCGTCCTCAGAATTGACGAGATTAGGATTCTCATCTTCCGAATCATTCTCGGTCTCTTCTTCTGAATCCTTCGGAATTCTAATCTTGACTCCTGTAACCTGTCCCTTAAGCCTTCTCCCCGGGTTGATGTAACCCACAGGTTTCTGGTCCTTCTTCTTCTCCATCAAAAGAGCTTTCAGTTCTTCCTGCCCCTTAGATAAGCTCAGCATCATTTCCTGGAATTGAGCATTCTGGGCCTGGAGATCTTTGACAGTTTGTTCGAGAGCCATTGTTCAATCTGTTTGAATCTGTGCTGTGGAATCTGTTTGATAGGAAAATCGTGAGAACACTGATCCTTTAGAATACCTGTTATGCGATGCAATGCAATGTATGAAATGTTTTCAAGGACTTTCGGGATTTAACTTTGCATAAACTAACAAAAAGAGCTTTTTTTTTCTTTTCTCTTTGTTTTTGCTTTTGTTTTTGTTTTTTCTGTTTTTTTTTTAGCAGAGTTAAATCCCTAAATCCTTGAAATGGTTAGTACAATGCCATGATGTTATGATGTTATGTTGTTATGATGTCATGTTGTTAGATAAATAACAAGCACAAGCAAGTCACACAACAATCATTCCTAGGTTTTAAGGCTTGCGTGAGTTCCATAGGTAAATACCCTCCCCACTGAAGTTTGGTTGGTTCAACCTGTCTTAGAATAGTAACCGGGTTCTAGAAGGATCTCAAATCATTGACCTTTCCTTAAGTCCACTTCAGTGCAACACCAAGTGGTTGACCGAAGCTTCCCTAAAGTCCAATCTCAAAGAGTGTAGTATCGAGTCTCAACCAACTCCAGTCGGAACCGAAGCCAGTTATCTCACTACTTTCTAATGGCCAGGATGAGTCAATTAGGGTTCTAAAGGTCTGGTTAATGCTTTTATGACACCACGCGAATGCCAAATATTTCCTCAACTAACATGAGGAACATCAGGACATCCAAAGTGCCACATTAACCGTAGCCATCATTTTGACCATTCCAGTATACGCCGGACAGTCGCGATGATCTCTTGCTACTTACCTAAGGTACACTAGATCCGGGTGTAGGATCTTTCACTCAAGCATAACATACCCAAGCAATCCCTTAAAAATAAATCAGACAAATTGAATAAGTGATCTTGTTTTTAAGGTAACCTCTCTTTTTAAGGTCCCCAGCAGAGTCGCCAGTTCTGTCATACGGTGAACTGGACTTTTTGTGGTTTTAATCGCAATGTCGCGGTTAGCAAGAGTCGCCACCGACTTTTCTTTTATCCAATAAGGAAAGGTGGAAAAGAACAGGAAAGACCTTAATTTAGATTTTGGGTTCGGGAGGTACATTATACAAAGGGAAGGTGTTAGCACCCTTTGTATCCATGGTTATCCATGGGCTCTTAATTGCTCGATCACTTATATTATTTTTTTTAAAAAAAGTGTTTGTGAATTGTTTAGAAAAATTGTTTTGAAAAGAGAATTTAACTTTGTAATGATTCTTGTATGAATATATACAAAGTAGTTATCTCGTTTAGTTTTGGAAATTGTTTAGAAAAATATAACTCGGTAATGATTCTAGTATGAATATATACCAAGTGGTGATTTTCTAAAGATATTTTGAAAGGTGTGAGGTGTGAAAATTGTTTTTAGATTGTGAGCCAACAATTAAGAGTTATACCGACCCAAGGTCTTTATGAGCATTTCCTATCCTTATGAGGGTAAAACTGTCCTTATTATTGAGAAATAAGTAGTTTTATCCTTTGGATGTTTAAGGGTCATCGTAGGGTCATCGATAGGTCATTGAAGGCAACAGTTACGAGGATATCTTAGCATTCGAAGGGACTATCATCTTTTAACCGTAGGCAACATCGGAGGGTCATCGAGGGACAAAGTTGTATATTCGAAGGCAACATCCGAGGGACTATAATTTATTTTATGATGATTTAACCGAAGGGTCTTTGCTAAGGGTATCCCCACGTTCGCGGGACATGACCGTAATATCGTAATCGTAAGGCAACAAAGAGAGGTCCAAGATCACTTATTCAAAGGCAAAGTTTTACAATTAATTATATAATTAGGATGAAACTCCACATTAAAATTATTAAAAATAATATATTAAAAAATTAATACATTAGAAATTAATACATTAAAAATTAATTTAGGGTGAAACTCCACAAGGGTATCCCACAAATAAAGTGGAATACCTAGCCAATAACCTTTTCCTGGGATATGTGAACCTTTACAAAACTCAAAAAAAGAAACATGTCAGAACACCAAATCAGGGTGCAATCGAAGATTACACCGGAGAAATATCACAACAATAAATAGGATAGGATGAATAATGCATGGCTATGATAAAACATAAAAAAAACAGAATAGAAAAGTCAGCTACTGTCTCGTTCGCCTCTGCCTCGCCTAGCGAAGGCCAGGCGAATACTCGCCCCAGGCTCGCCTAGCGAGGTGCTAGCAAGCGGCCACGGATTTTGAATTTGAAAACAGCCCCACGTTAGGAACTTTGAATTTTATGGCATTTTATCACAGGAATAACATGATCAAACATTCAGGGTATTCAGGCATATTTAAATTCCCATACGAAAGCAAATTATATATCAACATTTAATCATGATGCATTATATATGTAGATATGGCCAATTGAAAGTATAAACAATAGAGATACGCAAACCTGTTTGCCAATTCAAGGTTGAAGGGATTGACCACTTGTAGTATCGGAATAAGTTAGGCAGCGGGAATTGGACGGCGATGGCTTCGGTGCAGATGGGCTGCCTTCAGGGTTTCTTTACTCTGAATTCTCCGGATAGGCAGGGTTCCTATGCCAAAACTTCTATTCGTTCTTCTCTGTTCTCCTCCTCTTTTTTTTTTCAGTGAATCTCCCAGTGTAACTCCAAGTCTTTTTTTTTAACTCCCCTACTGAAACTTCAGTATTTATAGACTAATTTCGTGGGTAATGGGCTTGGAATGAGGGAGACCCAAGTCCAAAATAATTTGTTATATTTTATTTATTTATTTATTATTTAATTAATTAATTAATTAATTAATTAATTAAAAATTTCTTCTTTTTTTTTTATTACTGAAGTGCTGGTATTTATAGTGATAATGGTGACCTAATGGGCTCAGAATGAAGCCCGAAATTTTTGTTGTCTGTCAGCTTCGCTAGGCGAGCGCGTAGCGAACAGGCCAGTTTGGGCCATTTTCTGGATTGGGCCATCCGTGAGCTGTTTCTTCAAGATCAGTGTTATGAGTCGGAATGCCTTGCAAAATGTCTTGAAATATTAATGGGCAAATTTTGGGGTATGACAGTCGCCATCATACAATCAAGAAGTGGGGATGGAACATACTGCCTGTACCCGAACTGACGTAAACATCTGTCAGGGAAGTATGGAACAACTGTGTCACCCCACTTCAAACAGCCCCTGTAGAGACATATATCATCAAACTGACGCCATGCTCTATGATCCTCAAATGGACGCCATATGATGTCGGCAGGTGTCATCTCGTCCAAAATAGGTCGTAAATCATCAACCTTGAGGACTCCTTGCCTATACGACCATCTCATCGCTCGAGGAAGATCACAATTATCAGCTGGTTTCCAATTCTCCCCTCTTTTTTCAACAGTTGGAAAGTATTCGTGAATCCAGCACTGTTACAAAATACAAACATAATAAATAAAATAAATTAAGTTAACATATTTTATAAAATGAATCCAACACTTAATAAACAAAATTAAATTATATACCTGTAGGAGACTAGGATATCCACCGAGCTATTTGCAACTGAACATGGACGCATCTCCAAGATATCTGTATAGGGTAACTAGTGCAGCTGCTCTCTAACTATATCCTGAACATCTATCTAAGTCCGTAAACAGTAGGAGGTATCGTGCCTCTACAAGTGTAAAGGTCTTATCGATAAAAATGGTGGAACCCACCAACATCAACAGATATGCTCTGGTCGCATATGCCCAGCTGGAAGCAGCTCTATGTTGTACGAATAAATCGTATAATCATTCCAACTTATAATACAAACCACTGTAGCTACGAACATGTGATTGTGCCTCACCCTGTGACACTCTTAAGTAGTCAACATCAAGTTCAACAACTACCTCTTCCATGACATCCCGAGGACTCCAGAAGATACCCCTGATGGGCAAGTGAAGCAGACATGAGACATCATCCAAAATAATGCTCATTTCACCAAACGGCATGTGAAATGAAGATGTCTCTAGATGCCATCTTTCCACAAATGCAGAGACAAGATTTGTGTCTATCTTGTTCAGACTAGTTCCCTGAAGTGAAGATAAACCAGATCTAGATACCCAACTCTCCATCTGTGGTGGAAGAGCCAATGGAACCCTAGATGTCAGCTTCAGTCCATGTTCAGCAACCTTCAACTCTTTCTTTGGACCTCTGTCCTAAAAATAATTAAAACACATATTAGAAAACACAATATAAAATATTCAACTATTATTCATTTTCAAATATATCTCGTTTATTTACCTTACCAAACCATAAATGCCGAGTAACATGATGCTCGTACTTCACCAAAAGAGACGTATCGTACGGCCCTCCTGGATATCCAGTCGGCTCAGCTGCAGATGAAGATGCGCCCTGCCTAAAGTGCGGTCTAGAATCCTACCATCTGCACCTCGTCTTCGAACCACTACAAAAAAATATTATAAAAATCTTATTAAAATTTTTTTAAAAAAAATTTTAAAAAAATTACGCACCGGAACACTTCAAAGAAGAGTTCCGGTGTAGAAAAATAAAAGGATGTCTACCAGAACACTTTTTAAAAGAGTTCCGGTTTAGTTCATCCAAACCGGAAGTCTTTAAGAAAGAGTTTTGGTATACAACCAACCAAACCGGAAGACTTTCTAAAAGACTTCCGGTTCAATGCCCCCAAAAGGCATCAAACCGGAAGACTTTAGACAAGTGTTCCGGTATATACTATGTGAACCGGAAGACTTACTCTTAGTGTTCCGGTTTACAATGCCAAAAAATGCAAAAATATGTGTTCCGGAAGTCTTCGCGCAAATGGAAAAAAAAATTATTTCTGAAAAATATACCCTATTTATATGAGGGTATTTTGGTCAAAAAAAATTATATGTAGGGGTGTGGATACAATTGTAGGGGTACGGGGTAAAGTTTTCTGAATAATATTTACTTGGAAACTTCAATTATTATATACTTATATTCATTCGGTGGCTTTGGCCCGGCTTGAAAAGAAGTATTTAACGGGTTATCCCCGTTATATATGGCACCCCATCCCCATATTTAAACTAGTTTTACCGGTATATATATTATTAAATATTGGTATTTTCAAAATATGTTAGGTCGTACCGGAAATTTGCGAAAATTACATTTTTGAAATTTAGAGTATTCTCTGGTATTTATCACAAAATTCCATAAATTGTGAAATTTTCAATAGTGAGTGAAAATTGTAATTTTTTTAAATAACCATTTTTTAATTAATTTTTCAAAATAACCATAATTAAAAAAAACTAATCATGTTTCAAACATTTTTTTTATTGACAAGCGGAGTAGCTACATTGAATGGCACATGCATACATTTTGTTGTACACTAGTGCCATCATGCATGACGCATGCTTATAGTATATGCCACCGCATGTGGCGTATGCATGCATTCTTTAGAAGCATGCGCCACATGCAGTGGCTACTGCGTTGTTTAGGATTTTTTTATATATATCTTATCCCATTCCCATCATTTTCACTCATCTTTTAAGTCTCTCCTTCAATTTTTCTTGAAAATATTGTATTATATGTCGCCTTATATACGCAAGAGAAATGTCAATTTGATTTATTCGGCAGTAAAGCCTCCGATGAAGATCTGACTTTGGAACACGGAGATGTTCGAGCTTCTTCAGAGGAGTTTGATCAAATGGTTAGATGGAGACATTGCAGACGGTGGAAAGATCAGAAGAATTCAAAGGCTTGTTATGGTGTACAACAACAATAGAGAAAGTCGTTTATGGGACTCAATTAAAACTGACGGGTATTATCATATTATGATGCATAGTTCAAATAAAATTATCCCGATGGCTGTAATCACATAAATATCTTGTTTAGTCGTTGTATTTGTTTGTCTTGTTGTTTAGTTGTTGTTTAAATTATAGTAACTGGATGTTGTGATATTTATGAAATGAACATTGTTCTCAATATCAAATAAAATAGTTACATATAAAATTATGTTGTGGTGCTTGCTCTAATATTGGGACAATTTGAACGATTGTGTCCGGGTTGACGACACGAACTACATAATCTCACCATTTTGTTCGTTGTATTCATTTCGGTTCAAATACGTGTGCTGTTAGGACGACCCTTTTTCTTTATTCGTGTATTTTCATTGTGTCAAACTATCTCTCCTTGATATATAGGTCAATAATCTTTCTTTCCTACAACCGGAAACATATTGTTGTAAACATTGCATATGTTTATGACTTTGTAAACGACGAATAGTAAGTTGGAAGGGTCATGCCGAGCCTTTAAACATGTCGTTATGACATAGGAGCAAGGCATACGGAAGGCTTGAAACTTTCCACAATCCCACCAACCTATATCTAGTTCTACTTAATAATATCCCTTTGGCTTCCCCTCATTGTGGTCCATTACCTCATATACATTAAACCAACTTTTACGACGGTCAAACATTGTGACCACATGTGTGCTAGCTTTGGTAGTTTCCTCCTTAATGAATTTCATTGAAATTTCTCCAAATAGCTGCCCGATTGTAACAGTGAACCCCATTTTGAACGTCTTGTCTCAAACAATGACCCTAACCTAAAATAGGTTGCTCTCACCAAAGCGGTTATCAGTAGGTTTCATATGCCTTTGAAGACAAAGTTCATGGATTCCATGAGATTTATTGTCATGTGGCCCCATCGTTGACCATTGTCGAATGCCTTGGTCCACTTCTCCAATGGAATATTTTCGATCCACCTTACTGTATCTGCATTTGTCAATCTGATCTATTTGCGGTAGTGTTTGAAGGAAGGTTCTATTAATGCATATCATGCGTTCACAATCTTCTTCCGTAGCGTCTTGCCTTTGATCTCCCGCATGAAGTTTTGAGTGATGTGTCTAATCTAGTAAACATGCGTAGGAGGAGGATATTGATAGTCGTTATCAAGGTTTTTATAATCACTCTCAATTAATGTATGTATATTTGTCTAAAATCAATCATAAGTTAGGTTGATGAGCAACGTGTAATTAGAGATTTTTTAGAAAAAAAACTCCATCCACCAGCAGTCTCCCATTCAACCAAAGCGAAGACGATTGGAAAAATGTTGTTGTTGTCATTCTGTGTCATTGCCATGAGCAACATTCCTTTATATTTCTCGTACAACCATGTACCATCAATTTATATAATAGGTTTACAGAAAGCAAAACCTTTGATGCATGGTTCATATGGCCAGAAGAGTCGGTGAAATATTTCATTTCCACTAACACAAGTCATGTCTGGGTATATGCTGACAAGGTCTCCAAAATGGTAACAATCCCCAAAGCATAATTCTTAAGTGCCATCAGGTATTGCAGAAGTTCTTTGTACGAATCCTCCCAATTTCCAACTACTAGTTCAACCACCTTAGTCCTAGTTATCCATGCCTTCCTATACGCGGGAGTATAACTGTATCCTATTACAATATGCGAGATTACTGTACATACCTTCAATGACTGATCCTTGTTAATGACAGACAAAGTTTTATCGCATATTAATTGAGAGCTTAGTTTGCGATGATCCTATATCAGATTGGTGATTCTGCAAGTGTGAGTTAGACCCATAAAACCTATCTCCCCAAAATCAATCCTCTTCCGGTAAAATGTTGTCAACTAGAACATGCATAGCACATTACGACACAAGATCTCATACCTTGTCACATTAGTTTGATCGACGGTATAATCAGTTGAGATTTCCATGTGATACTTTTTAATAGCTCTCACACAGTCTTCTTTTGTGAGAAACTTGTCTCCAACTTTTAAAGACCCTTTTGTTTGCATATACGAATTGAAAAATATATCTGAAGATGGTTCATCTACACCCAAGTTCAAGTCTGTCATGTGTTAAGGCAGGCAATACACATGACCGGAAGGTAATGGCTCTTGCTCGTGGTCGACAATGTCATTGTTCACCATTTAATCAACCAATAGCTCATCTTCTTCATCTTTCTCGTCAACAGTATCACTTCGGCTTGTTCACCGTCGTCGGTTTTGCAAAAAAACTTGTGACAGATCAACGATTGAGATAACTGATTTTATTGTAGTAAAATATATAACTCAATATTGTTGAACCCGAAATGTTCATAACTGAGAAATATATTTTAAACATCTTCATCATCTCAAACCTTCAGCTGAAAAAACTTGACGTAGTTGTCGGCAAAAAAACAAGATTTTTGCAGATGATTTGCACCGCCAGACCACATTGCATCTTCTTCTCTATTCTCTCTTTCAAATTTGAAAAATTTGATCGTATACATGAAAAATAGGGATTTGAGAAAAGAGGCGGATCTGAAGTGGGAAGATAGCAACATTGGAGCAATCGTGAGAAAAGGGGAATAATTTCATAAACCTTCAAAACTTCGAGGTAAATGGGGACTTCTTTACTCATGGTGGCTTTAAGCAGTTGAGATGGTGATATGTTGATCGCGACTTTATGAGTCGAATTTGGGGTACAAACTGCAAGTGCACAGTTCTATCGCGTAGTTTTAAAAGATATCGATCCCACAGGGACTTATGAATCGATATACCGTTTTCTAAGGTTACTTCATAAAGCTAAGGCGGATGATACTTTGATTGTTCGGGGGAAAAGTTAAAACTAAAATAAGATATAGATTAAATATCAATTAAGCGGATATCGGTATGTAGTTCGTCGTAATTAGGGAATCAAATCTTCGTTGGTTTCTTGGTTTTTTAAAATAAATCTTTTCAGTAAATACTATTGATTAAAAGTCTTTTCTCAAACTCTCGCTCTGTTGAATAGACTATGACTTTTTATTAACGCAGCTGTCACTTATTGGTTAAGTCCAAAATCACTTTTTGAAAACAACAAAATCTATAGAAGCTCTTTTTAAGAAAACATTAATCGTTTAAACACCCTCGTCTCAAACTCTCGCTCTGTTGACTTAGATTATATAATTAAATTCAAATGCTTAACTCTCGTCCTCACATTTAACTTTTAAAAATACTTTTTGAAAAAGATTAGAATTTAATTAACTCTAAAAATTGCTTTCGCCCTGATCTAGAATTAATGTCCAATTTACACTGTCCAGTTAAAAACTCAAACTCTCGTTCTATTGAATTTAACTTCTTTATGTCTTTTACTCTCGTACAAAAACTTTGGTATTAAACCTGTAAATTGAGACCATAAAAAGAGTGACTTTATTTTTAAACGTAATTTAACCAACTTAGTTTTGATTCCTTATTCCGCTTACTTTACATACCGATACCTAAATAAATTAGCCGGACATGTTAAACAGACCTAAACAATGCTTAAATAAATCCATCTCAAGCAAATAATATAAATAAACAATAAAGCAGGATATGTATAAATTCAAACAATAATTAAAGAACCTGAGTAATTAATAGCAGTCTTGAACACTCCACCACAGACCGGTTGGATTTGTTCTTGAATTCTTCAATCGGACAGGAAAATAAAAAATGAAGGAATAAAAATCTAGGATCTAACGTAAGCTTAGATCTAGTAAAAGGTATACAATAATTTCCGGTGTAGAAACTATTGTGTGAAAAATTAATTAAGTGCTTAAAGGAATTGCTGGAAAGGAAAAATAACAATTGCAAAGTAAAAGTAAAAACTGTAAAAATAATGCTGTAAGGTATGCTTGCACGGCTGGAAGAGAAAAATTGAACGAAGCAGAGAGACGGGGGCGAGAGAGCTGCAGGGTTTTCCAAAAGCCACTATTTATATTACTCACTTTTTGTAACGGTTTCCAAAAGCTTTCCGTGTAAAAATCCTCACGTTCCAATAGTCAAGCGTAACAATAGGCTTCAACGTGCCTCTGTTGCGCTTCTGAAGCCAAAAATATAGGAGAATGGTGTGACATCCGTCACACCATGTGTTACGCTCGTAACACAAGTAGGCAGGGCGTGACGCTCGTCACACCTTGTGTGGCGCGCGTCACAGGCGCAGCGCCTGTGCTTTTGGGCTGGGCTTTGGCTTGGTGGAATTTGCTTCTTTTCATTTCTTTTTGCACCTCCTTTTCTTCCTTTTTCACTTGTGCTTCAAATAAACTACCTGAGATAAATAGAAAGCAAAATACCAAGTAGTATCGAATAAAATGAAATAAATTGAAGTGAATAATAATATAATTTAATTAAATTGAGTCCTAGAATGTGATATTATTTCATGAAAATTTTGAGGGAATAAATAATAGAAAATTTTCACACTAGGGACTTAACTTAAAATAAATCTATATTATAATAATTTTTTTTATAAGAAAGGGAAATAACAGTGAAAAGGGAAAGATAACATACTTGAAAAAGGGAAGATTGAAAGAACACAGTTTTCCCCCCCCACACTTAAATGAAACATTGTCCCCAATGTTTCAAAGAAAACAAAAGAAATACAAAAAAGAAAAGAAAAGGAATCTAAAGTCAATGCTGCCTTCCGCCGCGTGTTCTTGGACCTGGTGATCTTTGACGTACTTCCAAATCATCAAACCTGCTGAGCAACTGAGCGAACCGCTGATCGGTTATTGCATTCCTCGTGTCCTATTGTTGTTGCATCTGGCGCATCATCTGCATCACTTCGAGATTCTGCGCTTGCATACCATCGATAGCATCCATGATGTCGTCGTTGGTTGCTGGCCTTCTTCGTCGACGACGTCGTGAGGATGGACCAGCTGCATTATCGGAAGGGTTGAGCGGGACTGATTGTTGTGCAGGAACCTGATCACCCTACTCCATTTCGGCAAACTCGTCTGAAGGCGGGTTTGCTTGTGTAGGCGCGGTGGCTTCGGGAGCATTCAGATCATAGATGTGGCGGTTGGGATTGGTGACATCTGTTAGGGAAATGTTGGGTAGAACAACGCTTGGGACTTCCTGGTTGTTCACCATAAGGTAATACCCTTCGCCTACTCTGTTTTTGATTAGACGGCTGGACCGACAGTAACTTATATCCATAGATAGGGGAGGTAAAGATTCTAAATTTTGGAGTCGGTCCCCTAGGTTTAAGCCAAGTGCTATTGTGGTTAGTAATCCACCTATTACAAAAGGTTGACGGCCTCTAGCACATAGGGTGCAGATGTGATGAAATAGGAAGGAGGCAGCGTTTACCTGAGTATCGCTTTCAAAGACGCATTGGAGGAAGAATAATTCCTTGGCGTTTACTTTGCTGTTGTTCGGTCTTCCAAAAACTGTGTTTTGCAGGATGCGGATAAAGTACCGGATGGTTGGGTTATGTATATGGGAAGCAAGGAGCACATCCCAGTTGTTGGTTTCTACACCGGATATTTTCCTAAAGAGGTCGAAGGCGTGTATGTGCCACTGGGAATTCGGAGGGATTCTCGGGTGGACTTGACCTTTTACGGGGAACTGTAGCATGGTACTCAATTGGTTTTGGGATAGGGAGTACTCGGTGTTGAACATACGGAAGGTTGCGGTACCGATTAAGTACTCGTCTTCACCGGTGGGAGTGTTGTACGAATAAGAACTTAGAAATTCTAAGGTTAGGGATGGATAGGTAGGTTGATTGTGAGTGCACAGAAAGGTTAAACCAGCAAGGCGGAGCATCCATTATATACCTTGAAGTAATCCTAATTGTTGTAAACAAGTTAGATCAGGATACCTGGTGGATTGGACGCCTCGCTGTTGGAAACGCTCGAATTGCTCCCTTTGATGATTATCATCTTCGGATCGGAAGATGATATTTCCGAAATCTTGGTTTCCCGCCATACCGATAAGTGGTTTGAAAGAAGTAGAAGGTAAGAAGATAAAATGTATTTTATAGAATGGTTTGTGGTGTATGAAGAAAGGTATGGTGGGTATTTATAGGAAAGGATTTGGAAGTTGGAAAGGGAGTGATTGAAAAGTAAATAAATGTGGGTAAATGTGAATAAATGGGGAAGGTAAAAAGGTGAAGTGGTGTAACGGTCGTGTCTCCAACGGTTAGTAACGTTCACATAGGCAGACGGTGTCACGCTCGTTACAGGGGTGTTACGGGCGTGACAGGCACTCGCTGTGACGTCCGTCATGGATTGTGTGACGCTCGTCACACAGTCATTCTGGCAACGTACTTTGTTTTTACCATTATATTTTATTGTTGTTATTTTGTTATGCAAATGTTTTATTTTATTTTGCTATTGTGATAGTTTTAAAATGCCTTGCATGCTATTCTGCTTTCCATAAGATATATATATTTTTAATAAGTCATGTAGGTAGCAACAGTAGAGAGCATTATTGATAGATATTGCATAAGTCATAATAAAGTAAAATAGATCAATAGCTTCATAAAATAATCATAATGTAACATTGGAAAACAAAAACAAAAATGCGAAAGAGAAACAAATACTAATATTAAAAATAATGTAAAAACTAATGAGTAGCCTAAACTAAAACTAAGTAACTAAGAAAAACAACTTCTAGCCACTTGCGGGATCTCTGGCCGGAGGAGCAAAGGAGTTAACACGGTTTAGCAACTCGTGGAATTGATTTGTCATAGTGCTCATGTATCCCAGAAATTCTTGTCCCATATTAGCTAGCTCTTCTCTGAGGGCGTCCTGTTCGGACATCAAAGCTTGAATGATGGTGTTATAATTATCTCCGGGCATATGATGTCTAAGATCGGGTATTGCTGATTCTTCGGTCGGGACAGACTGAGGAGGAGGGTCAATATCATAATAACCAGGTGGTGTCTGAGGGTCAGATTCAGCATAAGGAATCTGGTCGTCACAAATCTCATAGTCCTGGATGGATTCAGTAGATCTAGCAGGAGAAGGTGTTCCGTTCAGGTTGTAGAGTCAGTTACTGCGGTTATGAACACTAGTCCTCGGACTAGGCAAGGTGAATAGGCAAAGAACTTGGTTGTTAATTATAAGCTCAAACTCTTCAGGCCCTAGGTTCGCTATAAACATAGTGTTGAAGAGGAAAGGTATACTCATAGTCGCAATGCCACAAAAAGGGCTTAGGTCAAGCATAGGTTGACGTAATCCGATAGCATTACCAATCATGGTTATCAATCTGCCTATTTGAATTGGTGCTCGTTCATCTTGGATAAGGTGGTCAAAATTTGCCAACATAAAAGTGGCACCGTTTACTGGACGGTTCTGGGAAGCGCAAAATATGATGAAGAGCTCATCACATGAAACCGAGGTACTGTTTGACTTCTTCCCGAAAAGGGTGTGGGTCAAGATCTTATGGAAGTAACGAAAGGTCGGGTTATGTATGTTTCCAGAGAGAAACTCATGTTCCTCGGGATCGTCATTTCCAGTCAAGCTTCCCCAAAAGAGTTCAAGTTCTCTATATTCAAAAAGTTCTTCTTGGCTCACTGTGAATGTATCAAAGGAGGTAGGAAAACCTAAAAGGTTGGTAAAGTCTTGGATGTTAAATTGATACTCCATGTTGAACATTCTGAACTGAATGAAACCTCTGCTTATTCCTTTTCCATGGCTGGGTAGATAGATCAGAGAACTAAGGAATTCTAGATTCAGTCTCCGATAAGTGACGAATTGTCTACGGATAGGAGAGGTTTCCCACCCTATCTGACTCAGCAAATACAGGACACTCTCTCTTAGTCCAAGGGCAGTCATTGCCCAATCATCAACATACAAACTAGGTAGCATCTCTCTCTCTGCTAGTTCCTCAAACTTTTGTTTCTGAGCTTTCCCTCTGAATTTGATACCCATACGGTCAATTTGGCCCATCAGGTTAGTGTTAGCTAGAGAAAAGAAAAACAAGAGTTTTAGTCAGGATTTGGCCAAATGCCGAAAGAAGAAGAGAAAAGTTTTTTTAATAAATTAAAATAAATTAAAATGAATACTAAATAGAATTTAAAAGAAAAATAATAGTTAAAGAAGAAGTAAAAATAAAATAAAAATTTGTGGGTTGTCTCCCACTAAGCGCTTTGTTTAATGTCGCAAGCTCGACATAAAAACTATCAAATATAATCTATAAAGTCTGGAGGCATTACGTCTAAGTGCAAGACTTGCGAATCTTCATTGTTTTCTGCATAGTGATAATGTTTTAGACGTTGCCCATTTACGGTAAATGGTTCCATAGATTTGCCTTTAATTTCTACCGCTCCACTGGGAAAGACATTGGTGATTTGGAAAGGACCTGACCGTCTAGATCGTAGTTTTCCCGGGAATAACTTTAGCCTAGAGTTAAATAACAGGATTGTATCGCCTTGTTTGAAGATTTTCCTTGATATGCGCTTGTCATTGCATTGTTTTGTTCTTTCTTTGTAGATTCTGGCATTTTCGCAAGCGTCTCGTCTGAGTTCCTCTAGTTCGTTTATATCAAGGATTCGCTTTTCACCGGCGGCTTTATAGTTTAAATTTAGATTTTTAATAGCCCAGTAGGCTTTATGTTCTAATTCTACCGGGAGGTGGCAGGATTTTCCATAAATAAGCTTGAATGGGGTTGTCCCTATGGGAGTTTTGCAAGCGGTTCAATATGCCCATAAAGCTTCTGGTAATTTCAATGACCAGTCTTTCCTTGAGGTGGCGACTGTTTTTTCCAATATTTGTTTGATTTCTCTGTTAGACACTTCCACTTGCCCACTGGTTTGAGGGTGGTAAGGTGTCGCTACTCTATGCCTTACGCCATACTTAAACAGTAGTTTTTCGAGTACCTTAGATATGAAATGCGATCCACCATCACCGACTACTATTCTTGGGACACCAAATCTTGGAAATATTATATTCTTAAAGAGTCTAGTTACTATTCGTGTGTCGTTTGTTAGAGAAGTTATAGCTTCAATCCATTTTGATACGTAGTCAACCGCTACGAGTATGTACTTATTACCGAAAGAAGGTGGGAAAGGTCCCATGAAATCTATTCCCCACACGTCGAAAATCTCTACTTCCAAAATGCCCTTTTGTGGCATCTCGTCACGTCTAGATATGTTTCCTGTGCGTTGACACCTATCACATTTCTTGATAGCCGCATGCACATCCTTCCATATATTTGGCCAATAAAAACCGGCTTGTAGGATTTTGGAGCAGGTCTTGGATGTACTTGCATGTCCACCATAAGGAGCGGAGTGACAGTGTTGGATTATATTTTCTACCTCTTCTTCAGGTATACACCGACGGAAAATACCATCGGGGCCTCTTTTGAAAAGTAAAGGGTCATCCCAGTAATAGTGTTTTATGTCATAGAAGAATCGTTTCTTTTGCTGGTAGGATAAAGTAGGTGGAACTATTCTGGCAGCTAAATAATTGACGAGATCAGCGTACCATGGTGTAACACATATAGCTAAAGAGGTTTCTCCTTGTTTATCATTGTTATTTTCTTCCAAAGTAGCTACAAGTTTATCGTACGAGAAATCATCGTTGATCGATGTTCTTTCCGGTTCAAGGTTTTCGAGTCTAGAGAGGTGATCTGCTACTACGTTTTTTGTTCCTTTCTTGTCTTTGATTTCCAAATCGAACTCTTGTAGCAGCAGGATCCACCTTAGGAGTCTAGGTTTAGCATCCTTTTTTGTTAAGAGGTACTTGATAGCAGCGTGGTCAGTGTAAATGATTATTTTGGCTCCGACCAAGTAAGAACGAAATTTATCTAGCGCGAACACCACTGCTAAAAGTTCTTTCTCGGTTGTGGCGTAATTCATTTGTGCTTCATCTAGAGTTCTACTTGCGTAGTATATGACGTGAAGCTTTTTATCCTTTCGTTGTCCTAAAACAGCACCCACAGCGTAATCACTGGCATCACACATTATTTCGAATGGTTCATTCCAATTTGGTGTCTGCATTATGGGTGCGGAGATCAGTGCTTGTTTAAGCGTTTAAAATGCTTCTAAACATTTATTGTCGAATATGAATTCAGCATCCTTCATCAATAGTCCGGTCAAAGGTTTAGTTATTTTAGAGAAGTCTTTAATGAATCGTCGGTAAAAACCGGCGTGTCCTAAGAAGCTTCGCACTTCTCTCACAGTTTTCGGAGGTTGAAGGTTTTCGATTACCTCTATTTTGGCTTTGTCTACTTCAATTCCTCTATGTCATACCCCAAAATTTGCCTATTAATATTTCAAGACATTTCAGGGCACTCCGACTCATTTTTATGACACTTAAAGGAACAAAGGCCCAGCTCGCGAATGACCCAAACTGGCCTACTCGCTACGCGCGCACCTAGTGATAATATGAAAGTGGTTTATTTGGAGGCGGAGGAAAAGGGGTGCAAAAAAAAAGAAAAGAAAACGAACCAAACAGCAAAGCCCAACCCAAAGTACAAGAACACGGGTGTGGCATCTGTGACGAGCGTCACAGAGGCTGTGACGAGCGTCACGCCTCGCACACCCCTGTGACGGGCGTCACACATGGTGTGACGAACGTCACACCATTCCCCTACTTTGTGGGCGCAGGCAACGCTTCGGAGACTTGAAGATCCGTTGGGCCCTATATCCACGTACGTGTTGAAGACTTTTTTTTTGGCAGCAGGCATGACCTAATGACAACAATATAAATAGCCGCCTTGAAAACCTAAAAGAGGGGCTTTTTCCGAGATTTTTTTCCTTTGCCGTTTTCGCCTTTGCATTTTTTCTTCTTTTCCAGCAGCTTAGGCATTGTGTTTTACAAGTGCTACACTATTTCTTTTGCAATTCCTGATTCCCTTTTGGTATTTAGTTAATTCTTTTCGCACAATAGTTTCTACAACGGAAACTATTGTGTGCCCTTTTACCGAATCTAATCTTACGGCGGCAGCAAGGTCACCTCCGCTCAATTCGATCCGATCGGCCAATTCAAGGTTGCGACTCAATTGCAAACAGGTTTGCGTTACTATTATCGCTTTATGTTCCTAATTCACATGTGATATCATAATTGAGATTCATAAATATATTTGAGGCTTTGCATGTAACTTAAGTATGCCTGGATACTTTGAATTGTTGTAATGGATGCCGCTGTTCTTCGTCCTATTTTGATCTTTGCCCATCTGACCTGTTTTATCATAACCATGCTTTGTTTACCTATTACTTTGGTGCAACTCTCGATTGCACCCTGATTTGGTATTCTAACCCGTTTGCTGAATTTTGCAAAGGTTCATATGTCCTAGGAAAAGATTGCTGTTTAGGTCTCCCACTTTATTTGTGGGATACCCTTGTGGAGACTCACCCTAAGTGGCCTAATTAGTTTTAATGTGTTCATTTTAATGTCTTAATTTTAATGTATTAATTTTAATGTATTAATTTTAATGCCTTGATTTTGGTATGGACTTAATTACTTAATTGACTTTAAAATATGACCTTTAAATAAGTGATCTTGGACCTCTCTTTGCTGCCTTACGGTATTACGGTATAATGGTCATGTCCCGCGAATGTGGGGATACACTTAGCAATGACCCTTCGATTAAATCATCATAAAATAAATCATGGTCCCTCGGATGTTGCCTTCGAAAATACAATTTTGTCCCGCGATGACCCTTCGGTGTAGCCTACGGTTAAATGATGATCGTCCCTTCGAATGCTAAGGTATCCTTACAACTGTTGCCTTCAATGACCTATCGATGACCCTACAATGACCCTTTTACATCCCAAGGATAAAACTACTTACTTCTCAATAGTCAGGACAGTTTTACCCTCATAAGGATAGGAAATGCCCGGAAAGACCTCGGACAGGTATAACCTTAATTACTCATTCATAACAAAAAAATACTTTTCACACCTTACACCTTTCAAACATCTTTTGGAAAATCATCACTTAGCATACATCCGTACTAGGATCATTGCCGAGTTATATTTTTCTAAACTACTTTCAAAAACTATACGAGATAACCACTTTGTATACATTCATGCAAGAATCATTACAAAGTTAAATTCTCATTTTCAAAACATTTTTCACACATTTCTCAACCACCTTTTTCAAACTAGAAAACATAAATGATTGAGCAATTAAGAGCCCATGGATAACCATGGATACAAAGGGTGCTAATACCTTCCCTTTGTATAAAGTACCTCCCGAACCTAAGAATTTAAAATTAAGGTCTTTCCTGTTCTTTTCAACCTTTCCTTATGGGATAAAAGAAAAGTCGGTGGCGACTCTTGCTAACCGCGACATTGCGATTAAAAATCCAATAAAGTCCAGTTCACCGTATGACAGAACTGGCGACTCTGCTGGGGAATACAAAGAGAGGTCCATCTTAAAAAAAAAAAAATCATTTATGTTTTATCATTCCTTCTTTTAAGGGGGCTTTGAGTGAAAGATCCTACACCCGGATCTAGTGTACCCTAGGTAAGTAGCAATAGATCATCGCGACTATCCGGCGTATACTGGAATGGTCAAAATGATAGCTACGGTTAATGCGACACTTTGGTTGTCCTGATGTTCCTCATGTTACTTGAGGAAAAATTTGGCTTCCGCGTGGTGTCGTTAAAGCATTAACCAGACCTTTAGAACCCTAGTAGACTCATCCTAGCCATTAGAAAGTAGTGAGATAACTGACTTCGGTTCCGACTGGGGTTGGTTGATACTCGATACTACACTCCTTGAGATTGGACTTTAGGGAAGCTTCGGTCAACCACTTGGTGTTGCACTGAAGTGGACTTGAGGGAAGGTCAATGATTGGAGATCCTTTTAGAACCCGGTTACTATTCTAGGACAGGTTGAACCAACTAAACTTCAGTGGGGAGGGTACTTACCTATGGAACTCATGCAAGCCTTAAAACCTAGGAATGATGGTTGTGTGACTTGCTTGTGCTTGTTATTTATTTAACCTCATAACATCATAACATCATAACATCATAACCTCATGACATCATAACATTGTACTAACCATTTCAAGGACTTAGGAATTTAGCTTTGCTCTGTTGAACAGGCTATGGCTCCCAGGAAGACCATCCGGATCAATTTTGTAGCAATCTCTCCTCAACTCAAGGATTTAGTGTCAGAACTTCCCGATCATGCTCAGTTCATCAAGAAACACGGTCATCTCCTCAATTTGGTTACCACTGGTTTCAAAGAAGATATGATGAGAGTCCTATTCCAGTTCTTCGATCCCAAACATCATTGCTTCACTTTCCCTGATTATCAGTTGGTACCCACATTAGAAGAATTCTCCCAGCTGCTTGGGATACCTATCCTGGATCAAATACCTTTCAGTGGTTTAGAAAAGAGGCCAAAATCTGAAGAAGTTGCCGCAGCTTTACACATGACGAAGTCCGACATCGAAGCTAATTGGGTAACAAGGAGTGGAGTTAAGGGTTTACTTGCCAAATTCCTGACAAATAAGGCCCGAGAATTCTTAAAAGTTATGAACGTCCGTGCTTTCGAAGACATCCTGGCATTGCTAATCTATGGCTTGGTGTTATTCCCTAATCCAGACCAATTCATAGACATGAATGCTATTAAGATATTTCTCACTCATAACCCTGTACCTACCTTGCTGGGAGACATTTTGCATTCCCTCCACACTCGTACCATGAAAAGGCAAGGGACTCTCATGTGCTGCATACCTCTATTGTCTAGGTGGTTTATTTCACACCTTCCTCAATCAGTCTTGAAGAATGAGCAAAATCTGAGATGGTCTCAAAGGATAATGTCACTCTCCCATTCAGACATCTGTTGGTGTCCTCAGTTCAAGGAAAATGTTACCATCATCGATCGTTGTGGCGAGTTCCCTAATGTACCACTCCTAGGAATAAGAGGAGGTATTACTTACAATCCTGCTTTAGCTCTGCGACAGTTTGGTTGTGCTCGAAGAGATGGCCCACATGAAATGATCATCGAGGGCATTGTGTTCGACTATGACAACGATTCCCAAGGCCACTGTCAAAGATTTGTACGAGCTTGGGGCATGGTGAAGAGAGGTACGGTAGGACAGAAAAATTCTATTCCTATGGAACCTTATCTCAGATGGGTACGCGCCAGAGCTCGTGAACTTGTCATGCCATATCTTGCAATCGGACCTCAGATTGTCGAACCTGAAGCTGAAGGAGGTGCTCCTCAGATCATTCCTTATCCAGATATGCCTACCAACATTGAGGAACTAAAGAGATCCTGGATCCAGTTGAGAGAAGAAAGGGATACTTTCGAGACTCAGTTCGTCGCAGAAAGGAAGAAAGTGTTAGAACTTACCAGTCAGCTTAATGAGGAACGAAGACTCAATGCGTATCTTCGCCCAAAAAGAAGTCGCCCCTGGGAGACTTGAGCTTTCATTGTATTTTTATTATCATTCCTTTTGTAATGAACATTGATCAAAGAAATTAGCGATAAACATTTCTCTCTTGTTGGTGATTTACGCAAAGTTAAATTCCAAAAGTCCTTGAAAACATTTCATACATTGCATAGCATAACATTGCATAACAGGTATTCTACAAGTTCAATATTCTCACGGTCTTCATTGCAAACAGAAAAATGGATCTCGAACAGACTGTCAAAGATCTCCAGACTCAGAATGCTCAATTCAAGGAGATGATGTTAAGCTTATCCAAGGGGCAGGAGGAACTGAAGGCTCTTTTGGCCGAAAAGAAGAAGGACAAGAAAGCTGTGAGCTTCATTAACCCGGGCAGAAGGCGTAAAGGACAGGCTACGGGAATCAAATTTGGAATCCCGAATGGTCCAGAAGAGGGGGCGGAGGATGACTTGTAAGAACAAAAATTGTTCTACAACAGATTCCTTGATTTTGATGATAACAAAGGATGAAACCAAAAATGGCACCCTAACGAAAAGTTTCTAAGTGTGCAGGGTTCTAAAGATAGAAGAAATAAATCTGATGATGTCATCAGATGCACAACAAGATCAGAAACAAATTATCAAGTATCAGAAGCATCTAAAATGGAATCTTGTTTCAAGAAGCTCTGACTCTGGACAAAACTGCAAAGTATCAGAAGCATCTGAACATGAAGTAAAGTCTAGAAGCTCTGACTCTGAACAAATGCCTTCTGTAAACTCTGAAATTTATCAGCACTATCTGAACTCTCAAGAAATAACATTAGAAGCCAGATCCCAAGATTCTCCAGATACATGAAGACTCTAATCAGATTTGTTAATCATGATGAAGTAACGTTTAAGCCAAGTTAAAGTTCTGCAAATGGATTTCCTCAATTAGAAAGAGACGTTAATCTCCTCTTCCAAGAGAGAAGATACTACTTGTGGTAAGTAGTCACTTCTAAAAGAAAAATTCTCCTGCAGAAGCTATTTATGGAATGGCGTAATTACATCTCATTATCCAGCAGATTTAACTCTACTTCAACTCTATTTCAACACTACTTCAACTCCTATATAAATAGAGAAGAAATCAACTTTCAGTATGCAAGAAATCAACTAGCCAAAACTATACTGAATTATTTCACGCTCAAGAAAATCATCTTTGCTCTCAAAGAATTTCACTAAGCTTTTGCTTATTAAGTGAAAAATCTGTTCTTAAGTTTGTAATACTTGCTTTCCTAGAAGCACTCTAGATTACATATCTTGTATCTTTTATTTGATTGATTTCCTCAAGTGACTTTGTGTGGTCTGTAGACTTGAGAGGACTAAGAGATTTTCTTCTCTCTTAGGGGTTGTTTGTAATCTTTCAAGATTAGTGGATTAAGTCCTTGTTGAAGGTGAAATCACCTTGGCCGGGTGGACTGGAGTAGCTTTGTGTTATAAGCGAACCAGTATAAAATCATTGTGTGATTTTCATTTTGGAAAAGCGCTTATTTTTCAAACAATTCAAACCCCCCCTTTCTTGTTTTTCTCACCTTCAATTGGTATCAGAGCTCCGGCTCTGTTATTGATTTTCAAATCAAACACTTAACCGTGTAGAGAGATCCAGTGCGAGAAAAACAAATGGCTCACTCAAATGAAAGAGATTCTTACAATGCTAAACCTCCTGTTTTTGATGGAGAAAAATTTGATTACTGGAAAGACAGAATCGAAAGTTTCTTTCTGGGTTATGATGCTGACCTCTGGGACATTGTCACAGATGGATACAAACCTCCAGTCTCAAATGGAGCTGAAGTTCCAAGAAGCAAAATGTCAGAAGATCAGAAACGTGATTTCAAAAATCACCACAAGGCCAGAACAATACTTCTAAATGCTATATCATACAACGAATACGAAAAGATCACCAACAGAGAGACGACTAAAGATATACTTGACTCTCTGAAGATGACCCATGAAGGAAACTCCCAAGTCAAGGAGACGAAGGCTCTGGCGCTGATCCAGAAATATGAAGCCTTCAAGATGGAAGATGACGAAGCTATAGAAGCTATGTTTTCCAGATTCCAAACTCTCATTGCAGGTCTTAAAGTGCTAGACAAAGGATACACGACTGCAGATCATGTTAAGAAGATTGTCAGAAGTCTGCCAAAGAAATGGAGACCAATGGTTACTGCTCTGAAGTTATCAAAGGATCTGAACAATATCAGCCTTGAAGAACTTGTTAGTTCTCTCAGAAGCCATGAGATAGAACTAGAGGAGGATGAGCCTCAGAAAAGGAACAAGTCAGTGGCGCTGAAGTCCAGACCTGAAAGACGGAAGTCAGACAGAACCAAAGCCCTTCAAGCAGAAACTGCAGACACTGATGACTCTGAATCTGAAGACTCTGATGATGAAGAAGAACTGTCCCTACTAACCAGAAGAGTTAAGCAACTCTGGAAAAGGAGGAACAACAACAACTTCAGAAGATCAAGACCCAGAGGGGATCGATCAGAGTCAACTTCAAAAGGTAAACCTAACAAAGATATTACCTGTTTTGAATGTAAAGAAACAGGTCATTACAGAAATGAATGCCCCAAGCTGAAGAGAGATAACTCTAAGAAAGAAAGCTTCAAGAAAAATACTTTCAGAACAAAGAAGGGATTAATGGCCACCTGGGACGATAGTGAATCCGAATCATCAGAATCTGACTCTGATGAACAGGCCAACGTAGCTCTTATGGCTACCACATCCAGCAGCTCAGATGAAGAATCTGAAGAGGTATTTTCTAAACTTTCTAGATCTGACTTAGAATCATGTTTATCAGAAACTCTTACCTCTCTTCAGAAATTAAAACAAAAAGTTAAAGACATTAAAGGCCTTCTTAAAGCAAAATCTGAAGTATGTAGTAAACTTGAGACAACAATTCTAGCACGAGAAGATACAATCAGATCTTTAACGTTAGAAAGAGATGGAGCTAGAACAAAAAGCTTAGAATTAGAAAAAGCGTTGTCTCAAGCACCACAAACTTCAAACGAAACTATTTATAAATATGAAGAAGCTTTTCAAAAATTTCTGAAGAATGGAATAGATAGGAGTATTATGGCATCCATGATTTATGGAGTAAGTCAGAATAATAAAAGGGGAATTGGGTATGATTCTGAGGAAAATAAAACCTCTACCAGTAACCAGCTTAAATCTCCGTTTTCATATCATTACACACACACACAAGAAAACAAGTTTAAAAATGCTAGAAGACCCAAAGTTATGAGAAACTCTGGGAAAACTAATCTAAAAGGACCCAAGAGATTCTGGGTACCGAAAGATAAGATTATCTATGTTGCAGATATCCTATGCAGCAAAGTTCAGACACCAGTCATGGTACCTGGACTCTGGATGCTCGCGACATATGACGGGAAGAAAGTCTATGTTCCAAAGCCTGGAACTTAAAGATGTAACACCCTTCTAAATACCCCAAATTATTATAATTAAAATAACAATATGTTCATCAGAGTAATGATGCCCCGAAGGGTGTCACACAATCATTTCACAAAAATCATTAAAATATCCTGTCATGCTCATTTATTTAATCAAAATAAGGTTCTTTGCATAATTCGCAGCGGAATAAAATTCAACTCAATGTAAAACATGTAACACAATACATGTAAATCATCAACAACCCATATCAAATCAATTAAAACATCCCCTCCCGATGTTACATCTATCAGAGCATGACCCATAAGAACTACTCTAGACTCCAAGCATTAGCTTCTACTCAACTCATTTCTCGTTACCTGAAAAATAGGTGTAAGGGTGAGTTCCTCAATCAATATAACAAGCATTATAAAACAACATGTAATGCTAAGTAATTAACACATTAATTCACCCTAACCAGACTACACACTCAGCAACGGCAGTATCCGTTCAAACCTCATATTCACCAATAACATATAGCATATATAATCTCAACCATACTCAACATCAACAACACAACACACATCACATATAATACTGGAATACCTCCATTCATATTATATGCCATACATTTATTATGCAATGAGACTCTATGCATGCGGTACCGACTATTTGTGAACATATAGTTCAACCTCACCGTCCAAATCCAGGCACGGCTACCAAGCTCACTAGTCCCACTCATTTGAGACATAGTGACTCACTCACTAATTCCTCACCATGGGAATTAGCTACCACCCCAAATGGGCCATGAAATGCACGCTAATCACCTAGCATGCAAACATCAACAACAATAATCAAAATGATCTACTCACTAATTCCTCACCATGGGAATTAGCTACCACCCGAAGGCCACAATATGCATGCTAATCATCTAGCAATGCAACATCAACAACAATCAAGAATAGACACATGCTCACACTCTAAGCCATAATACAGTCTATTCACAAATGTATACATTCACATCATCATGTATACCATCACATATCATCAACAATTTAATCACAAAAGCATATCATATCATGCCACATAATCAAACACAGTATTAGCCCGCTCTACTAATACCTATACCACTCAAAACAACGGGAAATGATCCCTATCACATCATATCTCAGCTAAGTACATCACTCAGCCTCAACAACCAAAAACTGCACAACCACAGTTCAGGAAAATCCCAACTCTGCCCATACGCGTATTGCCCATGCCATACGCGTATTGCCCAAACCTGGCCAACTCAATACGCGTACTGCCCACTCTCATACGCGTATTGCGCATTTCCTCGCCCAACTCATACGCGTACCGCCTATTCCATACGCGTACGCTACGCGTAACAACTCCCCATTACGCGTACCAACAGAGACCAATTCACGTTTAAAATGTCATCTTTTTCTCCCATACGCGTAAGGTTTCCCCCCATACGCGTACCAACATCTCATACGCGTATTGCCTAGTGCCATACGCGTATGACCAGAAACCAGAACTCTCAGATCTGCAATGGCTTCCTTGCTACGAAGCCTCTCCGATCCGACCTTCCACAGTCCAATTTTCACACATAATTCCTTCCTATTGTCTAACACAAACAGATCCTATTCGATTCCACAAGGTCTAACATTTCCACACCTAATTCCTACGAATTCTTTTCTATTATCATTCAATTTCGTTCATCCAATATTTCACAAATTCATCATGCATCAATCAAATCAGAGGTACAACCAATGGTTACTACTACCCAGTACATATTATCATATAATACCCTTTAACCGATGATAAACCCCCCTTACCTGAGTTAATCCGGCAGCTTCCGAGCTCCAAGCTTCTCCTTCCTTCAACCTTCGTTCTCTGGCTTTTTGCCCTTTCTGCCTCTTTTCCCTTTTCACGTGAAAACCTTTTTCCAAAAATTGGGACTTTTTATTATTCCAACTTATATACTCCAATAATATTATTCCACTAAATAATTATCCCAATAATTATTATTCCAAAATAATAATAATAATAATAATAATAATAATAATTCAATTATTTAATTAAATCAATAAATATATTATTAACTTAATTTAAATAATTATTATATTATTATCGGGGTGTTACAACTCTCCCCCACTAAAAGAGTTTTCGTCCTCGAAAACATACCTCAAGCGAACAACTCCGGATAAGACTCCTTCATTTGGCTCTCAAGTTCCCAAGTCACATTGCCACCTGCTGGTCCTCCCCAAGCTACCTTCACCAAGGCGATCTCTTTACCCCGCAACTGCTTCAACTCTCGATCCTCGATCCTCATAGGTGATGTTTCAACAGTCAGGTTATCTCTCACATGTACATCATCTATTTGGACTACATGCGACGGATCATGAATGTACCTCCTCAACTGAGACACATGAAATACCTCATGCAAATTTGCAAGCGACGGCGGTAAAGCGATACGATAGGCTACCTCTCCTATCCTCTCCAAAATCTGATAAGGACCAATAAATCGAGGTGTCAACTTCTTCGACTTCAAAGCTCGACCAACACCAGTTATCGGAGTAACACGAAGAAACACATGATCTCCCTCTTGGAACTCAAGTGACTTCCTCCTCTTATCATGATAACTCTTCTGACGACTCTGAGCAATTCTCATCTTCTCCTGAATCATTTTAATCTTTTCCGTAGTTTGTTGAACAATCTCCGGACCAACCACAACACTCTCACCGGACTCATACCAACATAAAGGTGTCCGACATCTCCTACCATACAAAGCTTCAAACGGTGCCATACCGATGCTCGAATGAAAACTATTGTTGTAGGTAAACTCAATCAAAGGTAAATAACAATCCCAAGCACCTCCTTTTTCCAAAACACAAGCTCTCAAAAGATCCTCTAATGACTGAATCGTCCTCTCAGTCTGACCATCAGTCTGCGGATGATATGCAGAACTCAATCTCAGCTTAGTTCCCAAAGCCTTCTGCAAACCTTCCCAAAACTTCGATGTAAATCTAGGATCTCTGTCCGAAACAATACTAGACGGAATACCATGCAAACTTACAATCTTCTCAATATACAACTCAGCTAATCTCTCTAACGGATAATCCATTCTAATCGGAATGAAATGAGCCGACTTCGTCAATCTATCAACAATCACCCAAATAGCCTCAAAATTCTTACTTGTCCTCGGCAAACCAGAAACAAAATCCATACTGATACTATCCCACTTCCACTCTGGAATAGCCAACGGTTGCATTAGCCCAGACGGCTTCTGATGCTCAATCTTCGACTTCTGACAAGTCAAACAGGAATACACAAAACTTGCAATTTCTCTTTTCATTCCCGGCCACCAAAATAACCTTTTCAAATCATGATACATCTTCGTAGCTCCAGGATGAATACTCAAGCCACTACGATGTCCTTCCTCCAGAATACTCTTCTTAAGTTCAGTAACATCCGGAATGCACACCCGATTACCAAATTTCAAAACACCATTCTCATCAACTCTGAATTCACCACCTTGACCTTGATTCACTAAAGTCAACTTATCAACCAAAAGCACATCGGATTTCTGACCCTCTCTAATCTCATCCAAAATACCACTCGTTAACTTCAACATTCCCAGTTTAACACTATTGTGAGTACTCTCACACACCAAACTCAAGTCTCTAAACTGCTCAACTCAACGCATCAGCCACTACATTTGCTTTACCCGGATGATAATTCAAACCAAAATCATAATCCTTCAGAAACTCTAACCATCTCCTCTGTCTCATATTCAGCTCTTTCTGATCAAACAAATACTTCAAACTTTTATGGTCACTGAAAACTTCAAATCTTGATCCATACAAATAATGCCTCCACAACTTCAGAACAAATACCACAGCTGCCAACTCTAAATCATGTGTCGGATAGTTCCTCTCATGAACCCTTAGCTGTCTCGAAGCATAAGCTATAACCTGCTTATTCTGCATCAACACACCACCTAAACCCAACAATGAAGCATCACAATAAACCTCAAATAGTTCTGACGGACTCGGTAATATCAGGATAGGAGCAGTAGTCAACCTTCTCTTTAACTCTTGGAAACCTTCTTCACATTTTGAATCCCAAACAAACGCTTGCCCCTTTCTAGTCAACATCGTCAACGGTAACGCCAACTTGGAAAATCCCTCAATAAACTTCCGATAATAACCTGCAAGTCCAAGAAAACTTCTTATCTCAGAAACTGACTTCGGAGCTTCCCACTTAGATACCGCTTCTATCTTAGAAGGATCAACAGCAACACCACCTCTTGAAATCACATGACCAAGAAAACTAACCTCTTCTAACCAAAATTCACACTTAGACAGTTTAGCAAATAACTTCTTGTCTCGCAGAACTCCCAAAACCACTCTCAAATGTTCGGCATGCTCTTCTTCAGATTTCGAATACACCAAAATGTCATCAATAAACACCACAACAAACTGATCTAGATACGGATGAAAAATCCTATTCATATATTCCATAAATACTCCAGGCGCATTAGTCACACCAAAAGGCATTACAGAATACTCATAATGTCCATACCTCGTTCTGAAAGCAGTCTTCTGAATATCCTCAGTTTTCACACGTATCTGATGATACCCAGATCTCAAATCTATCTTGCTGAACACACTCGCACCAACCAACTGATCCATCAAATCATCAATCCTCGGCAAAGGATACCGATTCTTGATCGTCACTTTATTCAGTTGCCTGTAGTCCACACACAACCTCATAGTACCTTCTTTCTTCTTAACCAATAGCACTGGTGCACCCCACGGTGACACACTCGGACGAATAAACTTCTTATCCAACAGATCTTCCAACTGACTCTTCAATTCAGCTAACTCCACAGCAGACATACGATACGGAGCCATCGATATCGGCCTAGTACCAGGTACCAAATCAATCGAGAACTCAACTTCACGCTCTGGCGGTAATTCATTCACTTCTTCCGGAAACACATCAGGAAAATCACACACCACAGCGAGATCGCCAATCACCAGTTTATCTTTAGCCTCCAAAGTCGCTAACAGCATAAACAACTCTGCACCATCTGCCACTTCCTCATTCACCTGCCTGGCTGATAAAAACAAACTCTTTCCTTCTTCAATCTCAGGGAATATCACAGTCTTATCAAAACAGTTGATATAGACTCGGTTAAACACCAACCAGTTCATACCCAGAATAACATCAACCTGTACTAGTGGAAGACACACAAGGTCTATCCCAAAGTCTCTACCAAAAATACTCAAGGGACAACTTAGACAAACTGAAGTAGTAGTCACTGAACCCTTCGCAGGAGTATCAATCACCATACTTCCAAACATCTCAGATATCTCTAACTTAAGTTTCACAGCGCAATCCAAAGATATAAAGGAATGAGTAGCACCGGTGTCAATAATAGCTACAAGAGGAAAGCCATTAATATAACACGTACCTCGGATCAAACGATCATCTGCAGAAGTCTCAGAACCCGATAAAGCAAAAACCTTGCCTCCTGACTGATTCTCTTTCTTCAGCTTAGGACATTGTGGACTGATATGACCCAACTCTCCACAGTTGAAACAAGTCACAGTCTTCAACCGGCAATCTGCAGCCAAATGACCACCTTTTCCACATTTGAAACACTTCTTCTCGTTACTGGTACACTCATGGATACGATGTCCAGCCTGACCACATCTGTAACACTTAGCAGGAGCACTAGAATCTCCTCCACTAGGCCTCTTCATCCCACTCTGCCTCTGGAAACCTTTGCCAGCTGCATACGGTTTTCCACGATCAATCTGATTCTTGCCTTTCCTATCAACCCTTTGCTGATAGCTCTCTGCTCTAGCCTTGGAATCCTGTTCGAAAATCCTGCAACAGTCAACCAAGTCAGAAAACACTCTAATCCTTTGATACCCAATCGCCTGCTTGATCTCGGGACGCAACCCGTTCTCGAACTTCACACATTTGGAAAATTCCCCAGCAGCCTCAGCATAGGGAGTATAATACTTCGACAGCTCTGTGAACTTAGCAGCATACTCCGTAACGGACCTGTTACCCTGCTTCAATTCCAAGAACTCTATCTCCTTCTTTCCTCTGACATCCTCGGGAAAATACTTCCTCAGAAATCTCTCTCTGAACACAGCCCAAGAAATCTCAGCATCTCCAGCAGTTTCCAACTCAGTGCGGGTAGCAACCCACCAATCATCAGCTTCCTCTGACAGCATATGTGTACCGAACCTGACCTTCTGGTTATCAGCACACTCAGTCACTCGGAAGATTCTCTCAATCTCCTTCAACCACTTCTGAGCACCATCTGGATCGTATGCCCTTTGAACATTGGAGGATTGTTCTTCTGGAACTCACTCAGTTGACGAGCAGCTCCCATTCCCACAACATTCGGATTTCCTCCAAGTACTCCAGCTAGCATACCCAGAGCCTCAGCAATCGCAGCATCATCTCTACCTCTTCCAGCCATCTCTATTCTGAAAACCCAAACAAGCTAAACAAATAAGTACTGATAGGGTTACACAACACCTATCCCGTACAGGGGAAACAGAATAATTACGACTCGACACGACCGACTATGCTCTGATACCACTAATGTAACACCCTTCTAAATACCCCAAATTATTATAATTAAAATAACAATATGTTCATCAGAGTAATGATGCCCCGAAGGGTGTCACACAATCATTTCACAAAAATCATTAAAATATCCTGTCATGCTCATTTATTTAATCAAAATAAGGTTCTTTGCATAATTCGCAGCGGAATAAAATTCAACTCAATGTAAAACATGTAACACAATACATGTAAATCATCAACAACCCATATCAAATCAATTAAAACATCCCCTCCCGATGTTACATCTATCAGAGCATGACCCATAAGAACTACTCTAGACTCCAAGCATTAGCTTCTACTCAACTCATTTCTCGTTACCTGAAAAATAGGTGTAAGGGTGAGTTCCTCAATCAATATAACAAGCATTATAGAACAACATGTAATGCTAAGTAATTAACACATTAATTCACCCTAACCAGACTACACACTCAGCAACGGCAGTATCCGTTCAAACCTCATATTCACCAATAACATATAGCATATATATAATCTCAACCATACTCAACATCAACAACACAACACACATCACACATATAATACTGGAATACCTCCATTCATATTATATGCCATACATTTATTATGCAATGAGACTCTATGCATGCGGTACCGACTATTTGTGAACATATAGTTCAACCTCACCGTCCAAATCCAGGCACGGCTACCAAGCTCACTAGTCCCACTCATTTGAGACATAGTGACTCACTCACTAATTCCTCACCATGGGAATTAGCTACCACCCCAAATGGGCCATGAAATGCACGCTAATCACCTAGCATGCAAACATCAACAACAATAATCAAAATGATCTACTCACTAATTCCTCACCATGGGAATTAGCTACCACCCGAAGGCCACAATATGCATGCTAATCATCTAGCAATGCAACATCAACAACAATCAAGAATAGACACATGCTCACACTCTAAGCCATAATACAGTCTATTCACAAATGTATACATTCACATCATCATGTATACCATCACATATCATCAACAATTTAATCACAAAAGCATATCATATCATGCCACATAATCAAACACAGTATTAGCCCGCTCTACTAATACCTATACCACTCAAAACAACGGGAAATGATCCCTATCACATCATATCTCAGCTAAGTACATCACTCAGCCTCAACAACCAAAAACTGCACAACCACAGTTCAGGAAAATCCCAACTCTGCCCATACGCGTATTGCCCATGCCATACGCGTATTGCCCAAACCTGGCCAACTCAATACGCGTACTGCCCACTCTCATACGCGTATTGCGCATTTCCTCGCCCAACTCATACGCGTACCGCCTATTCCATACGCGTACGCTACGCGTAACAACTCCCCATTACGCGTACCAACAGAGACCAATTCACGTTTAAAATGTCATCTTTTTCTCCCATACGCGTAAGGTTTCCCCCCATACGCGTACCAACATCTCATACGCGTATTGCCTAGTGCCATACGCGTATGACCAGAAACCAGAACTCTCAGATCTGCAATGGCTTCCTTGCTACGAAGCCTCTCCGATCCGACCTTCCACAGTCCAATTTTCACACATAATTCCTTCCTATTGTCTAACACAAACAGATCCTATTCGATTCCACAAGGTCTAACATTTCCACACCTAATTCCTACGAATTCTTTTCTATTATCATTCAATTTCGTTCATCCAATATTTCACAAATTCATCATGCATCAATCAAATCAGAGGTACAACCAATGGTTACTACTACCCAGTACATATTATCATATAATACCCTTTAACCGATGATAAACCCCCCTTACCTGAGTTAATCCGGCAGCTTCCGAGCTCCAAGCTTCTCCTTCCTTCAACCTTCGTTCTCTGGCTTTTTGCCCTTTCTGCCTCTTTTCCCTTTTCACGTGAAAACCTTTTTCCAAAAATTGGGACTTTTTATTATTCCAACTTATATACTCCAATAATATTATTCCACTAAATAATTATCCCAATAATTATTATTCCAAAATAATAATAATAATAATAATAATAATTCAATTATTTAATTAAATCAATAAATATATTATTAACTTAATTTAAATAATTATTATATTATTATCGGGGTGTTACAAAAGACGCTGGATTTGTAGGCTTCGGAGGAGATCAGAAAGGAAGGATCAGAGGCTCCGGAACTATTGTTTGCAGATTTAGAGATCACTCTGGTAGAATCTGAGAAAACTCCAGAAGCAACTGTCACTCCAGACTCTGAAGAAATTAAATCTCCAGAAATTCCAAGGAAAGTTAAAAGTCGTATTAACGTATCTGAAGATTTGATTTTGGGAAACAAAGATGAACCTGTTAGAACCAGATCTACCTTCAGAACCTCTGAAGATATTCCTCTGGGACTAGTGTCTCTGATTGAGCCTACGTCCTGTGATGAAGCTCTTCAAGATAACGATTGGGTGGCAGCTATGCAAGAAGAGTTAGATCAATTCTCCAAGAATGATGTCTGGGATCTCGTTCCTAAACCCAGAGGCACTCATGTCATTGGAACCAGATGGGTTTTCAGAAACAAACTGAACGAGAAAGGAGAAGTTGTCAGAAACAAAGCACGACTGGTAGCTCAAGGTTATAGTCAACAAGAAGGTATTGATTATAATGAAACTTTTGCTCCAGTCGCGAGGTTAGAATCTATTCGTCTTCTTGTATCTTTTGCTATTAATCATTCTATTAAACTATATCAAATGGATGTCAAGAGTGCATTTCTTAATGGTTATATTTCAGAAGAAGTGTATGTCAATCAACCTCCAGGTTTTGAAAATTCAAACTTTCCAGAACATGTTTTCAAACTTAAGAAATCCTTATATGGACTTAAACAAGCTCCCAGAGCTTGGTATGAACGCTTAAGTAATTTTCTTCTGGAACAAAATTTTATCAGAGGGAAAGTTGATTCTACACTCTTCTGTAAAAACCTTAATAATGATCTCATGATATGCCAAATTTATGTTGATGATATTATTTTTGGTTCTGCTAATATCTCTGTTTGCCAAGAATTTTCCAAGTTAATGCAGGCAGAATTTGAAATGAGTTTAATGCAAGAATTAAAGTTCTTTCTGGGAATTCAAATCAATCAAACTCCAGAAGTCACGTACATTCATCAAAGTAAGTACATTAAAGACGTTCTGAAGAAGTTTGACATGACTGAATGCAACTCTGCAAAGACTCCGATGCACCCAACTTGCATTTTGGAAAAGGAAGAGGTAAGCAACAAGGTTTGTCAGAAGCTCTATCGAGGTATGATAGCCTCTCTTCTCTATCTGACTGCTACTCGTCCTGATATTCTCTTTAGCGTCTGTCTTTGTGCCAGATTCCAATCAGATCCTAGAGAATCTCATTTAACAGCTGTTAAGAGAATTCTTAAGTATCTGAAAGGAACTCCTAACCTGGGCCTGATGTATGAGAAAACATCAGAGTATAGGCTTTCTGGTTATTGTGATGCAGATTATGCAGGAGATAGAATAGAACGAAAAAGCACATCTGGAAATTGCCAGCTTCTGGGAAACAATCTAATCTCCTGGGCTAGCAAAAGACAGTCAACTATCGCTCTATCAACTGCAGAAGCAGAATACATCTCAGCATCACTGTGCACAACTCAGATGCTCTGGATGAAGCATCAGCTAGAAGATCTTCAGATATTTGAGAGTAACATTCCTATCCTTTGTGATAATACTGCTGCTATTTGTTTGAGTAAGAATCCTATTTTACATTCCAGAGCCAAACACATAGAAATTAAACATCATTTTATTAGAGACTATGTTCAGAAAGGGATAGTAACGCTGAAGTTCATTGATACAGAACATCAATGGGCAGATATCTTTACTAAGCCTCTAGCTGAAGATAGATTTCTTTTCATCTTAGAAAATCTGAACATTAAAAATTGTCCTGAATGAAGTATGGCTCTGAAAAATATAAAATAAGATTCTGATAAAAACAAATATGATTCTGCCTCTGACTCTGATACTTCTACATTGTTAAGAAGATATCTGAGTTAGAAATCTTCAGAACCAATCTCTTGGTATTCCTGAAGATCAGATACATTAAACACGTGGAGCTCTGAGGTCAAACCTTAGAACTTCTAGACAGCTGTCAAGAAATTCAAAAGGCAGACGTTTGAGTTTTTTTTTTCCTCGAGCAGTGTGCAAACTGTGGGATTAGACATTCATTTATGAGCTGTAATCATTTTTCCCCCCAAGCGTGCCATTTTGAGTTTTGTGTCTAACGCTTTCTGAGGTGTCGTTTTGCATGTGTTTACTTAGAGTATATAAACACTTTCTCTCACATTTCACACTTATCACTCTCACTCACTCTAAAACCCTAAACCCTCTCTCGAAGTTTTCTCTGCAACTCTTTCAAATCTTCATCTTCTTCATCTCAATGGATGCTCAACAACAACAACTGTTCAACTACTCACAGCAAATGGAGTCAAGTTCCACCGCTCAAACATCTTCTGTTCCAACCCCAACCGTCACCGGTGTTTCTATAACCCCCGTTTATCAAGAACCTCACATTTTGGACCGTGAACGCCACATTCATCTTGCAACCCCCTTTGAAAGTTTGGATGTACTGTGTGAATCGCTGGTAGATTTTGAAAACTTGAAAAGAAACGGTGTTGATCTTACTGAAGATCTTCGCAAGCAAGGTTGGGAAAACTACTTCAACAGGCTTTATGGTCCCATTTACCCTCTTCTTGTCAAAGAATTCTGGAGACATGCAGATGCAGATGACCAGTTCATTGTTTCTTTTGTTCTGGGAGTGAAGATTGTAATCACTGAAGCTTCAATTGCCTCCCTGCTGAACATGGAGACTACTGGAGGAAAGAGGATTTACAACATTCCTCCTAGGTCAAAACGCATCACTGAGGTTATCAACCCAACTATCTTCAAGCCAAACGCTGAGGGAAACCCTTCTAAGAACAAGGAATTGCATCAGAACCTCCGAGTATGGTTGAAAATAATTCTGGGAACCATTCACCATCGCCCAGCCTCCAACTCCTCTGATTATATAAATGCTGATCAGAAATGCATTTTATATTGCATTCAGAAGGGTATCAAGATCAATCTCCCTGTTCTTCTTTTCAAATATCTGAGGGATTCTGTCAAAGACACCAGAAACAGTTTGAAGCCAAGATCTTATATTCCTCTGGGGAGATTGCTTTCTGACATCTTCATTGAGCATGGCTTGGTAGATGATCTGGAGAAGACCAGATGTATGGATGATCTGGCAATCGATGTAGGGAAGGCTTTAAATGCCAGAAACCTCAAGAGCATGGGAATCATCAAAGAGATTAGAGTCAAGCCAACTCTGATTACATCTTGGGAATCTTTGAAGGATCAGAGGAAGATGCCTCATGGCCTTGACAGGTTCTTCAAGAATGAACCCAGAGATGCCATTGCCATCTACCTTCAGCGTCTGCTGGATGAAGGAATTGATGTTTCTGACTTCAGAATTGAAGACTGTCTGGATTCAGAAGAAGATCTTGTCAGATACAAGAGAGGTCTTTCTGAGAGGAAGATAGCTGATGAAGCAAGAAAGGCAAAGAAAGCCAGACTTGGAGAAACCTCTGGAACCAAATCTCCAGCTCCTCTGCAAAATTCCTCTTCTGGTAAGTCTTTTCCTCCCGCTACTTCTGTACCTATAATGGCTTCTTCTACTCCTCTCCCAACACCTCCCATCTTTACAACCTCTGACATTCCTCCTTCAACCATCAGAACCTCACAACCTCCACCTGTTTTAAAAATTGCACGTAATTTCATACCACCCTCTGAACCTAAACAACTATATCACCACAGCCCTTCCTCTTCATCATCCTCAGCACCAGAATCACCCCCATACAATAGTGTTTCTTTATCATCATCAGAACCTTCTGACCCTAAATCCCCAACAATAGCTGAAATTTATGCTAGAAAATTCGCCCCACAAACTCAAACACAATCTGAAGTAACCTCAACCCTCCGAACTTCTCTTCCACAACAAACAACCACCATCTCCTTTGAAAATCAAACTTCCCTTCCACCACAAACAACCACCATACCCTCTGAAACTCAACCATCTGATCCCTTCACCTCTAATATCACTCCACCAATTATTCCCGCTGTACCTGGACCAGACTCTGACCCATTAGACCTAAACCCACTCTATGCTTCATCCCCCAGTCTTCAACCAGAAGCAGATTCTGAACTTCAAGCAGAATCTGAACCTCAACCAGAATCAGAAACTGAACCTCCCTCTCTAAATCTCAGCCCTCAAAACTCTCCACCTCATTCACTTGAACCTGAACCTGATCTTACCATACCTACCCTTGAGGAGGCCATTATACAGGTTGCAGAAGCTTCAGTCCAGAAGGTCAAGTCTCTGGCTAAAAACTTTGAAGTTAGTGATGATCCTAAATCTGTTAGGACACACTGGAACAGAGTCATTAGTTGGATGACCTCTGAGTCTTATAGGCTGAAGAGTATCTCTGAACAAGTCAGAAATGGCTACATCAGAGATGCTGAGGAACGGCTCCAAGAGAGATTGGCCAGAGAAGCTGAGGCCAGAAGATTAGAGGAGGAAAGATTGGCTAGGGAAGCTGAAGAAGAAGCAAGAAGGTTAGAAGAAGAAAGACTGGCAAAGGAAGCAGAACTTCTAAGGATTAAGGAAGCTGAAGCCAAGGCTCAGGCGGATGCAGAAGCCCAAGCTGCTGCTGAAGCTGAAGCTCAGCAGGCTCTGACTCAGGGGGAGTCTTCCTCTGCGATCCCTATGATTCTTCATGCTCTGAAAGAGATCAAGCAAGATCAGAAAGAAATCAAGCAAGATCAGAATGAGCTCCGTGCCAGGATGGATAAGCAAGATGCTTTGAATGAAAACATCCAGAACATGTTTGCCATGTTGCTTCAGAGACTTCCTCAACCTCCAAACCCTTAGGCACTTAGGATTTATTTTGTTTGCTTGCCTAGTGTTTTTGCTTCTGTCTTCTTTAGCTCTGATATTCTCTTGGATCTGATGTTTTGAATGCTTTTGTGCCTTTGTGCTTCTGATTAATGAAATGTTTTTCTCTTTATTATCTTGTTATTTTTTTTATATCTATCTACCTTTTTGATTCTGACAAAAAGGGGGAGAAATCATTAAATAGCTCTGATGAAAATTTGTCTAAAACCTTAAGCACTCTGCAACATTTGTAGAAATAGCTCTGATAAAAATAGCTCTGATTAAATAACTCTAACATTAAATTTAAGAATTTGCAGAAAGTTTCAGAAATCTCATTACTTGAAAAGCTCTGGTAAGAACTTCTGAACTCCCTAGCACTAACTCAGGGGGAGCTTCTGTCTATCTGATCTTATTTTATTCATGTTTCATCTGCTATTTTAAGTTGTTTTGTCATCATCAAAAAGGGGGAGATTGTAAGAACAAAAATTGTTCTACAACAGATTCCTTGATTTTGATGATAACAAAGGATGAAACCAAAAATGGCACCCTAACGAAAAGTTTCTAAGTGTGCAGGGTTCTAAAGATAGAAGAAATAAATCTGATGATGTCATCAGATGCACAACAAGATCAGATACAAATTATCAAGTATCAGAAGCATCTAAAATGGAATCTCGTTTCAAGAAGCTCTGACTCTGGACAAAACTGCAAAGTATCAGAAGCATCTGAACATGAAGTAAAGTCTAGAAGCTCTGACTCTGAACAAATGCCTTCTGTAAACTCTGAAATTTATCAGCACTATCTGAACTCTCAAGAAATAACATTAGAAGCCAGATCCCAAGATTCTCCAGATACATGAAGACTCTAATCAGATTTGTTAATCATGATGAAGTAACGTTTAAGCCAAGTTAAAGTTCTGCAAATGGATTTCCTCAATTAGAAAGAGACGTTAATCTCCTCTTCCAAGAGAGAAGATACTACTTGTGGTAAGTAGTCACTTCTAAAAGAAAAAGTCTCCTGCAGAAGCTATTTATGGAATGGCGTAATTACATCTCATTATCCAGCAGATTTAACTCTACTTCAACTCTATTTCAACACTACTTCAACTCCTATATAAATAGAGAAGAAATCAACTTTCAGTATGCAAGAAATCAACTAGCCAAAACTATACTGAATTATTTCACGCTCAAGAAAATCATCTTTGCTCTCAAAGAATTTCACTAAGCTTTTGCTTATTAAGTGAAAAATCTGTTCTTAAGTTTGTAATACTTGCTTTCCTAGAAGCACTCTAGATTACATATCTTGTATCTTTTATTTGATTGATTTCCTCAAGTGACTTTGTGTGGTCTGTAGACTTGAGAGGACTAAGAGATTTTCTTCTCTCTTAGGGGTTGTTTGTAATCTTTCAAGATTAGTGGATTAAGTCCTTGTTGAAGGTGAAATCACCTTGGCCGGGTGGACTGGAGTAGCTTTGTGTTATAAGCGAACCAGTATAAAATCATTGTGTGATTTTCATTTTGGAAAAGCGCTTATTTTTCAAACAATTCAAACCCCCCCTTTCTTGTTTTTCTCACCTTCATGACTCAGAGGAGGAGAATGCTGATTTCTCTAACCCTGAGGATGATGATGAGGAGTATGAAAATGAACAGTACTCTCCAAGAGATGATAAGTACAAATTGCTGGAAGAACGCATGCTAGCCATGGAGGGTCAAAAGACACCTGGTCTGGATTTCGAAAGTTTGGGTCTGGTCTCCGATGTGACCATTCCTCGCAAATTCAAAATCCCCACTTTCACTAAGTACGATGGTGCGTCTTGTCCTCAGATGCATCTAAGGGCTTATGTGAGAAAGATCCAGCCGCATACCACTGATAAGAAACTGTGGATCCATTTCTTCCAAGAGAGTCTATCTGGCACTCAGTTGGAATGGTATTATCAGCTCGAGAGCTCTGACATCCGCACCTGGACTGATTTAGCGACAGCCTTCTACAAGCAGTACCAGTACAACTCTGAGTTAGCACCTACCCGGCTACAGTTGCAGAATATGGCCATGGGATCTAAAGAAAGCTTCAAAGAGTATGCTCAGAAATGGAGAGATTTGGCTGGCAGAGTCAAACCCCCTATGACTGATCGAGAGTTAGTGGACATGTTCATGGGTACACTGACTGGCCCATTCTACAGCCATCTACTGGGAAGTTCTTCATCAGGTTTCACTGAACTTATACTGACAGGTGAACGGGTAGAGAGCGGCATTTGAAGTGGAAAGATACAGGCAACTACTTCTGCAAGCACCAAAAAGTCCTATCAGGGAAAGAATGAATCAAATGCTGTGTACAGTGAAAGGAAGCATAACAAGAAGAATCGTGACCATATTGTTGGGGCAGTTACAATTGCCGCCCCGCCAGCTCAAAACTTCCAGCAAAGACCAGACAGACCAAGAAGGCAGTTTACCAAGCTCAATATGACTTTAGCACAAGCACTGCAAAGTATGCTAAAGGTAAACTTAATCACTCTCAGAGGTCCTCCTGCAAATGTCAACACTGCTTCGCCTCGTTACAATCCCGATGCCAGGTGTGCATATCACTCCGATAGCCCCGGGCATGATACAAATGATTGTTGGCTGTTGAAGAACAAGATTCAGGACATGATCGATGCTGGGGAAATTGAGTTCGAGCCTCCGGAGACTCCTAATGTCATCACTGCCCCTCTGCCTAATCATGACAAGACTGTCAATGCTGTGGAGGATACTGATAACGGTTGTGACTTGGATAGCTGGATTCTCCCAATAATTGATGATGGACTCAATAATTGGAAGGCTGAAGACACTATCCCGATTTTCTCTAGTCAGGAGTAATTGTTATTGCTATTTTAGTGTTTCAAAGCATTGTGTCTATACCCGGGGCATAATAGCTAATTTTTCAAGGGTTTGTCATTTTTCATAAGCATATTCATATTCAATAAATCAATGGACTTTTTTTTGCATTCAAATATTGCGCTCTTTATCTTTCCTGTCATTTTTCAAACAAGCTATGTTTTCTTGCACACACTCACGTAACAATTTGCCGATCCATATCCACTCTGGATCCTGTTGGTAATGACTCTGCTACTGTTCATTATGACTTTGAAAATCCGATCTACCAAGCCGAGATGGAAGTGAGGAAGATTGTGAAGTCCCTGGAGAACTTGCCAGACTGTTACTACAAGAAGAAAAGACCATACAGCCGCATGAGGAATCAATTGAAACTATAGATCTGAGTACTGAAATAGACAAGAAAGAAGTCATAGATTTCTTGGGGGCACTCGAATTACATTGTCCGATTCATCCCACATTTGACTGCTACCTGCAAACCCATCTTCAAATTACCAAAAAAGAAAAATCAAGAGATGGTATGGAATGATGAATGACAAAATCAAGAAATATCTCCAAGAACCTCCAATTCTAATGCTACCAGTTGAAGGAAGACCTCTAATCATGTATTTGACCGTGTTAGAAAATTCAATAGGGTGTGCTGGGGCAACATGACGAGTCTGGTCGAAAAGAGCATGCCATAGACTGCCTTAGCAAAAGGTACCGACTGTGAAACAAGATACTCACAGCTCGAGAAAGCTTACTGTGCTTTGGCTTAGGCTGCTCGCCGACTAAGACAGTATATGTTGAATCATACCACTTTATTGATTTCTAAGATGGATTCTATCAAATATCTACTTGAGAAACCTGCTGTCTCCTGAGAGAGTTATCACTGATAATGGTGCTAAACTGAACTCTACACGCAGTTCAAAATAAAGCACCATAACTCTTCTCCGTACCGGCCAAAGACGAACGGCGCCGTGGAGGCTGCTAACAATATCAAGAATATAACAGTAACATACAAAGACCGGCAGGAGATGTTACCTTTTGCTCTTCATGGTTACTGCACTTCGACAGGGGCAACCCCTTTCTCTTTAGTCTATGGAATGGAAGCCGTTTTACCAGTGGAAGTTCAGATTCCCTCTCTAAGAATTGCGAAAGATGCAGGCTTAGATGAGGATGAATGGATTCAGACTCGACTCGATCAGATAAATTTGATTGATGAAAAGAGACTCGCGGCTGTTTGTCATGGACAGATATATCAGAAGCGCATGACCCAGGCATTTAACAAAAAAGTCAAGAGACAGGTGTATCAAATTGGCGACTTGGTGGTAAAGCGCATCACTCTACCACAAGGTGATCCCAGAGGCAAATGGATTCCCACGTACGAAGGTCCGTTTGTAGTTAAGAAGGTATTCTCTGGTGGAGCCATGATACTAGCCACAATGGACGGCGAAGACTTCCCACATCCCGTGAACGCAGACATAGTCAAAAAATACTACGCATAAAAGAGACCTGCTAGGTCGACGTACCTAGGCAAAAGTAAGGGCATCCCGGCGAACCAAAAGGGTTCGGGCAAAAAATTAGGGATAAACATATAAAGACATACACCCGGCAAGTCGAAAACCTGAAAAGGCGGCTTGAGCAAAAAAAAAGGGTATCCCGGTGGACTGAAAACCTGAAAAGGCGGTCCAGGCAAAAATTAGGGATTAAAGCGTATGACTATGCCCCGTTCTCTGTCTGCTTCAACCAAGTTCAAGGGACTGAACAAGCCGATCACTTTCATCCGACAGCAGGAGATGAGAGGCTTGAAGACATAATGACAGTAGTGGAATTAAAATCAACAGGACTTTTTCTGCATAGCTTTGTCTTCGTTTCTTGACGATTTCCTCTTACTAGGATTTCTGTCTCCTTGTACACAAATTGCCTATTTATAGGCCCTCTTTCTAAATCAATACAATTCTGTTTCAAAAAAAAAATGCTTTTGTTTTACTTTCTCTATTTTGTTTGCATAAACGTCCATTGATTTAACTTGAATTGATATATGCATTTGAATATGATCAATGTTTATCAAAATACATGCATAAAATAACAATGACAATTACTAAAGGACTTCAGGATCGAGGAGAAGGTCTAACCAGGCTTTCCAATGAATCTGTTGCCAATTCTATTCCCCGGCTAAGCCAGTTATCCCTCCAGAAGAACTTGGCATCACTAGACTGGTCATCTCTTCTACCCCCAGCCAGGCTCCGGTGAATATTTCTACCATCAGACAGAAATCAAGTATCCCCCAGCTAAGAAAGGGTCGTCAATACAAATATCTCCGACCAGAAGACTGAGATTTATTCCCCCAGTAGAGTCCCCTGGAAGAACGTTTCAGACGCATAGTGCATTCATTACATCATTTCACATCACATACCTACATACAATTTTCATTCCGCATCATATACATTACATCATTTCATAACATATACATGCACACAATGCTCGCATTTATTCCAGACGCATAATTCACTCATCACATCATTTCACAGCACACGCATGCATACAACATTTGCATCTCATGCATCATGGCATGGCATGAAGCTAACTTTATTTTTCAGGTTAACTATCCTCTTGATACAATCAACACAAAGGTCCATTCAGACGGACATCTGTATCAATTACATTCAGGATTCAACTACACCTTTCAGATATACTCCATGTCAACATTCATTCTGACATCCTCCCAACGATGGCATCTATAAGCCCATCCCAGACATTTATCGCCAATACAACATATACAAATACTATCAGATATAGCCTAGCGTACGGTTCATCCTGATTCAGCTCAACATATGACCCCTTCAACTCAGATACGATCTAACGTATGATCCATTCTGACCTTCAACAACTCAGATACGATCTAGCATACGATCCATTCTGACCTTCAACAACTCAGATACGATCTAACGTATGATCCATTCTGACCTTCAACAACTCAGATACGATCTAGCATACGATCCACTCTGATCTTCAACAACTCAAGTACGGTTTAATGTACGACCAAGTTAAACCTTCATCTTCTCAGATGCTACCTTCGGACAGGTACATTTCTGAATGGTAGTCTAGTATACGGCTACTCCCTTACTCAGATGCTACCTTCGGACAGGTACATTTCTGAATGGTAGTCTAGTATACGACTACTCCCTTGCTCAGGTGCTACCTTCGGACAGGTACATTCCTGAATGGTAGTCTGGTATACGGCTACTCCCTTGCTCAGGTGCTACCTTCAGACAGGTACATTCCTGAATGGTAGTCTAGTATACGACTACTCCCTTGCTCAGGTGCTACCTTCGGACAGGTACATTCCTGAATGGTAGCCTGGTATACGGCTACTCCCTTGCTCAGGTGCTACCTTCGGACAGGTACATTCCTGAATGGTAGTCTGGTATACGACTACTCCCTTGCTCAGATGCTACCTTCGGACAGGTACATTTCTGAATGGTAGCCTAGTATACGGCTACTCCCTCTTCAAGCAGATTCGGCCTAACGGACAGCTCTATCTGCAACTCAGAAACGATCTAGCGTACGATCCGTTCTGATCTTTCATCCCCATCAAAGTCATCTGCCTAACGAACAGCTCACTCTGGTATTCAGATACGGTCCAGTGTATGATTCATTCTGATCCCTTATCCCCAGCAGTATACAGCATACTCTGACTCCCCAGCGAAGTCAACAGCATGACGGGGGATTCACTATACGGTCTAGTGTATGACCCGGTATGACACCCATGTCTTCAGATATCGTCTAACGTACGACACAGTCTGAAGCTCCCATCATCAAACTTCCTGGATGGCATCTTTAAGCCCATCTCCATCAAGACCAATTGACAAGCGCAAATTTTCGGGGCATTCTAGTGTTTAATAATCTTCCACCTCTAGACCACGAACGGCACATACCATTCTACTCTCTCGGTTCAAGAATATTGAACAGGGGCAGCTGTCATACCCCAAAATTTGCCCACTAATATTTCAAGACATTTCAGGGTACTCCGACTCATTTTTATGACACTTAAAGGAACAAAGGCCCAGCTCGCGAATGACCCAAACTGGCCTACTCGCTACGCGCGCACCTAGTGATAATATGAAAGTGGTTTATTTGGAGGCGGAGGAAAAGGGGTGCAAAAAAAAGAAAAGAAAACGAACCAAACAGCAAAGCCCAACCCAAAGTACAAGAACACGGGTGTGGCATCTGTGACGAGCGTCACAGAGGCTGTGACGAGCGTCACGCCTCGCACACCCTTGTGACGGGCGTCACACATGGTGTGACGAACGTCACACCATTCCCCTACTTTGTGGGCGCAGGCAACGCTTCGGAGACTTGAAGATCCGTTGGGCCCTATATCCACGTACGTGTTGAAGACTTTTTTTTTGGCAGCAGGCATGACCTAATGACAACAATATAAATAGCCGCCTTGAAAACCTAAAAGAGGGGCTTTTTCCGAGATTTTTTCCTTTGCCGTTTTCGCCTTTGCATTTTTTCTTCTTTTCCAGCAGCTTAGGCATTGTGTTTTACAAGTGCTACACTATTTCTTTTGCAATTCCTGATTCCCTTTTGGTATTTAGTTAATTCTTTTCGCACAATAGTTTCTACAACGGAAACTATTGTGTGCCCTTTTACCGAATCTAATCTTACGGCGGCAGCAAGGTCACCTCCGCTCAATTCGATCCGATCGGCCAATTCAAGGTTGCGACTCAATTGCAAACAGGTTTGCGTTACTATTATCGCTTTATGTTCCTAATTCACATGTGATATCATAATTGAGATTCATAAATATATTTGAGGCTTTGCATGTAACTTAAGTATGCCTGGATACTTTGAATTGTTGTAATGGATGCCGCTGTTCTTCGTCCTATTTTGATCTTTGCCCATCTGACCTGTTTTATCATAACCATGCTTTGTTTACCTATTACTTTGGTGCAACTCTCGATTGCACCCTGATTTGGTATTCTAACCCGTTTGCTGAATTTTGCAAAGGTTCATATGTCCCAGGAAAAGATTGCTGTTTAGGTCTCCCACTTTATTTGTGGGATACCCTTGTGGAGACTCACCCTAAGTGGCCTAATTAGTTTTAATGTGTTCATTTTAATGTCTTAATTTTAATGTATTAATTTTAATGTATTAATTTTAATGCCTTGATTTTGGTATGGACTTAATTACTTAATTGACTTTAAAATATGACCTTTAAATAAGTGATCTTGGACCTCTCTTTGCTGCCTTACGGTATTACGGTATAATGGTCATGTCCCGCGAATGTGGGGATACACTTAGCAATGGCCCTTCGATTAAATCATCATAAAATAAATCATGGTCCCTCGGATGTTGCCTTCGAAAATACAATTTTGTCCCGCGATGACCCTTCGGTGTAGCCTACGGTTAAATGATGATCGTCCCTTCGAATGCTAAGGTATCCTTACAACTGTTGCCTTCAATGACCTATCGATGACCCTACAATGACCCTTTTACATCCCAAGGATAAAACTACTTACTTCTCAATAGTCAGGACAGTTTTACCCTCATAAGGATAGGAAATGCCCGGAAAGACCTCGGACAGGTATAACCTTAATTACTCATTCATAACAAAAAAATACTTTTCACACCTTACACCTTTCAAACATCTTTTGGAAAATCATCACTTAGCATACATCCGTACTAGGATCATTGCCGAGTTATATTTTTCTAAACTACTTTCAAAAACTATACGAGATAACCACTTTGTATACATTCATGCAAGAATCATTACAAAGTTAAATTCTCATTTTCAAAACATTTTTCACACATTTCTCAACCACCTTTTTCAAACTAGAAAACATAAATGATTGAGCAATTAAGAGCCCATGGATAACCATGGATACAAAGGGTGCTAATACCTTCCCTTTGTATAAAGTACCTCCCGAACCTAAGAATTTAAAATTAAGGTCTTTCCTGTTCTTTTCCACCTTTCCTTATGGGATAAAAGAAAAGTCGGTGGCGACTCTTGCTAACCGCGACATTGCGATTAAAAATCCAATAAAGTCCAGTTCACCGTATGACACTCTATTTGAGATGATGTGTCCTAAAACAATTCCTTCTTGTACCATAAAGTGACATTTTTCCCAATTAAGTACTAGGTTTACTTTTACACATCGTTCTAGAACTCTTTCTAGGTTTTCAAGGCATTCTTCAAAGCTTTGTCCGCATACGGAGAAATCGTCCATAAATACCTCCATGATGTTTTCGAGAAAATCGGCGAATATTGCCATCATGCACCTTTGGAAGGTTGCAGGAGCATTGCACAAGCCAAACGGCATTCGTCGATAAGCGAAGGTACCAAAAGGACATGTAAACGTTGTCTTTTCTTGGTCATCAGGATGAATTGGTATTTGAAAGAAGCCTGAGTAACCGTCTAGATAGCAGAAATGAGAATGTTTTGCTAATCGTTCTAACATCTGGTCAATGAATGGTAAAGGGAAATGATCTTTTCGGGTTGCTTTGTTTAGTTTCCTATAGTCAATGCACATTCTCCATCCCGATTCGATTCGTTTGGTTATAGTTTCTCCTTTTTCATTTTCAATAACTGTTATACCTCCTTTCTTTGGTACTACGTGTACCGGACTAACCCATTTGCTATCAGATATAGGATATATGATACCTGCCTCTAATAACTTGGTTATTTCCTTCTTCACTACCTCACTCAGGATCGGGTTTAGTCTCCTCTGGTGTTCCCTAGAAGTTTTACAGTCTTCTTCTAGCATGATGCGGTGCATACAAATAGAAGGACTTATTCCTTTAAGGTCGGTGATGTTGTATCCTAGTGCGGTTGGATATTTTCTTAAGATATGCAGGAGTTTTTCGGTTTCGAGTTTTCCTAGGTCTGCATTAACTATCACTGGTCGTTCAAGTTCTAAGTCAAGGAATTCATATCTCAGATTTTTGGGAAGTGTTTTCAAGTCTAGGGTTGGTTTCTTAAGGCATTGCGTAGGGTCCGATGTTATTGCTAAACATTGGTTAAGTTTGTCTTCTACAAGATAGTCAGATGATTTGTCATTTTCTAACTCTGTTTCTTTTATGCATTCATCGATGATATCCATGAAGTAACATGTGTCTTTTATTGCAGGTGCTTTCAAAAATTGGGAAAGAATGAACTCAATTTTCTCTTCTCCTACTTCAAAAGTGAGTCGTCCTCGTTTTACGTCTATGATCGCACCGGCAGTTGCTAAGAACGGTCTTCCCAGTATAATGGGTGTAACTTCATCTTCTCTAATGTCCATAATTATAAAATCGGTTGGAATGTAGAATTGACCTATGCGCACGGGAACGTTTTCAAGAATTCCTACAGGATATCTAACAGAACGATCTGCTAGTTGCACAGACATTTTAGTTGGTCTTAATTCTCCCATTTCCAGTTTCTTGCATATGGATAGAGGCATAACACTAATACCGGCTCCTAAATCGCATAAGGCTTTATCTATGACAAATTTTCCTATGTGACAGGGTATAGAGAAACTACCCGGATCTTTAAGTTTAGGAGGCATATTCTGGATTATAGCGCTACATTCAGCAGTGAGTGTAACAGTTTCGCTTTCTTCAAGTTTCCTTTTATTAGAAAGAATTTCTTTTAAGAACTTAGCATATGAGGGCATCTGCGTAATAGCTTCTGTAAAAGGAATTGTGATGTTTAATTGTTTCAGTAGGTCAACAAATTTTTTAAATTGGCCCGCATCTTTGGTTTTAAGAAGCCTTTCAGGGTAAGGGATAGGTGGTTTATAAGGCGGTGGAGGTACATAAGGTTCTTTCTTTTCTACGGTTTCCTTATTACTCTCTTCCTTTTCCTTAGGTTTATTTTCTTCCTCAGTTGACTTTTTAGAGTTTTGGTTTTCTATCCTTGGATCAGACGGTCCTTCCACTTCCGTTCCACTTCTTAGTATGATTGCATGAGCGTGGCTTCTCGGGTTAGGTTGGGGCTGTCCAGGAAATGTACCAGTTGGGGCAGCAGTAGGCGCTTGTTGTTGAGCTACTTGTGATATTTGTGTTTCCAGTATTTTGTTATGGGTAGCCAGGGCATCTACTTTACTTGCTAGTTGTTTTATTTGTTCGCCAGTGTGTACATTCTGGTTTAAGAAATCTTTATTGGTTTGCTGTTGAGAAGCTATGAAGTTCTCCATCATGATTTCCAAGTTGGATTTCCTAAGAACGTTATTGTTAGGTGTAGATGGGATCGACTTTTGATATCCAGGAGGTATAGCTGGGGCTTGATTTGGAGCTTGTCCAGGCGCGTATAAGGCATTATTACTCTTATATGAAAAATTAGGATGATTCTTCCAGTTGGAGTTATAGGTATGCGAGTAGGGATTTCCTTGAGCATAGTTTACTTGCTCTGCTTGGATTCCTGTTAGGAGCTGACAATCTGCAGGAGTGTGACCTTGGATTCCACAGACTTCGCAATTCTGAGTTATGGCAACCACGGTGGCTGGAGGTGATACATTTAAGCTTTCAATTTTCTGGACCAGAGCATCCACTTTTGCATTAACATGATCAAGGTTACTTATCTCGTACATGCCACTTTTCGCCTGAGGTTTTTCTACCATTGTTCTTTCGCTTCCCCACTGATAGTGGTTTTGGGCCATGCTCTCGATAAGTTGATAAGCATCAGCGTAAGGTTTGTTCATAAGTGCACCACCTGCGGCGGCGTCTATTGTTAACCTTGTGTTGTACAAGAGACCATTATATAAGGTATGAATCACTAACCAGTCCTCTAAACCATGGTGTGGACAAAGTCTCATCATGTCTTTGTATCTTTCCCATGCTTCGAAAAGAGACTCGTTATCTTTTTGTTTAAATCCATTTATCTGGGCTCTCAACATAGCTGTTTTGCTCGGCGGAAAATATCGGGCAAGAAAGACTTTCTTCAACTCATTCCATGTGGTGACTGAGTTGGAAGGAAGAGATTGAAGCCATCTTCTAGCGCTATCTCTTAACGAGAAAGGAAAGAGACGAAGTCGAATTGCCTCTGAAGTGACACCATTAGCTTTAACAGTATCAGCGTATTGGACAAATACGGATAAATGAAGGTTTGGATCCTCGGTAGGATTTCCAGAGAATTGGTTCGGTTGCACTGCCTGCAACAGTGAAGGTTTAAGTTCGAAGTTGTTTGCTTCGATTGCGGGTGGAGCAATACTCGAATGCGGCTCATCTTGCGATGGAGCGGCGTAATCTCGAAGAGCACGAGTTGGTTCTGCCATCTCGGGTATCGGTGAAGGAAGAAGATTTTTGAGATCAGGAATTTCAATAGGAGGGAGATTGTTTGCAGCACGATATTCCCGAATTCGTCGTAAGACTCGGAGATATAGTTCGATGTCGTTGATTCGTAAGTAGAACGGCTCGCCTTGTGAGCGAGTGTGTGGCATACAAATCAACGAAAGAAATAAAAATAAAAATAAGCCTTAGTCTCTACAGCGTAACAGAAGAGTTACGATATCGACTAAATAAAAGTCCCCGGCAACGGCGCCAAAAACTTGATTGCGACTTTATGAGTCGAATTTGGGGTACAAACTGCAAGTGCACAGTTCTATCGCGTAGTTTTAAAAGATATCGATCCCACAGGGACTTATGAATCGATATACCGATTTCTAAGGTTACTTCGTAAAGCTAAGGCGGATGATACTTTGATTGTTCGGGGGAAAAGTTAAAACTAAAATAAGATATAGATTAAATATCAATTAAGCGGATATCGGTATGTAGTTCGTCGTAATTAGGGAATCAAATCTTCGTTGGTTTCTTGGTTTTTTAAAATAAATCTTTTCAGTAAATACTATTGATTAAAAGTCTTTTCTCAAACTCTCGCTCTGTTGAATAGACTATGACTTTTTATTAACGCAGCTGTCACTTATTGGTTAAGTCCAAAATCACTTTTTGAAAACAACAAAATCTATAGAAGCTCTTTTTAAGAAAACACTAATCGTTTAAACACCCTCGTCTCAAACTCTCGCTCTGTTGACTTAGATTATATAATTAAATTCAAATGCTTAACTCTCGTCCTCACATTTAACTTTTAAAAATACTTTTTGAAAAAGATTAGAATTTAATTAACTCTAAAAATTGCTTTCGCCCTGATCTAGAATTAATGTCCAATTTACACTGTCCAGTTAAAAACTCAAACTCTCGTTCTATTGAATTTAACTTCTTTATGTCTTTTACTCTCGTACAAAAACTTTGGTATTAAACCTGTAAATTGAGACCATAAAAAAAGTGACTTTATTTTTAAACGTAATTTAACCAACTTAGTTTTGATTCCTTATTCCGCTTACTTTACATACCGATACCTAAATAAATTAGCCGGACATGTTAAACAGACCTAAACAATGCTTAAATAAATCCATCTCAAGCAAATAATATAAATAAACAATAAAGCAGGGCATGTATAAATTCAAACAATAATTAAAGAACCTGAGTAATTAATAGCAGTCTTGAACACTCCACCACAGACCGGTTGGATTTGTTCTTGAATTCTTCAATCGGACAGGAAAATAAAAAATGAAGGAATAAAAATCTAGGATCTAACGTAAGGTTAGATCTAGTAAAAGGTACACAATAATTTCCGGTGTAGAAACTATTGTGTGAAAAATTAATTAAGTGCTTAAAGGAATTGCTGGAAAGGAAAAATAACAATTGCAAAATAAAAGTAAAAACTGTAAAAATAATGCTGTAAGGTATGCTTGCACGGCTGGAAGAGAAAAATTGAACGAAGCAGAGAGACGGGGGCGAGAGAGCTGCAGGGTTTTCCAAAAGCCACTATTTATATTACTCACTTTTTGTAACGGTTTCCAAAAGCTTTCCGTGTAAAAATCCTCACGTTCCAATAGTCAAGCGTAACAATAGGCTTCAACGTGCCTCTGTTGCGCTTCTGAAGCCAAAAATATAGGAGAATGGTGTGACGTCCGTCACACCATGTGTTACGCTCGTAACACAAGTAGGCAGGGCGTGACGCTCGTCACACCTTGTGTGGCGCGCGTCACAGGCGCATCGCCTGTGCTTTTGGGTTGGGCTTTGGCTTGGTGGAATTTGCTTCTTTTCATTTCTTTTTGCACCTCCTTTTCTTCCTTTTTCACTTGTGCTTCAAATAAACTACCTGAGATAAATAGAAAGCAAAATACCAAGTAGTATCGAATAAAATGAAATAAATTGAAGTGAATAATAATATAATTTAATTAAATCTAGTCCTAGAATGTGATATTATTTCATGTTATCATATGTCCTTACCCTCATATCTCTGCATTTCATATTACATGGTCATTGGCATTTTTGGTGACCAAAGGGGTTAGGCCAAAACCCCTAAGGTTACCGATTGATGTGTTGCTCTGTATTTTGTTACTCTAATGAAAAATATGCATGAATATGTGAATGTTATTATATGCTCCTTTGGGTTTTTGTGATGCATTGTACGATCAGTCTGTGATATTTTTGTGGTAAATTGTGACTCGTATGATTAGTTATGATATTTTTTGGATAAATGCGAAATTGTATTGTATATGTGTTTATCGATGAATTTCTTTGCAATCCTTTTGGTCTTTTTTTTCAAATACCGTAAAATGACATAAAAGTCAAAATTCAGGAAAACTGGAATTTTATCAAAAATCATAAAATCGGGAAAAGTCTGACCGGGGTCGAAATTGGCGGCGCCGTAGAGACGAATTGTCGTCGGCGGATAAACAATGCCCCACCGTGATGGAGGCGACTGAAAAACGGTGTCGATGCGGGGACCGATGGGGGAGTCGCGCCAGCGGCGGAAGCTGTAGCGCGCGAGAGGTGCGATGTTGCGGCGGCGCGGGGCGTAGGTTGGTGCCAGATGAAGTCGCACGGCAGTGGAGGCTGTACAACCGTAGATCAGGCGGTTTGTAACACCCTATTTTTAGTAAATGATTTTATTTTAATTTAATTAGAACTTTATGTGTTTATTTGATTATTATATATGGATGATTAAATAAATGTGGGTGAGGGAAATGGTGTCTGACCTTATGGTAGGGCGTAGAGAGTAATTAGAGAAAGATGAAATGAATTAGAATTATTTTATTAGTTAAATAATTATTTGATTTTTATAATTTAAATAAAATAAAAGAAATAAGAATGTGTAGAGAAATTAAGGGCAAGCTGGTAATTATGAGAATAAGTTAGGGGTAGAAAGAGAAGTCAAATTAGGAGAAAATAGGTTTATTAGAAAAAGAGATAAGTGGGAAGGGAATTAGTTTCATTGTACCTAAAGTAAACTTGGAAAAGAGGAGAAGGAGGCTAAGGCAAGAAAAGACATAGGAATAATATCCATTGATAGAGCTTAGAAGAATTTTGCAAGAGAAATCTAAGGTAAAAGTAGAGAATAACTTTTGATAAAAATGACTTATACATGAGAGATAGGGTATAAGAGTCCTTAACCTCCCAATAAGGTTAATTGATTTGTTGAGAATTCTGAATTTGATGATCCTATTTAATTTTTTGTTATGAGTATTGAATTTTTTGTGTCAATGTATGAATGAAATTATGTTCCAGTGTGTTCATGTATTTTCCATCATTGATGATGTTTGAAGGTTTTAGGGAGTTGTGAAAATATAGGAATCCATGAGTATGTTTGTTAAATTATTAATTTGATGTTAATTGGTGAAGATGTGAAGAAGTTGGTTTACTGTGTTAGAAATTTGAAATAAGTTGTTTAGGTATGTTAGGACATGCTTGTATGGGGTTTTGAAAGAGATTTAAATGCACAAAACTGAGTATTTTTGTCACGGGTTATGTGGTAATCAATTACCACTTAATGGTAATCGATTATCAGCTTAAAAATTAAGTTTGTTGGGATTTTTTGGGTCGGTAATCGATTACCACGTACTGGTAATCGATTACCGCATGCTGGCATGGAATTTTTTTAAGGTAAGACTAAAAAGGCTGTAACTTTCGTTCTGTAAGTCCAAATGAGACATCGTTCGAAGCGTTGGAAAGATAACACAAAATAATATAAAATGGTAATGTTTTCAAAGACTGAATGTGAGGGGATGAACTGAATAATTGACGAAAATCACATGTGTAGTTACCCGACGATTTACGCCATAACTTTTGATCCGTAGGTCCAAATGACGTGTCTATTAAAGCGTTAGCTTAGGGATACATCATGGTAGTGTTTAGTGAAATGTTTGAGTTGTAGTAATTTAGCTACTGTAGGGATTTTTGTGATGGTTTATATGATTGGTTAGCAAATTGTTATGCTTATACGTTGATGTGTTGTGGTTTTGGTGAAGTAACATTAACAAATGCTATGATGAATTTACTGTTGAGTTGTGAGTATGATTTGATACCTTATACATGTTAAGGTGTGTATTATTGAGTTAAAATGCGTTAACAATTTTATTGAGTTGAATTATTATATGTGCCAGAGTTGTGTTGCTATGACGAAATGTTAAGCGTTGAGAATAAGTATGAAATGTTATGAATATGGATTATTTTGAGTTATGTGTGTTGTATTGTGACATATTTGAAATATAATTTCATTGAGATGAATTATTAGCTTATGTTGTACTGCTGATAGATAACGTGCATTTTGTGATTTTGGGTGTGATATAATCCAAAAAGGGGATTACTTGAATTGATCATGCATCATAAGATTTGTGTCAAGTGGCATGTCTGCTAGTTCAGAGAGGGGACTGGTGGCTTATCCCAAGCTCATAGAGGGGGCTCATGGGTTCAGAGAGGGGACCCGATTCTAGAGAGAACCAAATATTGAGTTGGTACCATATGCATTAAGTTGAATAGAGTTTCATCGAGTTGAATAAAGTTGCATTTTGAGTATGAGATGCATAATGAGATATATGCATATGATATTGATGTTGTATGTAATTGGTGTGTGGTTGGTATGTGAATAAGTTATGATTGGTGAGTTGATGTGAGAATGTAATTGATATACTGTGACTTGAGATTGTGTAGATTATGATATGTGTGGATATCCTACCTTGCAGTATATGCCTGTTATTATTGAATGTGATTTCTCACCCCTTCTATTTGAATGTTGTCTTTACATGGATATCGTGCAAATACTCGAGAGTAAGGCCGCTACTATGAGTGAAAGCTTGTTCCTGAAGTTTTTTCTTTTAATTCCTTTATTTTAGCTTTGGTTATGCTCTGATATGTATCACTGGGGGATAATTTATTTGTTTTATGTTGAGATTTCTGAGAGACCATGCATGCTCTCGTATTTTATGTGTTGGTGTGATGAGCATTTAGAGAAGACTTACGACTCTATGCTTTTTAACTATGACATGAGATTTATGATAAGATTTAAATTGGTGTGTTCTAATTGAGTATTTCTGTTGTGATGATACCTTAAGTGAAGGTGAGTATACGATGACATGTCTTGCATGTTTATTTAAATTAAGTGTTACATGATCAGTAGACGTGTGTTTCGAGATGTGTAACATCCTATATGTGAATGTTGTGAAAAATATTAGATTAATCATAATTATACGTTGGGAAAATAGGGTGTTACATAGTTTGCATTCGGTCGATGCGGGTCAGCGCGTGAGTCAGCTGCGATTTTAGCAATTTTCGAGTTTGGGGGTCAGCTCGGTAATTTATGAGCAATTTTAGTGTCAGTGGTCTATTTATTACGTTTGTGTTATTTTTGAGTAATTTTGATTTGATCTGCCAGACCCTTAGAGTTCATTGGAGTTATGACTTGTGAAAGGCTGCAAGTAGAGCATCTTTTAACACTTTAGAGTACTTTTGAGCACTTAGAATCATTTTTAAGATTTAGAAATTGTTGTAGTTCTTTGAGAACTTAGGTGAGTTATATATATATAGATATATATGAGCATATATATATATATATTATATATATATATATATATATATATATATATATATATAGATATATATAGATATCATATATATATATATATATATATATATATTATATATTATATATATATATATATATATATATATATATATATATATATATATATATATATATATATATATATATATATATATATATATATATATATATATATATATATATATATATATATATATATATATATATATGAATTGTTATAACTTTTGATAAGCTATGAATAATAAAATGATAAAATACTTTGTTGAGATGTTTTGATTGTGTTGGTTGATTTTTAAGCTCATGAGTAATAATACAATTTACTCAATTGTTAATAATTTTTTAGTTATAATATAATTATTAAAATTAATTATAATTACAGTGTGACCTGGTAATTGACAAACTTATGGTTCAAGAGAGGAATTTGTTTGAGTATGAAATTTGAGAATGATTTTGGTGATTGTTTGAGTTCTATTATTATTTTCTACCATAACCATTGATATATATATATATATATATATATATATATATATATATATAATATAATATATATAATATATATATATTATATATATATAATCTATATATATATATATATATATATATATATATATATATATATAATCTATATATATATATATATATATATATATTATATATATATATATATATATATCTATATATATATATATATATATATAGGGCCGTCCTAAACAATTTGGAGGTCCGGTTCTATTTTGAAATTAAGCCTTTAATAGATGAAAACACAATAAATTAAAAAAATTATATTTCATTTAAATTGTAAATAAAATTAAATATATAGAGAAAAGATGTTATAAAAATATTGTGTTAAAATTTAACTCATCGAAGTTTAGTTTTTCATATTTCTCCCCTCTTACAATCATCGAACTTTAGGTTTTCACATTTCTCTACTCTTATAATCCTTGATTTATTGAAAAGTTTATATCATTTAATGAAGACCTTTGAACAATTTCGACAATGTTAATAACAAAATCATGGATGCGGTTATTTCTGCAATCAAAACAGTGTCAACATCGAGAATGACACAAAAACTATCAACATTACAAGCTTCCTCGTTTCTAAATATTCCTTCACAAGTAATTGAAGAAGAGCACCCCTAGTTAAACCATCTTTATTACACCTAATCCACTCCATATGAGAAGGAATCCAAAACACTTCTTTGGTCACTAAAGGCTTGCTAAGATGAATCAAAATGCCAAAGTTATTTAATACAGTAAAGTTAGCGATGGAAAAATTTGTCGTTTTACGGGTGAGGTTGCCCACCAACTTGACTTGAGCAGAAATGATGGAGATGCATTATCTCCAATGCATCTTCTTGTCTTCTAATCTAGACTGATTCTTGATCTTCCAAACATGATAGAAGATGTTGACAATACAAAAAATAACCAAATTCATATTATAATATAAAATTGATATAGAAATAAAAATTTAAATTAGTGAAAATTTTTATTAAAAAGTTAGGGTAAAATAAGTTAAAAAATATTTTAAGTCTACTAACTTAATTTACTATCTATTTAATAATAATTTAAATAAAATAATAATAATAAATTAACTAAAACTTTAAAACATTATTACAAAATAAAATTATAAACTATGCAACTATATATATATATATATATATATATATATATATATATATATATATATATATATATATATATATATATATATATATATATATATCAAAATTTAGAAACAGGATTTGAAACCCCATGATGCCACAACAAAATTGTTCTAACCACCGCTTGGCTACATTAACTAACATTATAATTATTGAAATCATATTGATATAATATTGGATTTTATATTTAATTAAGCCTATCTATTTCATAAAGGAATCATGACAATCTCATATCCAGAGAGGAACACGGTTCAGAGAAGAACCAAAGACAAAGATAAATCAGTAATACACCTTTGATGCCTAAAAACCCGATACCACATGCATATTCGAGGAGAAGTTGGTGTCTTTCACATTTGTATTATAAACTGTATTGTTATTGCTGTGTGAGAATGATCTATGTATTAACTGTCCTGCTATTTACTTTCATTGTTAATATTTGCAAGGATTATTCTCACCATTTTTTTTTCTGTTTCTGTGTGGCTTTTATGTCCATGTTTGAGATACATGTAGCATGCAATGTTGTTATGTTGAAGAACGACGTCTTCTTCTTTGTGTTTCAGTTTTGTCTAGTACCTCACTTGGTATTGTAACATAGCGGATGCGACATTATTTCTTTTATTTGGATAATTATTGTGTTCATTTCAAAACTGATGTTATATGACTAATTTCATTTGATGAGTCAAAAAATATACTTTGTGAGTCGGAAAATATACTTTGAATTATTGTATCCACACAGAGCATCGTATGCTAGCCCATAAGGCAGATGACGTGTAGGGCATCTTTGTTCCCTAGTATTTATGTATGGAGAGTCATACCATGATTCCCTGAGAAATAGATACTCAACAACCTCCCATAATCGTGGAGACACTACTAAAAATAATACATTTCATGAGGAAGATTTCACCTCACGTATTGAAAAACCGAGGTATAATTTGTGGACGCACCCTATTTTTTTAAAAATACAATATATTATATCGGTTATTTGGAAAACCGAGTGGTAAATCTATTCAATGTACATGCTTCGAATCCCATCAACCCCGGTTTATGTTTTTATCTCATTAAAAGTGGCGCATTCTTGAATATTTTACTTTTAATTTAAAAGCACATTACTTTTCACCTCAGTTTTCTTTCCAGCCGAGGTGAGTTCAGTTTGTCTGTTGTATATAGCTTTAGCTTGTAGTATTCAATTTCATTTGTCTATACAACATAAATATAACCCTAACAAAGAGCTATAAACAACGAGAGCTACAAACACATACCATCTTCAATACGAAGATGTTATGTGTTTAGTACTCTCGTTTCTTCTTTAGAAATCAAAATCATTTTCTTTTACTTCTTATTCATAGATATGGTACGTCAAACATCACTACTAATATTGTTGTCGTATTGTTGTTGTTGTTGTTGTTGTTATTGTAGTTGTGGTGGTGGTGGTGGTGTTGAGATCCAAAACCCTAGAGTTTTTGTTGTTGTTTATGTTGTTGTTATTGATGTTATTTTTGTCGATGTTGTTGTTCTTGTTTTTTAGACCCTAAACCCTAGAGGTTTTTTATTGACGTTGTTGTTATTGATATTGTTGTTGTTTTCTTGTTATTTTTGTTGTTGATATTGATATTGAGATTATGTTTTTTATGATTCTTTGTGCAACTCTTATCTTGTTTTGTCTAGTTTAGTTTATTATATCTAATGTTGATTGTTTGTTTCATTAACCCCTCTTTGAACATATAACATAGTAAGTTAATTTTGGAAATAGTCATATGCAAAATTATGTTGTATCTGAAACTTATCTTTTACACTGATTAAGATTTTCTAGCATTATTAAAATCGTCATTCATCTCACGCTATTTTATTGCTAAAATCTCTCAAATACTTCTAATTTTCGTTCAACTTTCTTTCATAATTGTTCATTTTTAAAAACATCAAATTTTATGCTTTTAAGAATGAATTAGTAAAAAAGAAACGGTTGAATAAATAACTTGAAATATTTGAGAGATTTTAACCATAAAACAATGTGAGAAGAATGATAGGTTGTAGGATAATTCAAAATCACAATCGATGTAAGTTGTTCTTCAAATATAACACAATTATTCATATAATTATTTTCCTAACCAATTTTGAGAAGTTATATATTCAGTATAAAGTTTGGTGAAATAAGCAATCCACGTTAGATTTAATAAATTCAAAATTGTTTTACCCCGGGATTTTATGAGATAACCGAGGTGAAAATATGATATATCCATTGGCGAAATTACAAAATCGAGGGGACATATGTTTTCGACATTTTAGAATTCCAAAAAGATCTCTTTGAGGATTGAACTCATGACCTTATCACATACCTGCCATTTTTTTAAAAACCTAGAGGTAAAATATGCACTTTTCATGACGCCCTTTGTTACATCGCCTCGGTAGCCAATGTTACATCTCTTTCGCGTGCAATATTAAAAGCGTTATTTGTAATAATGATAATGGTTGCTGAAATACATCTCTTTCACAAATGAAGAAATGTCAAATCATAACTTACACAAATGAAGAAATGTCAAATCATAACTTACACACTCGTACCTAAGCATCACGCTGAAATACATAACATCTCACCTCACGTGAGCAAGTTCTCTAAAGCCATCACATAACCAGCACACAAGGCTTCACACCGCCGTGGGCAAGTCATAACCACCATTATTTATTATACACCTATTAAGGCCTTTGAATGCCTCTGCTCTTGCAGGTGTAACACACACATCAGTACTTTTTGACCAATATATTATGTAACTTCCATGTTGGTAGGAACCTCTTTGACCACCAACATGATATCATAGTACACCTTACATCAATATCCATCGATGCTTGTCAGGACTGATCCAATCAGACTGGAGACCCAATTCTAATTTAAAAATGAACTATTTAAAAAAAAAATACAATTATAATAATTAAAAATGACACATAAAAAACATAATTATATATTAATAAAAATAAGATTTAATTATAATTATTTTGACTTTGATCAATCTCATTTTTTTTAATGTATTGAATTTTTATTATAGCATTTTTTTAAATTTTTTTAATTTTAAATTTTTTTAATTTTAAATTTTTTTATTATATTTATTAATATTAATGTAAAAAAAATTGGACTTCTTAAATTTTTGGGGTCCTTCAAAATTGGGGGCTTGTGCGGTAGAGCTTGCTGCTCTTGCACATGGTCGAGTTTGATGCTCGTGTATTAACTACTAATCAACACCTTGTGTAATCCTGATTGTATCAAAATATGTTTGATTTAAATTTTTGACAAGTCAAAAATAACTATTCCATCAATTTTCTCTAACTCAAACAACACAACAGAACTGATGATCGCAACTCACAACTCTTTCACAACACAATCATTCTTTTCTAATACGAAAGATTAGATAAAATTACAACCACATAGCTTATTAAGAACTGATATATCCAAATCAAATAAAAAACTTTGATACCACATATCGAAGAGTCTGAAAAAGTCGAGAGTAACCAAACACATCAAGTAAACTTTAAAGTTATATTAATCACAATTTTATCATTTTGGTTCTTCGCTCGTTCTGAAGACAATGAATTGAATCTTATAATTTTGTCCTTAATAACTATGAAGGTATATTTTAAGTTTAAAAAAAAACTAATTCATGATGATAAATTAGTCTAAAAAACTTATAATTAAATTTAAAGAAAGTTAAAATTATGGGAATAATATTTGCTTAAACCCTACGAAATATTTGTTAAAAAGTAGAGGAGGGGTTTTTGTAATGAATGTGAGTTTAAATCCAAAAGCCATGTGGGCAGTTTCATCAACAACAAAGACATTATTATTCACCAATTTCAATTTCAATTTCCATTTCCACAAGCACAACCATTCGCACTTCACTCTTCCGCTTCTTCTAATGTCTAATCCAAAAACCGCTAGGGTTTCTACTTCTTCTTCTCCTTCCTCCACCCCTCACGCGTCTCTCAGGCGCGTTGGTACCCACAATGGAAGCTTTCACTGTGACGAAGCTCTTGGCTGCTTCATGATTCGTCTCACTCGCAAGTTCTTCAACGCTGAAATCATTCGCACTCGTGACCCTCAGGTGAGTTTTTTGTCTCCTCTTTTTCTTTCTTTGGTTTGAGAAATTTTGTTTATTTTTTATTTTTTTATATGTTTTCTTGTTTGTTATTGTGCTGAGAAAGTATGATATTTTTTGGTTTTTGATATGGAGGTGTGATTTTATTGAAGTTTGGTTCATGAGAAAATATGATATATTTTAGTTTGATTGCTGTGCAATTACAATACTCTTGTTTTTGTTAGGTTGCTTAGTTTATGTTTGGTTTAGCTTTTGAAGAGTCAAGCAATTCTAGAGGTGTAGAATTCATTTTTGAATGATTTTGAGGGGTTTGGTTCTTCTAAAGTAGAATTGATTCTGCCTCCAAAGTAGGTTCTACTTGGAGATAGAGTCCGTAGCTTTTGAGTTTAAATGTGATTTTTACACTAAAACTTTTGTTCAACTCACTTTTACATTAATGTAGCCAAACACAAATCACTTTACATCAAACTCATTTATAACCAAAATCAATTCTACAAGATCAATTTACTCAGATTCAATTATCGTCACTGCATAACCACACACTTAGAAAATGTGATTTTTGTCCTTGTTTTTCATGACTTATACGCAACCTAGTAAGATATTTGTTTGTTTGGGAAGTAGTATTTTATTGTTAAATTGTGATTAGTTATGTTATGGGAAAATGTCGTTAAGTTTCATGATTATTTGTTGTTTGGGTTGCTGAGGAAATATGGACAAGAATGATGCTTTTTGATTGTTGGGTGGAGTTTCTTTTGATGGTATATTGTTGGGAGGGGCATTTGAAATTTAGTTGGAGAGGCATGTTTTTTATTTTTTTGTTGTTGCATGTGTTCAGATATAGAATGGAGTGGAAGATGTGTAGTTTTTTGACATCTGCTTGATTTTTTGTTTGTTTAAGGCTTTAAGCTAATTTGTAAATCTGTAGGTGTTGGAGGGTCTGGATGCTGTTCTTGATGTTGGAGGTGTGTATGACCCTGCCAGAGATCGGTATGATCATCACCAGAAAGGATTTGAGGAGGTTTTTGGGCATGGTTTCTCCACTAAGTTGAGTAGTGCCGGTCTTGTTTATAAGGTAAATTTCTCAACTAAATACCTATTTTATTAAGTGTGTGATAGCAAAATGGATGCAAGGGAGGGTTTGTTTTAATCGATATTATTTGGTTTAGTACTCTGAAGGGGATGGGAAAAGAGGGAAGCAAAATTGCTACACATTTGGTTTTGAATTGTTTCTATCTTAATCATTATACTATGCCTTCTTTTTTCTATTGTAGCATTTTGGAAAGGAGATTATAGCTAATGAGCTTAAGGTAGATGAAGAGCACCAAGATGTGAATTATATATATTTGGCTGTTTACAGGAGCTTCATGGAGGTAGTAAATTTTAAACCGTAAACTTTATCTGCATTGTAGGACCTTGCTTTGTGAAATTCTTTTCTATCCAATGATTCATTTTACTTCGTTTTACTACTGATGTTCTTGTTAATTATTTCAGGCAATTGATGCCGTAGACAATGGAATCAACCAGTACGACACAGACCAGCCTCCAAAATATGTGAATAATACTCATTTATCCTCAAGAGTGGGAAGGTTTAATTTGGATTGGACAGATGCTGATCAGTCATCTGAGAAAGAAAACGAGGCCTTTCATCGTGCCATGGCTCTTGCTGGCAGTGAGTTTCTGGATGTGAGTCTTCACTGTTCTTTCTCTTGGATTTCTAAGAGTAGCAAGTGATTTTTAAATTTGTTTTTGCCTGTTTTACATTTTCATTGTTTTCTGAGCAAGTCCCCCCTTTCCCCTGCAGAGTGTCCGATTTCATGTAAACTCATGGTTACCAGCAAGGTCAATTGTAATGGAGACTGTTGCGGCTAGACAAACTGTTGATCCTTCTGGAGAAATTTTAGTTTTGAAAAAATTCTGTCCTGTGAGTTGATTATTCTTGTCCCCTCTTCTAACAATTTTTATCATATTTTTGAACTTTACTTATTTGAAACTTTGAATTATGTCTAGTAACTGTCATATGTTCCGAAATCATAATTTGAAGCTTGAATATGTATTTTGACTAACATTTTGAACACTTAATTATGTTGAAGAATATACTACTCCCTCCGTTCCTTTTTAAGTGTCACTTTTTTGATAAATTTGTGTTTCTTTTTAATTGTCACTTGTAGAATTCAAGGTAGTATTAAATGCACTTTTGTCAAAATTACCCCTATGTAATTATTACAAAAAGAGAAAAAGTAAAATGAATGTAGAATATAATTAAGGGTATTATAGGTAAAATGAGAATTATTGTTTAAAAAGTAACAATAATAATTAGCTTTCTTGGTATGTGTAAAAAGTCAAAATGTGACACTTAAAAAGGAACGGAGGGAGTAGTTCTTTTCTCTTGCAAATTTTAATGGATTTGAATCCTTGAAGCTTGAACAATTATTTAGACTTTTAGCTTAAATGTTTCTTGTTTTTATTTACTGCAGTGGAAGCTTCATTTATTCGAGCTTGAGAAGGAGATGAAAATTGACCCTCCAATCAAATATGTTCTGTATGAGGTACGGATTTTTTTTTTTCATTTTCTTCAAGTTCCATTCCATCCTTTAGTTGTGCCGAGTAGTCAATCCCGGATAGCGGCGCGGAGCGATAGACCCCAAAATGGGATAGCGAGATGGCCACTATTTGATATATATAGTTTTTTACAAATTACATTAATAATATCATGCATATATTCATGTAAAATATACAAATACAGATGAAAATAAAAAAACAGTAAAAAAGAGGAATGCGATTAACAAATAACAAGAAACAAAACAAGAGTTTGAATGAAACAGATTAACAAAGAAGGTAAGGAAATGAGAGAAAACAGGGTGAAAGGAAAGAAGGAAATTGAATGATGAAAAAACAGGGAAACTAAATGAAAGGATATGAAATAGGGGAAAATAAAGGAATCTGAAGCGCCACTATTTTATTTTGCTCCTCTACAAGTTGTGCCACCGCAGGCAGGCTCCGCGCTGCCTCTGCTCTGCCGGGATAGCACTGCTAATGGCTGCCATTGACTACTCTGGTTGTGCCTTTATTGGCTGGGTTTTGGTGCTGTGGGTTTCTAATCAGATTGTTGTCATTAACATTATTGGCATGAGAATTTCAACGATGAAAAAGTCCATATAGACCAACGGGTTTTTTAGTATGTCCAAAGTTCAAACTTCTAGCCAGAAGTTGAAGTTCACGTGAAGGTTTAGGTAGTCCAAAATATGGTTCATTTCTTCATTATAAGTTGAGGAGATTTGGACAAAAAATAGGATTCTCATGGTCTAAATAAAAACCCAGCCAGGAGTGGAACACGACTACAAGCCAACAACTTATCTGATAAGTAAAACTAGTTAGAATATGAATTTAAAAAGGATACAAAATAATCCATTATCATGGTAATGCCTGTTCTTGTTATAGAGGGGGGTGATAGTTATGTTTAAAAAAAGCAAAATATAAGTTAATAATTATGTAACAGGTGAAATCTCACTCCAATCCTTTACAAAAGCCATGGAATCTGGGTTTGTCCTTAAGAAAAAAATACAACTTTTTGGTCCCTCACAATAAGAGTTGTGTCGTTTTTCTTCTGAGGGGCTAACCCGGTTTGTCTGGTTTGTTACTTAAGAATTATGTTTCTTAAGAATCTGTAAATTGTAAAGTCTCAGCTGATTTCTTCATAAGTACCTTTCTCGTTGCCCTTTACAGGATGAGAGAAGCAAACAGTGGCGTGTGCAAGCAGTTTCAGTATCTCCTGATAGATTTGAGAGCCGAAAGGCTCTACCCTTGCAGTGGCGAGGTTTAAGAGACGACGTACTGTCAAAGGACGCTGGCATTCCTGGTTGTGTTTTTGTTCATATGAGTGGATTTATTGGCGGAAACCAAACTTTTGAAGGCGCCTTGGCCATGGCAAAAGCTGCTTTGAAGCTGTAGACTAAGGATTGTTAAATCATCCATTAATTTTGCAGAATCTTTAAGTCTAGTTTTATGATTGCATTAAAGAGACAGGAGAGAGCCAAATATTGAGTTGTTAACTTTACTTGCATGGGTCTATCTTATCCAAAATTTATTTCTGTAATTGAACCTTGTATAATGTATTTTAGAATCTGGATGCTCTTTCTGATAAAATGTTATGGGTTTTGTTTAGTCAGGATGTTTCAATATAACATGAATTTGGCAGCATTCCTTTGCGAACTTGACCAAATCTACCTTGCCCAAGTATCTCTTTGTCCTTAAAACCTTTTGTAGCTTTCTTGAACATCTTGGTAGGAATGCATGTGTGGCCCTATCTCCTGCTCCTAAGCTTCTACCACACAGCATTCTTGTTTTTTTCTGTACATGTAAATGCCGAGTAAGAACAACAACCACAATGACTAAAACATCTATCATCAGATGTATCTTTTTCTTCTCTGGCCCAGAGAAACTGTGGGAGAGAAGAGAGATCACAGAGTGGAGTTGTTCCATTGAATTTGAAGCATCAACCCCCAACATACACGGGTTGGTTTTTTGGGTTTGGACGATGATGCACAAAGTATGACAATGATAAAACTTTGCAAAATTATAGTCTATGAAGCATCAGACACCAAACACAATATTAATATTGTTTATGTGTCGGTGTCGGACATTGACACATATCAGATAGGTGTAATCATAAATATACATCTTTAATATGAAGTGTCAGTGCTACATAGATCATAATCAATCCATGTTAAAATCAGTTTCTCACTTTTGAGATTGAGATCTTTGTTTGGTTGAACCTTGTTGCTGCAGAAATTGGACACCATGTTGTGGATGTCGATTCAAGCATGATTGATATCTCTAAACTAATAAACTAAGACTTGGACAGTGTCAACTTAAATAGCAAAGGGGAAATAGACAGACCAAGGTAGAAAGAGAAAGCTTTATCATCAGCGGAGTTTTGTATGTTTTGAATGGTGGTGTATGATAAAATGGGATGAGTTCTCTATGTCAATGTCTAATATCTACACAACACAGATACATATAGTTACACTCAATTATTTATAATTTTTTTAAAATTATTATCGATGCTTATTACGGTTTATATGATCTGCATCTTTCTTCCTATAAATATGCAGTGTGAGAGTGTTGTAAAGTCTGGGACCAAGTTTGATATCCACTGATAAAAGAATAAATTTTAACTCAGCTAGCGCTCACAAAACATCAATTTGACAAATGATAGTGCAAAATGAAAGGAGAAGGATATTGCGAACAACACTATCACTCACAAAACTCAACCACAGGATGTACCAGCAATAACACAAAATATACAGCCTAAAGTGTTGAGATTAATGCACCTTACACAAAATATGGTGAATGATCAAAAAAACACATTAACATGTTTTTTAGACTGCTTTTACAAATCTCCATATTTATATGCACTCACTCAAGAATCAACTACAAATTGTATGAGCAGCTTCCGTCGTCACTTCTGGCTGTTGGATCATAGTTTTCTGCATAAGGGTCGGCACAGCCTTCTTGAACAGGAAAAGCAACTTGCTGAGCTCCTTGTCCTGCATCCAAACAATAAGATCGTAACATTCATTTACTCATGTTTTGTTCAAAACACAGTTCCAGATAAAAATTCGTAACGTCTAACCATAGAAGTTTCCAGTCTTGATAGCATCTTCGTTCGCGTCTCCAAGAGCTGCCTCGCCGAGGTATTTGTCAGCTAACTGAACCCTCTTCACATTCTCTTGTTCTTGAACCAGCATATTTCCATACTCTAGTAGCTTCTCAATAGTCATCTTTGGTTGCTCAAAAGTTGGAGGTCCCTCCTTTGAGTTCACAAGCCTTTTCCCAATATGCTCCACACCAATACCAGAAATCAATTTCCTCACTTCATCATCATACACTCTAGCCCTCAAGGCACCAAAAAAATCTACAAAAATTTGCTTCAAATATTTTTATTACTCAAATTTCATCCATGACATGTCTCAAACTTAGATTGAGGTATGGCTTACCAATTGACTGTCCAGGGAATGCGTCAACAATCTTGACAATGCCATCCTTAGGGACACCATCTGACCTAAAAATACCTTGACAGACACCGATCCTATCTTCGCGAGTAGGCGCCCAGTAGAATTTTTCCATACGTCCATCGCGAATTAAAGGAGCATACAATGTAGAGAAGTCATTTCCAGTAACGACGATAGGGACGCGGGGATTTTCTTCCTTGTTGTACATACCAGGAAGTTGAACATTGGTAGGGTTGTCAGCAATGTTCATGAGGGTCGCATTTACCATCTGGTTGTTAACTGTGTATTGAGTAGTTCCACCAAGTCTACCAGCTCCTGCATCAAGATCATTGATGAAAAGACAACACATCTTTCCTTTTTTGATAATGTCGGCCGCCTCACGGTACCTTTGCCTAATCAACTTTGCAGGCTCTCCAGCATTTCCACTTTCTAATTCTCCCGCACTCATCATTATAGGGCTGAATTCCAAGGAAGTAGATCAAGGAGTTAGCCACAAGTGTCGTAAGTCACGGATTGCAGAAAATAGTGGTTTGTTCAAATTCTGTTACGCTACCGTGCCACTATTTGATAACAATTTGTACTAAACAACATATTGCAGAACGAACGAGTTTCATTAGAAAAGAAAAAGCATATCGTTGAACAATAGAAATTTGTTCAAATTGTGATATACCGCTATAGTGCTGCCATAGCCGCTATTTGACAATACTGTATAGAAACGGAATTAAACTTACCTGATTCCCATCTTCGCAAAGACAAGCTCGCATTGAAATGATTTCCCTTGACCTTTTCCTCCCCAAATTCCCAAAATGAGAGGAACCTTAATATTTGGCAAGCTCAGATAGTTCTTGGTGACGTGAACAACAAGTTTATCCATAAATGCAGGCGCGATATACAATCCATCAACCGTATTATCCAAATTGTACCTAAACATGTTTGGCAAATCGCGAATTAGAATCGAACTTTAGTTTTCAAAACGTGAGATTCAAATGAATCAAGGCGAAAGCAACTTACTGGCGAAGACCGGTACTGATATAATCATAGGAAGTCATGACAGCATAGTGAGTTCCAGATTCCATAGGAGCTTGAAAGACACTGTCCACCATTCCCTTCCCTCTTGTGATATCCTGCTGATCATCTGAAACATCATAAGCAAGTCCAGCCCATCTGTCCTTTGAGGTCTGCTTTTCCTCGTCGTATTCGACTTGTGCAGACACTTTGAAATTTCCATACAAACTCTTCTGGCTTGAAATCAAAGAACTAACTTTCTTGATACTTGGTCCAAAAAATGATGAACTTGTCATAGGAACACCATTGCTAGAGCCATTCAATTTCAACTGCAAACAATATTACAACAACCTCTTATTAGCCCAAATGAACCATGAAATCCAAAATGAATGAAAATTGGAACATAAAAAAAGCAAAAGTGAAACCTGTGCCATGTTAATGGCTCCAAAAGTTGTCAAAGAAGTTGCCATTTTATTATATGTTATTGGAAACCAAAATGGAAGCAGACAAATGGAACTGAGCTCCAAAGTATTTGGATTGAGTTGAGTTGAGAGGAAGACTTTATGGTGTGATGAGTAGGTCTCTTCATGGTACGGTTCAGTGAGAAAACTGAATCGAACCGAACTACACTAGTAAAAATTCACTCAAACTGAATCAAACCGTTTTAATTTATTTAGAACCGAACCAAACCAAAGTTATTGGTCTGGTATACCGCTCAGAAATTCTAAACTGTACCAAACTGTTAGAAGGCAATTTTTCCTCGGCCAAACCATTTATTAAAGAACTGAACCATTAAACTATTTTTCAAATTTTTTGAAAAAGAATTTAAAACTTATTTTTAGTATTTTCATTTTCAGTTTTGATTCAGTAAACATAACGTTTTTACCTTAAATTCGGTTCGGGTTTTATAATTTTTTGAAAAGCCCTAAGATAGTAATAGTATTAAATATATGGATTTAGTTGCGAATTTATCAATAGCCACACACACAAATGAATTTCGCTTTATTGCATTATTGTTATGTTACTATCACTATTAAGGTTTTTTTTAAGGTTTAGGTAAGATGGAGCTTGTTTTTTTTAAGGTTTGAATCATTGAATGATACTTTCTTTCTCTACCAGTCATATTTGATCATGGTACTATTACTCAATATTATAATATGGAGAAATGAAGAAAAGACAAAATCAAATTATGTATGGTCACTTTCAATTCAACCAAATGGTCATTTTTGCATATACTTTATGCTTGAGTTTACATTTCATCTTGAAAAAATAAAATTGAAATTTTTTAAAAATTAAATTGGCTTTCTGAATTTGTATTCATTTAAGTTAGGGTTGAAATTTTATCTATGAATCATGTATTTCATTCATATTGATAAATGAATCTCATGTGAACTGTTTATATGTGTTTATGAGTTTTTTCATTTACAGAAATTCAATCAAATTCAAAATTAAAAAAGAATAATTTTTTAATAGCAAAATAATATATTAATACAAAAATTTAAGATTATTAAAATATAAACAATTCCAAAAGACAAAAAGTATTTAAAGGACTATTAATAATACAAAAAAAAAACATCTCAACCAACATAACAACAAACTAAATAAAATAAACAATGAAAAATGCTAAAGCAGCCAAAGACCAACCCCTTATGATTCAGGTTAGAGTTTATATCGCTAGAATCACCATCAATAAATAAAAAACCCACCAAGAAAACAACAAAATCAGATATCATAATTTATCTTAGAACTAAGACAAACATTCGATCCACATATGGTTTTGAAGTCAATCAGAATATGTACATGAATTCACCCTTGATATACCTAGAAACAATTTCTAGATAAATAAATATTTTTCTCCACCTCTTTCACAGTTTTTGTAACACAATTAAAGATGACATCATTTGTAACACTATTAAAGATGACATCATTACTATCTCTCCAAATGCTCCAGACTACAGTGTGTCAGATCATAACAAAACCACTCATAAACTTAACCATACCACCTAAAGAAAGAAAAAACTTAAAAGGAAATCAGTGGCCACTAGAAAGAACCACTTGTCAATCCAACCAATGTAAGATCTTATACTACACATATAATACTAACTAACAAGTGACAAAAAGAGGAAGAGCCAATCCAATAACTTTTTTGCCAAAAGGACACGAGACCCCACTAGGATCAAGAATCATCCACTTTTATATAGGTTCTATCTAGAAGGAAATTTATCGTGCAAAAGCTATCAGAAGAAGACCAACATTTTAGGAGGAGCCAAACTATTCCAAATAAGGGGAAGAGTCAAATTCTTAATCGTACAAAGAACCATCAAACTAAACATGATAGGTAGAGGCAACAGAGAAAAAACCATCTCTTGTATGCTTACAAATCGACATATATCTATCTTGAGAGAGAATACCATCTTAGAGTAGAGAGAGAAAAGATTTTCAAACACAAGTAACACTCTAAAAAATAAGAGTCTCATATACCCAAGATCCCAAACCAGGTCCCTGTCATTCACCCGACCGATCTCTCCCATCAGCCCATTTGATTGTATGGTGTTAGAAAATAAACTAGGGAACTTAAACTTTAGGGGAGTGAGTCATAACCAAGGGTCATTCCAAAAGGAACTCTGGAGGGTTATCCTTACTTTCTTAAGGATACCATCAACAATCCAATCATAAAAGTCATCCTCTAAGGAAATCACACACAGAGGTTAGAAAGACGGGGTCCAACTTAACCCCTATAATACCACTCTTAAAGAAATTAACTTGAAGCCTCGAAGTTAGCTCAATCCCTTTTAGAATCTCCTTAATCCTCCATAAATTTTCAAGAGTAGGATTCAAGATTCACCACGGGACTGTACCATCTGCATATTAAAGTTGAGATATCACCAAAATAGACTATCCCACCCTAAACGCTTAGTAAAGACCAATCTCCTCATCTATATTAACTAAGTCACTTAGCCCTTCAACCACAAGCAAGAAAGAAGCCAGTGGATCCCATTACTTCAAACCCATTTGGATGTTAATCTCTTGTGTTGAACACCTATTAACCAACACTGTCAGGTTACCAACGAACACACAAGTTATCATCCAAGCCCTCCACTTCTCATTAAAACCAAATATGATAAACATATAACCAAAAAGATCCAACTATCTGAATCACACGTTTTCTCAAAATCCACCTTAAAATAAGACAAGTTTTCTTAAACCTCTTGGCCAAGTCTATCACCTTATTGACAAAAACCACCCCATTTATGAAAAGCTGATTAATTACAAGACAATGATCAGAAACATCCTTAGGAAGGGCCCAATGGAACACCCCACCCTAGTGATTCCACTACCCATTATATACAAAATTCGATCAAGCCCACTAGCTTCCCCACCATCGAATTGGAACCAAGTAAACTTTATGACTAAGAAAGGTAAGTTAATTAGCTCCATTTGGTTGATAAATTAATAGAAATCTAATTTTTCCATATTCTATGAGGAACTACATGGATCTCAAACCCCTACCATTTCTTCAAGAGAGAAAATAAAATTAAAATCACCTAAAACACACCATTTGACTCCTCATAAACTCTCTTTATGAGAGAAGATATATGTCCATATAGCTCTCTTAATGGCCAGGGAGACTTATAATAAAGATTAACTACATAATACACATTTCTACTAGCACCTCACTCCAAACAAACACCTAAGAAACCAGAACCATATAATGAGAACAAGGATCTACCTTTCGAACTATACTAGATCGAAAGAAAACCACTACTACTCTCAACAGAAGGACAAAATCTCTCACCATATAATGAATTACCCCACAAGGAATGGACAAGAGAAGAGGAGATCTCACTGAGTTTTGTTTCTTGGATTGTCACAAAATCTAAGGATTAAGACAAAATATGCTACCTAACCTTACTTTTATTAATCTTAACCCCCAAACCTATGCAATTAAAATAACAAATCATCATCAACGAGAAACACTTATCGATCAGACACACTTCTAAATCCTATCCCTTTTTTCTATAGCCTTTAACTTCGCCACTTCTACCTCATTACTCATCACATAAGTACACCATAATTTCTTAATTAACTTATGAATTATAATCGCTACTCTACTTTCCAAAATATTATATACCCTAACTAATGATGGCACCAAAATTACAAAAAGAGGAAATAGTGGAAAAGAAACACTTTTAAGACAAACTGATAAAAAACTTGCCAACTTATTCTCCTATCCAGTATAGGCATATGAACATTATCATGAAAACACAACCAATAGAAGTACAAGTTCTAAAAATAACCTATTCCTGGGGAGGAGTTAAAATAGACGACGTCACCCAATCTGAAATAGGAACTGAGTATGAGTCTGACATCTGAACTCCACCAAGAGAGCCTGAAGCAACAAGGGCCAAAAACTTGGAATCAATTGAATATGGAGATGTTAGCTGGGATTTTTGACAAGGGAAAAAATCTCAGTATAATAAGAAGACTTGTAAAAACTGAGGTTTTAAAGGGATGTTTATGGACATGTTATAGAAGTCGAAGTCTAAAGATGAGAGATAAAAAGGGGACTTAGTATTTTTTAGGAAAAAAGAGTATTTCTTCTAGCATTTCGACGACATGGTTGCTTAGGTTTTCATCGTCAACAACATACGTTGATCAATAGTTATTTTGGTGCAAAGAAGTGTTTTGTTCAAAATAAATAACTACTTCTCAGTCTTATCCCAAGGAACACGTGGAAAACATTCAGAAGCGAGACACATGCAAGAATCTACGTGGCGAAGGCTGAGGAGATGAACGTTATGAAACAATTATTTTACACTTGTACAAATAGGAGTTCTAGTGTTAGAATTCGGGGTGTTCATTTGATTTCACTACAGAAAAACTCAAAAAGACTCAAAGTACCCAACGTAGAGAGAAACGAGTTTCACTGAAAAAATGTGTGAATCTTGAAACACAATTTCTATTCAATTGTAAAGTTTTTTATTTCATTATATATTTTTTGCTCATCTGCTTTCATTCTTCTTTTAATTTCACTGTCACTTTACATTTGCTTTACAAATTTTTACCCTTTTAACATTGTTGAAATCACCTTTCACATTACGTTTCTCGACGATTTTGAGTCGAAATCCTTTACTTTTCTACACAAACTATAAAAAAATCTTTTAGCACTATGTCCTATGATTCTCTGGTCGATCCTGTAAGTAACCTTCAACAAGAGACTAGCGGTTGTTTACCAAATTTTACAGTAAACAAGAGAATAAATACTATTTGGAACCTAAATAAGGCTATGAAAGGTCCCTTTATAGGTAATAACACCACAACCTAATGACAAAGATATCAAAAGGGACTTCATTTGAAGACTATGAAAGTGAAGATAACACATCAACTCCCAATCTCTACGAAAGCATAGGAAGAGCCTCATGAATTGTTGAAAAAAGGAAAATAAATCCACTTGGACTTTAGAACCCTTTCATCTAGAGGGTGAAAAAACTAGTTTGTCAAGATAATATGGCAGAGAAAACTCGAGTTGAGGTGGAGGTTCCCATTAGGAATACTAGTAGTAGTGATGGAACGATTACATATGCCTTTGATTATCATTTGACTCATTATAAGGTAAAGAGGGAGACTCTATCATCTCAAAGGAACAATTATGATGACCTTGAGTGTCATTCTTTGAACGTGGGTGAAGGGTTGCAAAACTCTGAAACAAGGACCTTCAGAGAGGCATTCGAAAGCAATGAGAGTCAAAGATGGTCGAAGAATCATGCTTATGGGTTTGTTAGATTAGCGTAGCAGAAAAATGTGATTGAAAGCAATTGTATGCAAGTGGAAAAATTAAGGTTCAAATGTGGCTTAAACTTGATCAAGATTTTTGAATATGACTCAACATGGTAGAGATCATCAAGGTGGTCGATTGTAAATTGTTATCACTACGATTTCAAGTCAAGGTGGAGATTGTAGAAGTATGCCTTAAAATCTTCGAGTGATAAAGAAAAAGAAAACATGTTTTGTTAGAAATCAGAAAGCCAAAAAACAGTTTAGTCCAGACGGTTCGTGGGTATTGAGTTTGGTTGGTTCGATTCATGGATTCGTTCATTAATGTTATAATATTTTATATTACTTTAGAGTATATAAAACATATTATAAAATATTTATAATATTTTAAATTAATATAAAATATATTATAAAATATTTATAATATTTTTATTTTAAAAAATAATAAATTATGTTTTTGGTTCATTAAAAGTGTGTTGGGTTTAACATTCATAAATATGTATCTCTATCATTATTGTCTTAAAATTTTTCAGAACTTTGTCAATTGAAGATAGAGAGTAAGGTTAAAAATTCTCGAAAAACTTAAAGAGGTAAGAGTTAAAATTCTTTGGAATTTTTGGAATTTGAGAAATTTATGGAGATATCTAAGAGGAATGTGAAATATTTTTAAATATTTTAAATTTGTGTGATTAATATATTGAGAGTTAAAGAGATTGAAAAACACTTGTGTAGAACTAGGGTTTTGTATGTAGCAACTCAAAATACTTTTTCTTTTAACTCATATTTGTAATCTCTCTTACTTTTAATCTACACATATCAAACTGAACTCTAGAAAGAATCTTTGGTATCCATAGAAAGAACTTTACCATAAAGATCTCCCAGCTTGTTGAGTACATTCTCAGACCAAACATGTGCAGGATTTTGTCTATACCTTAACCGTTTATATCGTTTACATGTATTTTTTGTCTAAAGAAAATCATTCAAATATGAAATACAAATTAATGTTTTTAAATAGTGCGAACATGGGATTCCGAACAAGCATAAATCGTGCCTTACACCTTGGATGGTAGTTTTGAAAAATGTCTATGAATTAGATTCGAGTTTAGGGGTGAAATTGGTTGAAAAAAGATTTTAAGGTTTGATTTGCATGAAAAATTAATAAGTGCAATAAAATGACAAACAAGTGTAAATAGCATGAAAGGAAAAGAGTTGCAATATAAATGATTTAGAAATATATAAATGATTTGGAAATGTAAAGTGTGAATAAATGAATGGAGTTTAAAAAAGATACCATTTTAAAAGATAAATTTGTTGAAAATATAACGAGTTTAAAGACTATGAATAATACATTTAAATTTTTTCAAAAGCTCGAGTATATTTTTGGTTTGGAATGTATCTCGGTATATAAGTATCCAACCATTTTTTCTTCGTAAGAACTCATATTTATAGGAAAAAATGTTAGGTAAATGTCACTTTTGTGACATGCCACAATCGTGACGGTTACTTTGATGACCTAATTTCAATAAATCATGTGTTTGAAATCAATCCACTTTAAAAATTATTGTTCATCTATTAATATCTTATCAAATTGTCATTGTCAATTGATATTTCTTCAAATATTGGTCAAAGTATAGTGGAATATTCATTCTCTTAAGTGCAAGTAAGTGCAAGTAGTATTAATTTGACAGACACTAAACTTTTATTCGTTTCATACAAATGTATTTTATAATTCATCGTCTTTTTCGCTTTCACCAATATTATCATTTTTTTTCTAAATTATTTCTAAGAATTTTAACTTTTTATTGAAACATAGTCCCTTTTAACCCTACGAAGTTGCACATTTTAAGTCATTCTTATAATATATCTTGAAGAAATCTATTATATTTGTAATAGAGAACCCTATTATCAATGTTAGGAATATGTTAAACTCTATTGCAAGTAAGGGTTATGCCTTTTTTTATGAGCAAACGATTAAGCTTTATATTTTCAGGTAAAAACAACCAAAAAGGGACATTAATTGATAAGGCTTAAATCTAGTTTGGTTATTGTCTTTTTAAGGTGGTCCACCAACTACAATAATTCAAATCAAAGTGTAAATAATTGAGCAAAATTCAAATCAAAGTGTCTACTACATATCCATGTTACCAGGCTACTGAAAATTTGGAAATATCTATAAATTATGAAACTTCTCATGTGAATATGATTGGTGATAACACGAAGTGGGTTTTTATGTTTCGTCAAAATTCAAGATCATTTTTTTTCTTCTTTTTTTGTGTGGAGGATGAGTGAGGCAATCAGTTATTTTCCAATTTTGTTGGAGTGCACGTTTCATGATTTGTCTGTTGCAATTATTTATTCACGAATTCTTAAATATCAATGATAACTAGTTGGGTATGGATTCCTTGAAATATATATATATATTATATATATATATATATATATATATATATATATATTATATAATAATATATATATATATATATATATATATATATATATATATATATATATATATATATATATATATATAAAGTGAGATGATATTGAATCTGATTGTTTCATTAGATAAGAATATCAATATCCAATTAAATTCAAGAATATCAGAGTGTTCACCTTATTTAGTTGGGTGATAGTTTTACACAATTATTTGGTCAAATATAAAAAATATAATTACACATATTAAGTGATAGGGGTGTAGTCGATTCGGTTTGGATCAATTTTTGGTCAAAAAATTATCCGAACCGATGATACCTCCATCGGTTTTGTTTGACTTGGTTTTTAGTGTTTTTTTTTAAAATGGAACCAAGCCAAACTAATCAGTTTGGTCCGGTTTGGTTTGGTTGGTTGATCGATTTATAACATTTTTTTTAAAACATTAAATTATCTATGTATTCTTTGCTTTCATGTTTTTCAGTGTATTTTATTCTATTATTTTTTTAAATAATACATTTCATATAATATATTTCATGTTATACTTTTCAAACAACTTACAAGTTGTTCTTAATCCATACAGAGCATTGACATGATTTTATATCGCATCATGAAATAAGTTCAGTATCAAATATAAAAGTTAACATTTGATATGAGAATGTTGAGAATAGATTTGAAAGCTTAACAAATAAAACACAACAATAATAACAAAAGGTTTCAGTACACATAAATTAACATGTTTCACACCTTAAACACACAACAAAACTATTTTTTAACATGACTATAAGGAATTTCATTGAAGAAGGAAAAGCAAAAAAGGTAAAAAAAAAAGAAGATGAAAATTAACGAATAGAACTTGAACACAAATAAGTCAACCATAACCTATAAGAATGATAGTGACAAGAGAAACAATGATGGCGGACAGACATAACAGTAGTTTGGTGAGAGCAAGTTTTTGTGACTTATGATTTATATTTTTTATGTTTCGAGTTTGATTTTGCCTGCATGTTTTACTGAAAGGAAGGAAATGTAAACAAAGATAGATAAAAGTTGGACCAATATAAGATTTGGGTTTAATAATGGACTAAATAAAAGATTAAGTAGGTATTTATAAGCAGTGGTTCGGTTCATCGGTTTGGCGGTTTTTAAAAACTAAAATCGAGAACCAAACCAAAGCCCCTCGATTTTTATTAGTTTGATTCAGTTTTTGAACTGAACCAAAAATAATCGATTTTTTACTGGTTTAGTTTGGCTTGAATTATCGATTTAATTAAATTTTCCCGATCCCTTATTAAGTGGAATAATAATTGATACAAAACTAATATATCTTAATAATTGAACAGAACAAATTAAATGATGTTAACAAATATTACGTTTAGGGCATCTCCATGAAGAACTACACATTTTTTCTTCATGAATTTATCAAATACTCTCCAATCATTTTTAGGGCATATTCATGGAGTAAAAAATAACTACTATTGTGTTCTCTCAAGGTTAATCGGAAACATTATCTAAAGCATGAGAGAAGAATACAAATTCACATTGAAGAGATGTTCTAAACATGTATTCGATGAGTTTATTAAAATTAGTTTCGATTGATCTCAAGTTCGCCGACCATTGCGAAGAATTGTCTGCTTTGAATGGGGGAATTCGTCAAAATTTTGTTCTTTAAAAAGTGTTCCATCAAGTTGAGGAGTGTGAGTGTTGTATATAAATTATCCAAGGTCTCGATTCCTAAGCAATGTGGACCTTTAAGGTGCAATAGAATAATTACTCTCAATCGAGGTGGGCATGGTGCGAACCTCAAGCATGTGAGTCTAACCCCTCCTTCCAGCGCCAATGTTGCGATCGATCTCAAGTCCAATGACCACTACAACTATGAGGTATTATTCGCTTTGGTGTGAGAATCCGTCATAATTTTTTCCTTTAAAAAAGATGTCTCATTGGGTTTAGGAGCATGAGTGTTGTATATAAACTACCCCTGACCTCAAGTCCCAAACAATGAGAAAGTTTAAGGTGTACTAGAATAGTTTCTCCCAGTCGAGGCTAAGATGGCAGAGTGGGAACATCAAACATGTTATCTGACCCCTCATTCTATGGCTAATATTTCGATTAACCACAAGTCCACATACCACTATGGCCATATGGTATTGTCTGTTTTGAGTTTGAGAATCTGCCACGGTTTATCCTTTAAAAAAGTCGTCTTGTTGTGTTAAGGAGTGTAAATGATGTATATAAATTATCCTTGACATCAATTCCAAAGCAATGTAAGACTTTAAGATGTACCTAAACAAAATTCATATCCTTCATAGGAGACATGAACAACAACCAAAGTTGCATCTTAATTCAACATCAAGTGGTTCCTCAATGTCTAAGAGTGTTTGAAGATGCAATTGTTATCATAGAAGCCATGATCACGAGTGATCACTAAGTCTAATTACAACATAAATTCTTAGTCAAGACTAGAATCGTGAATGGTGTCACTTTCCTTAAAAGTATTTCAAGCACTCTCTTATAGTCTTAGAGTTGGAATGCAAGAATACCCAAGATAATTCAGTCTTCTAATCGAATCTACACAAGACTGATGAAGATTCGAATGCAGGGAAGAGTGTCTGGAATTATGTGAAGAGGATGTATAATTTTGTTATGTTTTTTCTGACTTCATAATGCTCAATTTATAGGCTAAAGTGGTGATGTTTCACAAGGTTGCGACCCTTGATGAAACACATCCTTTCAACAACACTTTTTGTTGAAAGTTGTAACTTTTCACCTACAGCAACAATTCAAAACCATTGCCTATTTTTGATTCATAAAATAAACAGTCTACTGCAACGGTTTGTAAAGGGTTGCTACTTTTGAATTCAAACAAATTGTCTATTGCAACAGTTCACCAACCGTGCCTGTTTTTCGTAAATACCCTATTGCCACAGTTCACCAACCGTTGCTTGTTTTCGAATTCAAAAGGCAAGCAGCCTACTACAACAGTTTATCAAACCTTGCACCATTTTTCCTACAACAACGGTTTTATCAAATGTTACACTGTTTCGCATTCTACAACACTTCACAAAATGTTGTGTATTTTCAAATTCAAAATACTAACTTCACATGCATATTTTCTTGTCATTTTGGAACACACTCAAGATTATTAATTCTTAATAATTTACAATAATCTCCCACTTGTTATAATAATGACAAAGATCAATTCCAAAAAAAAAAGATTAATAAAGAATGTTAATACAATTAGGTATCTTTCAATTTAAAACTTAACCTTAGTGAGGATAATGTAAAGTCTAATCAGAATATTAGGTAGCAATGCTTTGAAACCATTAATCCATATGATTAGACCGGCGTTACCTTACGCACATTCTTTAAGGGTTCTTCCCTTACATATCTCGCCTAGCACTTATTTATGGCCATATGCTTTCCTGTTTCATGAATTTTTCGTGAGAGAAACTCCAACTCTCACTTTGAGACGGCACCATCTCGAAATTCACACAGGTGAAGTTCATATTGTATCCTTTTCCATGAGACACATACCCCCAGTATTGAACTTCATTAAGAGTTTAAATAAAAACTCAACCCTCATTTTAAAGGTCAACATTATCACAAAATGTTCGACAAACATCCAAATCAATGACTTGTTGTTACCCATTGAATCTTGAGGTTAATGTTCTGTTAACGTAAGATTGGGTTGCCGCCGTTGTTGGAACTCTTACTCAAGGAATTTCAACCCCATGCCTCTCGAGGTTGTTTTTACTAAGTCTCTGGTCAGTGGCTTAGTAAATGAATCAACCAGATTATAGCTCGTTCATATATAGGTGAATGAAATGATTCCATCTTTAATCAATTTTATCACAAAGGAATGTCTAAGTCCTACTTGCCTAGACTTTATGTTATACACTTTTTGTATGCTCTAGGTAAAGTGGCTTGACTACCGCAATGTATCAACACCTTTGAAACATTGTCTTTAGCCAATGGAACTTCCAACAGAATGTCCCTCAACCACCCAGATTCTTCACCAGCGGAAGCAAGAGCCTCGAACTCTGATTCTATGGTTGAGAGAGTGATCCACATTTGTTTCTTGCTCTTCCAAGAAATTGTACCCTTGACTAGTGTAAATATCTACATAAAGCAGATTTATGATATTCAACACTTGATCAAATTCGTATTGGTATATCCTTCTATTATGGTAAGAAATCTACCATAATGGAGACCAAGATTTTTGATTTTCATAGGATATCCAAAAATACTAATGATGGCCTTTTAGTGTTCACCATTTGGATTATTAGTAAAATCTACTCATTTTACTAATTGCAAATGCTATGTCAGGTACATTGCATCAAATACATTAGACAACCGATTGCACTTGCATATTCCAATTGAGCCATAGTTATTCCATCATTATTTTAAAGTTTGACACTAGGATCAAATGAAGTACTCATTTTCTTGAAATGTAAGTGTTTGAACTTATCAAGTACTTTTCCAACATAATGTGTTTGACTAAGATCATTCATCTTGAATGTGGAAGTTAGAAACATTTTTGTTTCTGAAATTCCATTCATCTAGTTGCTAATGGTCAATCATATAATCAATATGGAGACAAATGAATATCACACTATTCTCACATAACTTTGTGTACAAACACTTGTTACAAGAATTTAGATGAAAAAGGTTTTTAGGTAATCATACATGATTATGCAAGAAGGTTTTTAGATGAAGTGAGAGATGAAATTCTGAGCAATTTAAAGTAATATAGTATGAATTGCAATGAGTACCTTAGGCATGTTCACTTATCTCAAATATTCACTTGAATTTCCATGTTCAACCTTCTTGATCAACTTTATCATTAATGTGCATGACACTTTTGATCCTTTTTCTTCTTTGATAATATCTGTCTTCATCAAAATTGAACTATACATAATATGTATTTCTCACAATCTCCCCAGTTTGATGATGACTAAATATTTGAATTTATGTTATGATAATGATTGGAAAATCTCCTCTTAAGTTGTGTGTCTCCCTATTAATTGGTAAATCTTGCAATGGTAAAGTCAAACTTTTGATGTCATTGTTTCGATACTTGTTTTAATCCATATAAGAATTTGACAAGCTTCCACGCCTTTGGCAACTATACTGAAGCACATAACCTTATGGTTGCAACATGAAAATCTCCTCATCGAGATCTTTATTTAAGATTATTATTTTGACATCTATTTGATGAACTATAAGGTCGTGCAAGGAAGCTAACGCAAGCGATACTCTAATTTTCGTCGTGCTTGCTACTAACGCATATGTGTAGAAATAATCAACACCTTCATTTTGTCTAAAACCCTTGGTCATTAATCTAGACGTGTAGGTGTTTAGTGTACCATCACTATGATACTTCCTTCTAAACACCCACTTCCAATAGGTCTTGATCTTTTAGGTAGATTGTCAAGTTCTCAAGTATGGTTTGACATTATTAAATCCATTTCGTCTTGGATAATATCCTTCCAAAAGGAGGATTCTTTTGAAGTTACTACTTCCTTATAAATATTATGATCATCTTCCACTTGAAGAATATAAGAATTTACAAACATTATTCTAACTATTTCTTTCTACTGAATAAAAGAAATAAGCCGAGAATCAATTTTCACTACGCCAAATAAGGGAAAAAAGGGCGTTTTTTTTGGCCTATAACAACGCTTTAAAGCGCCCTATAATCTGGCGCTGGCATAGGTAAAGACAACGCTTTTTTTCCTGGTGAAAGCGCTCTCTAAAGTGGCTCTTTAAGCCCTTTAAGGGCCACTTTAGAGAGCGCTTTTTAAAGAAAGCGCCCTCTAAAGTGGAAACTTTTAAGGGTTTAGAGGGCGTTTTTACTGGAAAGCGCCCTCTAAAGTGGAAACTTTTAAGGGTTTAGAGGGCGCTTTTACTGGAAAGCGCCCTCTAAAGTGGAAATTTAAAGGGTTTAGAGGGCGCTTATTTTGGAAAGCGCCCTCTAAAGTGGGTGGTTATTTAAATTTTTTTTTTAAAAAGCGCTATATTTTTTTATTTATTTTAGACAACCTGTATATTGAAGCAGTACACCTAAAACTGTATAATTTGAAGCCCTTTTTCACACATTGCATTCAACAAGCCTTATATACAACAATCCATACATATACAACAATCCACTGATATATAATCGTTTAACTTCTAAAGATTCTAAATATACAACCAATTCATAACTTAAAAAGAAATAAAACTAAGTAGCAAAAGCATCTCTGAGATGTATGTTTTTTTTGCTAGCCGCAGTCTTCTTAGGGTCCGCTTCCTGAATCGAAGTTCATTTCTAGCAGCCATTCCTCGCATGCCGGTTTGAATACAAACAGCTTTGGAATAGGTAGTTTTATAAGCATATGTCTTCAAAGATACACTACATTTTGTTTTCGGATCAATCAAAGATATATTACTAGATAGGAAGATAAAATAGGAGAAAGTATCTTTCAAAAGGAAACAGAGTTAAAGAAAAAGCAACATTTAATACCATCAAGACTAACCTGTTTATGTTAATGTACTGTGCAAAATTCTTTGAAAGTATAACAAGTGAACCAGATGCATGTCGGAAATACCTAAAAACAAAATAAATCAATAGAGATGAGATACACATTGTAAAATAAAGCAGTTCAATATGGAGATCCATACTAAAAAAGAAAAAAAAATCATGTGCAATATTTATACATAAAGAGACTTCAGTCAAAAGTATCCAACATGCATTTTCCATCAGGAGTTATAACTTATAATATCATAGAGATGAGTATGCTGAAGTTAAAAATTATTTGTTGCCTCTAATATATGTTAGTACTTGGCACTGATGTGATATATTGTGAAGACTGAAGATCATTAATTTACCCATTCAATAAGATTTGGTTTCAACAAATAATATATTAAGCCATAATCACATTGAAGATCATTCCTGAATAAACAAAAAAATAATAATCACCAAATATTTTCTCATCTAAATGGTATTATTACTTACGATTTTTCATCCCCAAATTTCCACCAATCAGGTTCACACCAAGGCTTTCCCCTGGAAAAAAAAGGATAAAATACAGAGCATATAAGTTGAATACAAAATCACAATTGAAAAGGTCAAATTTGTAAAAAAATTATGAAACAAAATGATATTGTAGTTATGAAGGAGAAAATAACATGCGATAAAGAAATATAATTGTACTAAGAAAAGATTAAGTACATATCAATTCAAAATAGAAACTTTCATTACTCATTAGAAATTAAGATACTGGTTTGGAATATCTAAACACCAGGGAATGCAAATTTTATTGGAAAAAATGAGACATGCCTAAAGACTTGCAAAGGGATGAAAATTAAGATAATCAGTTACATCTACAAATGTGGTAACTTCAAAGTATTTACTGAAAAATAAAAACCTACAGTAATAACTCGACAAAAATGGATAACAGATAATAATGAATAAAATTCAACACATGTTCAATTTTTAAAAATGAACAATTTTAGACATCTTAAAACAAAATCTTCTAGGACCATCTACACATAAAAACTGGCAACTATTTCCTCAGATCTATCATCATAAATAAATAATCAGAATTAATTCAGATAGAGGAAAGTACTCTTCTGATATCACGTCTCCTGACTTCATGCATCCAATATATGCGCCATCCTGGCCACGACGATGTTCAAGAAGTTTAATTAAACCCTCTATTAGGCCAGTGAGTGGGTAGGGTAGCTTAACTGGTAAGTGCTAGTTTTATAAAACATAGTTATTGCTCAAAGTATATATATTTGCATGCGCTAACGCCACTTTACATTATGTAAAATGACATAAACAAACCATTAACTATAATACAAATATTTGAACTATTGTCATTTAATACATACCAGGCCTCGTCCAGAAGAGCAATAACGCCGCCAGGTTTCTGAAGTTATAAACAAGAATGAGATGACAAACTGATAGAACTTTTCTAAAATGACAAAAATGCAAGGGTGAGTTGCACCTTCTCAATAAGATCGAGAACATCTTGATTATCAACGAACTCTATATAACTCCAATCAATTTCTTCCTTTGTATATTCCTCTTGCTCCATTTTGAAGACATGCTGCATATTGAAATAATGAAGTGTTATTTGAGTCTATAGAAATTGTTTACCAGGAGATAGTAGAAAAATCAAACCTGGTTGAAATGCTGCTGTAACTTCTCATTTGTCAAATTGATACAAAATTGCTCGAAGCTAAACAGGGCCGATGTAAAGTTACTTACTGTTAGAACAATAACTGTGGTTCAAAAGTAAATAGATACGAAAAATGTAAATAGAGAACACAAAAAATTCGATCACAGAGATTGGCCAAATGTGCATACGTCTATAAACTTCATATAAAATTAGGCAAGAGGGTGGTTAAGATTAAGAACCTGTTTGTCTTGAAACTCTCGAATCCGTATATATCTAGAACTCCAATTAAGTTCTTCGAAGTCAGAAGAGAAACCAAAAATGAACAATAGCGAACGTCAGAAGAGAAACCAAGTAATATGAAGATTAGAAAAATACCTATGGTGTCAAAATCGAACAGCTAACAACGAATTAATAGAAGGAGGAAACGTCGTAGATCTAACAGAGGTGGAAGGAGAACGCCTTAGAAGTAGCGAAAATCGTAGCAGTGAGAACCCTAACGTGAAAAAGAACGAAAATAACAGAGAGTGAAATAACAAAACGCGCAGTATGTTATAATTTTAATGTTTACTAAAGGGGACCTTAGAGGGCGCTTGTGGAAAAAAAGCGCCCTCTAAAGGGGGCCTAAGAGGGCGCTTATGAAAGCGCTCTCTAAGGCTTTCCAAAAGCGCTTTATAAACTGGAAATGCACATGGACTTATAGAGCGCTTTTTTAAAAGCGCCCTCTAAAAAGCGCCCTGTATTGTTGTCCCTCTATCTCCGCCTTATTTTTTCGCTTCACCTTAGAGGGCGCTTTATTACAAAAGCGCCCTCTAAAGTGCGTTGTCTATTCCAGTTGTTCGCTCCTTATTTTTTCGCTTCACTTTAGAGTGCGCTTTTGTAATAAAGCGCCCTCTAAGGTGCGCTGTCTATTCCAGTTTTTGGCGTAGTGTTTGTTTGTTCCTAGATCCTTAGTCATTCATACTCTCTTACTTATCCTATGTTCGGACTGTGTTTCAAAAATCAGTGACTAACATTCGGTCTGTGTTTCAACAGTTTGTGAAGAACCTTCATCACAAGGTTCTTAATTTGTGAAAATCTTGAATTTTTTACCCTCCTTGATAAGGTTCTCAAAATTTCACATCTCAGAATTCAATAATTACATTCAACTTCAAATTCTGAAGTCTATATAAATCATCATCCATTTCAGATGATTTTTATATGCCTTATAATAATAAATTTCATGGAACACAAACAATTCACATAGCATCTGAATCAAAGTTCAATTATAATTTGAAGTTATGAAGTTTTTATGAATTTAACCATTTTAGTGATTGATAAATTTTTAATATAACAATTCCAAAATAATAAATTATATTTAATATAAAGAAAAACTATACACGGTTTAAAATAGTAACATTAAAAATTACATGTTATACATAAAATTTCAGTATATACAAATGGATGAATATAATAATGTTTCAATATGCATAGATATATAAAATAGCACTTGGATGTAGCACTTGGATACGTTGTTACTATATGTGCATATGGATACTATAACGTTTCTATGTATTGATATATAAAGTACCATTTTGATACTTTTTGTGTGTATGACAAAACAAATAAGGAGAAACACAACCAAACAATCAAACAGGACCAACATTGTGCCAATAACGGTAGAATACATGTGTGTATATATAAGTATAAATGTGTTGTTAACTTTTGAGAAAATAAATCATGAATGCGTTATATACATATGGAAATGGAATACATACTACTATCATAATGATCATGCTATTATAGAAACCACTGTACATTTCAACAAACTATTGTAATATTATATATAAATTTATATTTAATTATAACAGCAACGACTTTGAAATGTTCATGTTCATGTTAAATTTTACAATCATGATAAATCTATAACATGATACTAACTGCATATTAACATATTCATCAACGTACATATATAATTCTTGAAAAAAAACGTAATGATGTTACTATATTCACAACTTCGAATGTACAATTCGTTTTTTTGCTATATGTGAAATTGACATGTGTATAGATATAAATGTTAATCAAAATGAGTGTATAGTAAACAGTACTATATATAAATACAATAATAACATAAGTATATATGCAATGAGAATATCATATGCAATTGTTTCCAAAATAACATTTTGAAATTAATGTGCAAACAACGCAAACTATATAGATCTGCAAATGAGACCAACAAAAACTATATTACACTTTGACGATGAATCACTCAAACATCCTTGTTAGGTGATTGGTGTTGGTGCAAAGGTAGAATGAATAGAAATATTCTATTAAGAATGACGGCTACAAAACATGACAAAAGTTACAATGATTATCACCCTATTTATAAGCTAAAACTAGGGTTACTATAATAAGATAAAATACTAAAATACCCTCTAACAAACTTAGGGGCTAAGAAAATAGTACACCTAATAAATATGAATTACTTCTAATACCATCCCTTAATTCATATTCCATCAAAACTTGTAACACCAATTCCATCCCTTAATCTGAGAAATTGATCAGTCTTGATAACTTTCGTCAGAACATCTGCCAACTGTTTCTGAGTGCTGCAGTGTACAACTTCTAACACTCCCCTCTGAACTTGATGTCTCAGAAAATGATACTTGGTCTCAATGTGCTTGCTTCTCCCATGCAGCACTGGGTTTCTGGCAAGATTGATTACAAACTTGTTGTCAATCATCAGCTTCAGAGGTTTGTTTACTTTAATCTTCAGATCCTGCAATAGATTCAGAATCCACACAGCTTGGCATGCAGTAACAACACCTGCAATGTATTCAGCTTCACAAGTTGACAACGCCACAACAGGTTGCTTCTTGGAACACCAAAAAATGGGACCTCCCAGAAATTTGAATAAGTATCCAGACGTACTTCTTCTGTCAACTCTGTCTCCACACCAATCAGAATCTGAATAACTCAGAAGTTCTGACTCATCCTTTCTTCCAGAAGGAAATAATACTCCATACTTCAGAGTTCCCTTGATATACCTCAGAATCCTGACAGCAGCTTGGTAATGGGACCACTTAGGTTTACTCATGAACCTACTAACCATCCCAACTGAATAGCAAATATCAGGTCTGGTATTGCACAAATACCTCAGAGAATCAACCAACTGTTTGAAGGTTGTAGCGTCCACATCCTTTCCATCAGAGTCAGAATCCAGTTTCTGATTTGTATCAGAAGGTGTGACAGCAATCTTACAATTCTTCAGTTCAAATCTCTTCAGAAGTTCTAATTCATACTTGAGCTGATGCAAAATAATACCTTTCTTAGAGTATCTGAACTTCATCCCTAGAAAGTATGTCATTTTGCCTAGATCAGTCATTTCGAATTCATTCATCAGAACTTTCTTGAACTTGGCTATCTCCTGTTCAGAACTTCCAGTCAGCAGTATATCATCAACATATAAACATACCAGAGTCATATTTCCTTCAGAAGTATGCTGAACATAGACACCGTACTCCATCTCACATTTGTGAAAGCCTTGCTTCTTGAAAAATGAATCAATCTTCTGATTCCAAGCTCTGGGTGCTTGTTTCAATCCATATAGAGCTTTGTATAATCTGTACACCATCCCTTCCTGATTCTTTTTCACAAATCCAGGAGGTTGTGACACGTAAACTTCTTCTTCTAATGGACCGTTCAGAAATGCAGATTTTACATCTAAATGCATCAGAGGCCAATTCCTGTTAGCAGCTATTGCAATCACCATTCTGATTGTTTCATGTCTTGCTACAGGTGCAAACACTTCAGAGTAATCCAGCCCAGGTTTCTGTAGAAATCCTCTGGCTACCAACCTTGCTTTATGTTTGCGAATTGAACCATCTGGCTTTAACTTCTGCTTGAAAACCCATCTGACGCTGATGGCTTTCTTGTCTTTTGGAAGTTCTGTCAGCTTCCAAGTCTTGTTTCTCTCTATAGCATCAAGTTCTTCTTTCATGACCTTCAGCCAGAGCTTCTACTTAAGAGTCTCTTCTGTACTCATGGGTTCAGAGTCTACTAACATGGCACACTGAATAACTTCTCCTTCAGAATCTACTTCAGTGTCTTGCAGCATGTCAAATTCTGCATATCTTCTGGGGATGTTTCTGATTCTTTGTGGTCTCTGAACTTGTTCAGAGTCTTGAGCTTCAGAGTTTCTAGCTTCAGATGGTTGACTTCTTCCAGAGCTTTGACCATCTTCAGGGTCTGACATATTTCCAGAGTCTGAATTGCCACCAGAATCTGGATTACCATCAGAGTCTAGGTCATCAGAGTCTGGATCATCAGAGTCACCTTCATCTTCTGAGTCTTCTCCAGAGTCAGAATCACTATCAGAATCAGAATCAACGTCAGAGTTTACTCCAACTTCAGAAGTTCTTAACTCTGACCTTTCTTCAGAAGTTCTAACATCAGAATCAGATTGAGACTTATCCCAATTCCAAAATTCTGATTCCTTCACAATCATATCTCTGCTGAATTCAATTTTGTTGGTTTCTGGACAATAGAGCTTGTATGCACCTGTACTGTGGCACCCTATAAGAATCATCACTTTGCTTCTATCATCCAGCTTCTGTCTTCTGGCTTCTGGAACATGTTTATAGCAAACAGAACCAAACACCTTCAGATGACTAACACTTTGCTTATCTCCAGTCCACTTCTGTATTGGAACTATTTCCTTCAACTTCTTCGTAGGACATCGGTTGAGTACATACGTTGCAGTGACAACAGCTTCTCCCCAGAGCTTCTGAGGAAGTTTCTTCTCCTTTAGCATGCTTCTTACCATATCAAGCAAAGTGCGGTTTCTTCTTTCAGCAAGACCATTGTGTTGAGGGGTATAAGGAGCAGTAACCTCATGCTCAATTCCATTCTCCTCACAGAACTTCTGGAACTCTTTGGAGTTATACTCACCTCCACCGTCAGTTCTAAGAATCTTCAACTTCTGACCACTTTGATTCTCAGCCTTCATTCTGAACTTCTTGAATTCATCAAACACCTCGTGTTTAAACTTAATAAGGAATACCCATGTCATTCTTGTGAATTCATCAACAAATAACACAAAGTATTTATTCCCTCCAATCGATGCTACTGGAAATGGACCACACACATCAGAATGTACAACTCCCAAGGCATGTTTTGCTCTTGGAGCAGTTTCTGACGCAAATGGCAATCGTGGTTGTTTTCCTTCCATGCAAACTTTGCATGACTTTTCAGGCTTCTTAATTGTAGGAATTCCATGTACCAACTTCTTTGAATTCAGATGTTTTAAGCTTCTGAAATTCAAATGACCAAATCTTCTGTGCCACAGCTCACTCTCCTTCTCAGCACTTGTTGCACTAAGACATTCTGAGTCTGCAGTTCTGACATTCACCTTGAATGTTCTATTCCTTCCCTGTTCTGACTCCATAATCAATTTCTGATTGCAGTCATACAGCTTCAGAAGATTGTCCTTCATGGTAACTGAAAAACCTTTCTCAATTAATTGTCCCACACTCATCAGATTGCTTCTGATGCCAGGTACATACCACACGTTCTGAATCAATGCTGTTTTCCCATTGTTCAGAATCACTCTGACATTTCCCATACCTTCTGCATTAAGATATTTGTCATCAGCACATCTGATCTTTGTCCTCTTTTCAGAGTCAAAGTCAACCAGCCATTTCTTGTTTCCAGTAAGATGATTTGAACAGCCAGTGTCCATATACCACCAGTCTATCAGATCCATATCACCAGATTCAGAGGCCATCAATAGCACAGATTCGTCATCAGAACTTCTGGCTATATTTGCTTCTTCTGATTTTCTCTCCTTGTTTGACCAACAGTCTCTAGCAAAGTGACCAAATTTCTTACAACAGTAACATTGAATCTTCTTCTTGTCATACTTCTCTTTTCCCTTCTGAGCATTCTTTTGTCTATCAGAGGTTGAGCTTTCTGACTTCTGACCACCATCAGATCTTCTCTTGGCTTCTGACTGCTTCTGATACCTCCTATCAGAAGTTGCTTTCAGAGTCTGCTGCTCTACTTCCCTTTCAGAAGTTCTCTCAGTCAAACGCAACTCTTGCGCTTCTAGACTGCTCTGCAGCTCTTCAATTCTCATGGTGCTCAGATCTTTGGAATGTTCTATTGCTACCACAATGTAATCAAATTGAGAGGTAAGGGATCTCAATACCTTCTCCATGATTGTTTCTTCAGAAAGAGTTTCTCCACACGCTTTCATCTCATTAGTGATCAGAATCACTCTGGAGATGTATTCAGAAACTTTCTCATTATTCTTCATGTTGAGATTCTCATATTGCTTTCTCAAGGACTGAAGCTTCACCTTCTTCACTGATGCGTCACCACCATAACATCTAACCAGTGTGTCCCACGCAGCCTTTGCTGTCGTTGAATCTGCAATCTTCTCAAACACATTTACATCAACACATTGATGAATGAAGAACAATGCTTTCTGATCCTTCTTCCTTACTTCCTTCTGCGCGTTTTTCTGTTCATCCGTCGCATCTACTGCTACCGGAACATAACCATCAGTGACAAGATCTAGAACATCTTGAGCACCGAACAGTACACGCATTTGGATCATCCAACGATTCCAGTTTTTACCGTTAAATACTGGAAGTTTGGTGTTCATGTTGCCGTTTCCGTTCATCTTTCTACCTTGCACAGTACACTCAGATTTCTCACAGTGTTTCCCAACCCACAGAATTAAAATTCTGATCAGATTTTGTTCAAGATTCAACACGAATCTAAGAATCAAAATCAAACACACAAGACCTCACGTTCACTCGTGTTTCCCGTGTTTCCCTAATGAATCCGAACCGGAGTTCTAGATACCAATTGTTGGTGCAAAGGTAGAATGAATGGAAATATTCTATTAAGAATGACGGCTACAAAACATGACAAAAGTTACAATGATTGTCACCCTATTTATAAGCTAAAACTAGGGTTACCAGAATAGGATAAAATACTAAAATACCCTCTAACAAACTTAGGGGCTAAGAAAATAGTACAACTAATAAATATGAATTACTTCTAATAATTGGCAATATCCAAATCAAATTGGATACAAATTTTCTTTTACTAGAATTTATTGTGTTAGATATGAAACACCTCTCATTCTAAGCAGACCTTTGCAAATTTGAGAAAATGAATATACGTCAAGTTAATGACATTAAAAAACACTTATTGAAAGAATCCAAATTTCTTATCTCTTTTACTTTCTTTAATTGAAATTTATTTAATTACATAGTATAAGCTGTTAAAGTATGAGTTTATGGATTTGGTGTTGTGCACAATTATGTTTTCTACCATTAATCTCCCAAGAGAAGTTTATATTTGGTTAGAAAAACTTAAAAGAAAAAATAGATTGACAACTCTCTATAAACAAAGTTGCGAAAAAGGTTAAAATTCGCCTATAGAAGGACACAATTTGCTAAGAGAATTTCACGAATTATCGAAATTATATTACATTGATGATTATTCCTAATCATACCCATTCACATTTATTTCTCTTAATTTCCCAACCACCCGCACCCACCAATGAGAAACATTTCCCTTCTCCACTCTAAACCTTAAACACACAAAACTTCATTCTCTTTCCCATGACAAAATACACTTTCTCACATTTTTATCACAATTTTATTCATTCATATCCAAATTGTACAAGGCATAGAATCACATCGTCTCATCCATGTGCTTCAAGATATAATTGTCGATTGGTTTTGATGATAATAACTAGGGGTGATAGAACAGGTCGTGGTCCGTCGGACCGAGCTGCGTATTCATCAAAAAATGACGGGTTGAATTGAGATTTTATGTCCGCCTACTTGCTCAGTCCGTCCCGCTTTAAGTCCGCTCCTTCTTAAGACAGTCAAAAAAGAGGCGGATTGGTTCATCAACTTAGTTATCAAACATTCAAAATATTTATTTTGATTGATTGAAGGTTAATACTTGAACTATAGTTTTGAAATACTTGTTAATGATTCTATTTTATATATTTATTTGTGAACATATGCAATATGTTTAAGTAAAATTTGTTAAAAACATGCTTTATAAAAAATTATTTTAAAAAATAAGTGAAAAATCTAATTGAAATGTAAAAATAAGTCTATTAATCTACTAAAAAATGAAAACTAAATAAATAAAAAAATAGGCGGGCAAACCCGCCGTCCGCCAACTCGTCGCCACCTGGGCGGGGTCGGCTAGATTTTTAAGTCCAATTTCACTTGGATCATGATTTCCGTATATTGAATTTTTTTAATAGATTACCATGTAGAGTTACTCAATTAAATCATGTAATTGTCTTATGAATCATTTTCTTTTTTCAACAATTTTTTTTTCTATATAAAGGAGGTTTCTCCTCACTTCATTTTCCACAAAAAGTTTTGAAATAGAATTCTCTTTATCGTTATTCTCCTCTCTCTATTTTTATATTTGCTTTATTCAAGAACTTAAATGTTGCAAGCTAAACTTGAAAAAAACTTGGGTGAAGGTTCTTGAGCTTAGCCTCTGTAAAATCTCTATTTGACTGTTGGAAGGTTTGTGAGCTAATCTTGTAAAAGCTCGAGTATGATTTTAGTGGAATACTCAAGAAAAAACTCTTGGAATACGAGTAAATCCAGTGGTTAGGATGAACATGTATAAATATCTGTTGCACTCTCTCTAAACTTTTCTCTCTTTAATTTATGTTAATTATTTTTATTTCTGTTGCTTATATCTCTTTGTCTCCATATTTATTCTATCTAATTCTTATTCTCTAACATAAACAATTTTAAAAGTAAAAGTTTTTTTAACTAATCAATAATTTAGAGTATCATAATTCAATAGAGCCTTTTGTGTTTGGAGTCACTGGGTCAGCAAGTGACAATAGAGCATAAATTTTATTATAAGACTAATCATCCTAGAATGTATGAACAACTTCAAACAATTCATTAAATAAACCTCATCATTTTGTGGAGAAGGATAGGCTTTGTGAAAGAGAAGTTGATAATCTTTATAGGGGATGGATTACGATATCTGGAAAGCTATGAAAAATGGTCAGTTTGTTACCTCATATCAAGTTAGTGATGCAGTGGCAAACAAAGATATAGATGATTGGACCAAAGAACAAAAATAAACAATGCAGTGCCATTTGAAAGCGAAAACTATAATCACTAATGTTTTTGGTCTCAATGAGTTTTTGAGTGTTTCTTATTGTGAAACTAAAAAATAAACGCGTAACACTATTCAAGGTGCCCATGAAAGAATATATGAGCTAAAAAGAGTTAGGATGAACACATTAACCCATGAGTATGAATTCTTCAGAATGAAACCTAGAGAAAACATTTATGATATGCAAAAACAGTTCATTCACATTTCGTTGTTGTTGTTGTTGTTGTTGAGACCCTAAATCCTAACGGTTTAATATTGTTGTTGTTTAAACTAAGAATGAATGTTATACGTTGTTGTTTTGGTTGAAATAAGTATCTTGTATTTTATTGTTGATGTTTTTCTAGTTTTGTTGAGAGATTGTTTTTTAGTTGTTGTTTAATGTTGTTGTTGTTTAGATTGAGATTGAATCTTAATGTTGTTGTTGTTTAGATTGAGATTGAATCTTAATGTTGTTGTTGTTATTATTATTTATTGTTGTTTTTGAGTTTTTGATGTTGTTATTGTTGATGTTTAGTTGTTCTACCTCCTATTAATATTTTGAAAGCTATCTGTTGTTCTTTACATGTTGTTATTGAGTTTGAGATTGAGATTATGTTTTTGAGATTCTTTGTGCATCTCTCATCTTGTTCCGCCGAACATGTCAAAAAGACATTAGAGTGACAGAAAATACATATGAGTTTATTATATCTAATGTCGATTATTTGTTTCATTAACCCTTCTTTGAACATATAACCAATTAAATTGATTTTTAAAATGATAAAATAAAAAATTATATTTTATTTGAAAAACATCTTACACTAATAAATGTTTTTTGAGCATTCTGCAACTCATCATTCATCTCACGTTCTTTAATGGTTAAAATATCTCTCAATGCATCTAGTTGTTCTTCAATGAACAACTTGAAACTTTGAACGAGATTTGAACCATTAAAAAAATGAAAGTTGAATGATGAGTTACAAGATGCTAAAAAATTATTGATTAGTGTAAGTTGTTCTTCAAATATAACATAATTGTTCATATAATTGTTCTTCAAATATAACATAATTGTTCATATGGTTTGGTGAAATAAGCAACACCCATTAGATATAATAAACTCAATTGTGTTTACTTGTTGGTTAAATGTTAAAACTGATGGGAAATGTGTTTTCACCATAAAAGTTCTAAAAAGGTCATCCATGGGGATCGAATCCATGAAAATTACACCTTTTCCGTCAATTTTACTAAAAATCGAGAGGTAATGTGACACTTTTATGATGCCCTTCATTAGCTCGCTTATGAAATCGTGGTGACACCTTGTTTCTAACCGATGTTAAATGTATTATTTGTAGTAGTGTTTGGAGTTTAATTACTCTAAATCTTTATCCGTTGTTTTCTTTGTTTACCACCTACTTGAAAGATTTGTTGTCATCATAAAAAAAGAGAATAGTGTGGATCTATGTGCTTGCACGTATAACCATTAGTTGATTTTGATGATGATAATTGATGAAACAATTTAGAACAACTCCATAAGTTAAACGACTTTTAAAGTTGAGAGTTATTTGTGACAAAGGGAGTTGATTTCAATTGTCAAGTAAAACTTATGATGATGTCACCTGATCAAGAAGATATACCAATCAAACAATTGAAGTTCTAATCTTGATGTTGAATCAAGCAGAGTGTCTTGAAGTCTAAAAGAGATAAAGTGTGGAAACTCGCTTTGTCCTACACATATCGTCTTAGAGTGACCAGTTAGATTATAAAAGGTCATGAGTAAATCTTGAATTACTAAGACAATCACATACACACACATAAAAGTATTTTATGTTGACCAAGTGACTAAAAATACAAAGGAGAGGAGATGGGGGGATATTAATTGTGTTGGTTGAAAAACGTTATCCAATTATAAAAAACCGATTTTTAGAAAATCTTCACGTTAATTTTATTACGTAAATAGAGACTAAGTAATAAAATATAAAGAAAGAAAAAAGAGGAAATGAAGAGAATATATATGACGTAAAGAAAATAAAGCAGTGGAAATTAAAGAGATAAGGGAAAGAGAACACGCCCTAGAGATTTATACATGTTAGACATAACCACTTGACCTACTCCATATCCCAAAAGCTTCTTCTTGAGAGTTTCACTAAAGATGTGAACTTTCAAAGGTTGTGCCCACGTACCTTCTTACAATCAAATGAATATTTTAACTGTCTAATTCCACAAAGTAAACATGAGATTTTAATAGGCTAATCTCCAAATCAAACAAAAACTTTTTACCACCTGAGTTCAAGAACAAATAGAAATTTTAATCGACTGATCAGAAGAATCAAACCGAGATTTTTACTATTTAATTTAAAGAACCAAACATCAACTTCTTTTAATGATATTACACAAGAGACAATATCTTCTTAAGTAAATTTTAAAGTGATTATTTAAAACATTTTGGAATCTCCACATAGTAGTACAATTAGAGACATAGTAGTACAATTGATATTACAAATTCAACATTAAATTAGATTGAGAGGTGAAGATATGGCATTCTTACCGTGAATTGAATATTTGTGCAAATACACTCACTAACCTAAGATGTGATTTAGATGCTAACTTTTTATGAATAAATTTCTGCTCAAATTTCTCTATTTTTTGTTAACTAATTTAAAAAAAAAAAAACTCTATTTCAATTTTTGTAGGTATATATTCTTTTCTCATGTAATTAAAAATTAAAAAAAAAGCCTAAACCCTCTTTGCAACACAGAGGCCAGTTCCACCACTCATCGTCTCTACCTCACCGCATCGCACCAGCCACGGCGGAAACAGAGAAATCACCGTTAATCCCACCACCTCTTCCATCCTCTGAACCACCGCTGAAACATATTACATGCTCGTCGGAGAACTCTGAACTGTGCACTGTCAGAGGGTGGAAGGTGCGATTTGGTGTGAAGAGACCATAGTAAGGTTTGGTGAGACTACTTAATCTAATGCTGAGTAATTACCATCCCTAAATTTTATCATCACCCAATGCACCATTTTGTAAAAATTCGATCTTTTTCATGCTTTCAAACTCTCAAAATCTTTCCTTTCTCAACCCAACAAATGGGTATGGCTTCAATTGCTGATACACTTTATACCCATCTCAATAAAAACAATGGCATTAATATTGAGAATTCATTGTCCAAGACTAAACCCAAATTGGACTCTCAATGTGTTATCCAAGTTCTTAGTAAGTGCTGTCCTAAACAATCTGAGTTGGGTGTTAGGTTTTTTATTTGGGCTGGATTTCAACCTGGGTATAGGCATAGTGGTTATATGTATAGGAAAGCTTGCAACTTGCTTGTGATTGATAAGAATTCTCATGTTATTTGTAATTTGATTAAGTCTTATGAGTCAGAAGGGTGTGTTGTTAATGTTAATATGTTTAGGGAGGTTTTGAAGCTGTGTAAAGAGGCTCAGCTTGTTGATTTGGCTTTGTGGGTGTTGAGGAAAATGGAGGATTTTGGTTTGCAACCGGATACGGTGATGTATAATGTAGTTATAAGGTTGTTTTGCAAGAAGGGTGATGTTGAAATGGCGGAGAAGTTGATGGGGGAGATGAGTTTGAATGATCTTTGTCCGGATTTGATTACGTATATGACTATGATTGAGGGGTTGTGTAATGCGGGTCGGTTGGAGGAAGCTTATTCCATGCTCAAGGTTATGAGAGTTCATGGTTGTTCACCTAATTCGGTTGTTTTTTCGGCTATTTTGGATGGGTTATGTAGGTGTGGATCAATGGAAAGGGCATTGGAATTGTTGGATGAAATGGAGAAAGGTGGGGATTGTTGTCCTAATGTTGTTACTTATACATCTTTGATTCAAAGTTTCTGTAAGAGACGACAGTGGACGGAAGCGTTGAATATTCTTGATAGAATGAGAGCTTTTGGTTGCCTTGCTAATCATGTTACTGTTTTTACATTGATTGAGAGTCTTTGTACTGAAGGCCGTGTAGAAGAAGCATACAAGTTGGTTGATAGATTTGTGGTCGAACATTGTGTCTCACGTGGTGATTGCTACAGTTCACTAGTGATTTCTTTGATAAGGATAAAGAAACTTGAGGAAGCCAAGAAGCTCTTCAAGGAAATGCTTGCTGGTGAGATCAAACCCGACACTTTGGCGTCTAGCCTTTTGCTAAAGGAGTTTTGTTTGAAGGATAGAGTACTTGATGGATTCTACTTGCTTGATACAATTGAGAATATGGGATTCTTGTCTTCCATCGACTCTGATATTTATTCTATTCTTTTAATTGGCCTTTGTCGAAAAAACCACTTGACGGAGGCCACAAAGCTCGTGAAAATAATGCTGAAGAAAGCGGTTCCTCTAAGGCCTCCCTACAGAGACACTGCAGTTGACATCCTAAGAAAATACGGAGAAACAGATCTTGTGAACCAGTTGACTGGTATAAACAAGAAACTTTGATAATTTTGTTACAAAAGAGGTTGGGAATTTTGATAATTTATACCAGTCAACTTTGATAGTTTTGGCCGCTTGGTGACTTGCTGGTCAAGGTTTGAAGAAGACGATGGAAAAGTTTTGGTCTATGGTGCCTCACCATTACATTAGTAGAGTTGCAACTTGCAATAAGCAGGCTAATCTAACGGTTAGTAATAATTGTCCAACCGGACCAAATATGACGGTGGTGTATGGTAGATGCTACAGTAGGTAGGTTAGTTTATTGTCATGTCAAAGATTGTCTAACAATGTACACATGGATATAGTCTAGTTAGTCTAACGAACATACTTCAGTTACATCTCAGTTAAATGATGTGATTCTGTTAGTCTTATCTATTTTTCTTCTTTTAGTTTATAGAACAGGATTGTGTTTCTTGTATGAATATCATTGTTACCATCATAATACGGTGAAATCTAATTGTTTCAGTGAACTTCATACAAATTTCTCAGTTTTTCTTTCAATTTACTCTCAATTCTGATATGGTAGATAGACACCCACCTTCAATGAGATTTGTAGCACTTTACTCTAAATTTTGTATTTTATTTGGAACTGCTGGTCTAGATTCTCCTTGAGTGAGATTAGGGATGACTCTGCATGAATTTTCTTTGAAGCGTGCGCACCAGGTTTGAATTTTCTTCTCAAGTATTGTGATTTAATCTGGTTGTCAATATCAATATCTGTGACAAAACATCAGTTGGAAAGAACCATCATAGGGCATAATGATTTGTTGGGTTCTTGTCACGCTCTGTTGTGTGTGTTGACAGTGGTGCTGAAAAACTCATCCTCATGTGATCTACAACTTTAGAGACTCCAACTATGACACTGGAGCCGTAACAGTTGCATTTGTGCTAATTATTAGGGATTATGATGAAGACTTTTCCATAAGCATGCAAGAAAAGACAATGATGATTTCATAAACAATGAAACTAACACGGAGCCATAACATCCTCATCTATTCTACTATCTCTGGTCTTTCCAGGTTAGTTTTTACTTTTTTGAAAAGTGAAAAGATTATGAATGAATAGTTCATTGTTAATTAATTATGATGCGTCTAAAATCTGCTTCATAAACTACATACCAGAATATACCCGACCAGGAAGTAAGATATTACACATGACACCGACATATAGGCTTTAGTAATAAGTTGAAAAAATAGAAGTGATTAGTCGTAACCACATGTGTAGAGAATGTTAAGTTTGATTTCTTAACTGTTTTGTGTAATGAACAATCTGAACCTGCACACACTAAGGCTAACCTACACAAAGATTGTATTTAAACGAAACCTAAGAATGTATATATGTCATAATAATATTGGTGGGTCAACAAATCAAGTCCTATTAATGTGGAATGGTATTTGTATTATAATGGTTAAGTATATCGCCTTCGTTGCTTTTCGTTTCTCTCCTCTTCGTACTAAACAGTTTTTTTTTCTATATATAAACAGGATGCATGGACTCCTTTACTTGTTGTCTTTGTTGAGAAAGTGGTGTAATTCAAGTAAGTGTAACCAACATGTTACATCCTATTCTGCAGTGCTAATTTACCTGGTAGAGACTTGGAGCAACCGATTGCTCCAAATGTGCAACAAGTTACATTCCTTGAATTGGTCTAGCATCTGGCCTTTTCTCCATAGCAGACTGTGACTCTCCAATTGTTTGATGCTAAGGAGTTGGACCAAAGAAGATGGCCTTATAGTTCTGATGGTAACATGAGCCTCAAGGAAGCTTACAGGTATAAATCCAAGACTGTCCCAAGTTCTCCATCTTGAGCCACTTGTATTTGGAGAAAAGATGCACCTCCATCTAAATCCCTGTTCATTTGAAGGCTAATGCAGTGTAAAATTACTACTGATGATTTTCTTAAGTCTCGAGGTTTCCATTTGGCCTCTTGGTGCAGCAGCTGCCAGTCCGGCACTGAGAGCATATGCAACATCTCTTTTTTTACTGCAAAATTGCTAAAAAGGTGTGGTACTGGTTCCACTCTATCACCAGGGTGCTTACTAGGCCTACTACTCTAGATGAATTATGGAATATTGGTGCATATGAGTCCCTTCAATCTGATCTTATCCTGAGATCTTCTTTAATGTATACTCTAAATGGCATATGGTTTGCCCGTAACTCTACCAGGTTCAAGAACAAGATCCTTCCCCCTAGCTCTATCATTGCTAACATCAGAGCATAAATTATCATTACGGGGAATCATTCTTCCTTAACTGCTCATTCTTCCATGCAGGATTTTACTCTCCTAAAAGCCTTCAATGTCAAAATTAACTACCTTAAAGATCCATCTATTAAGAAAGTGATTTGACAACCTCCTTATAGAGATTGGATGAAAGTTAACTATGACGGAGCCTATGTTTATGAGACTAACACCTCGAGCTGCGGTGGCATTTTTAGAAACAATTTTGGTGAGCTCGTATTGGATGAAAGTGGTGTATTTTCTGAAACAGAGAGTTAGCGCAACCGGATGTTCTAAATGTGCAATCGATTGCATATCTTTTATCATTAGTTGGTTAGCTATATTGCTTTATATAGTTGTATAAATAGCCATATTGGGTCATTAATGATGGAATGTCATATTTTCATCTTAATTCTCTCATTCTCTCTAAAGCCATATTTTCATGTTACTTCTCTCATTCTCTCTATTATTCACCATTGTAGCACATAGAAACCACCATCCCTACAGCAACAAAAATCTTACCAACTTCATCATTTGTCTTCACTTCATGTCATTAGCTCCAAAAAGGTTCTATTACCGATAGAGGCTCCTCTAGTAGAGCTTCATCACCATCATCACTTCCCTCCTCATCCTCATCTAACACTTATGACACCTTCAAATTTAGATAATTTAGATATAAAGACCATCAAAATTCTTAGGGGTGTACGCAGGTTGGGTTGGATCGGATTTGACATAACCCGTTACCAAACCCGTTCGAACTGTAATGGATTGAGTCCGTTGTCCAACCCGTAATTCCATTATCAAAACCGACTCGAATCAACCTGTTCATTAATGTAACACAACTCAATGTTTTTTATGATTCTTTTTATCGATTTTAAATAATGTAACAGAACTCAATACAATCATACTTATTTATAACACTTAAATTCAATGAAATACATCGTATAATGTCTAATAAAATTTATCAACACAACATAACACTTTATAATAGTATAAAATTCAACAAGACCCGTTATTTTTATAAAATACATAAGCTGAGAATAATACAAAAGAAAATAAGAAACAACATTTAATCTTAGAATTACGCAAACTTATTGGTCTATTAGTATTATTGGTGGATAATAAATTTTTTTCAAAAATTTTTTTTTTAAAAAATTATTGTTATTAGTGAGATATTAATTTTATATTTATTTAAAATAATAATAAAAATAAGAAGAAATTATTAAAACTACATCAATGGATTTGGTCAACGGGTCTGTGGGTTGCAAAACTCAAACTTGATATCCGAACCAAAACTATATGGGTTGTTGTGGGTTGGGTTGGGTATACCCGTAAATGAATGAATTCGGGTAATTTATGGGTTGAATTGATTTGGATCAGTAGATTCGTGGGTCGATCCGCACCCATAAACACCCCTAACAATGGCCGCATACAAATTTCTCATATGGAATTTAACAAGGACAAAACCTTATATTTTGAACCTTTTGAAGGCCTATAAATTACCTGAGTTGAAAAGAAGGGGATGGGATTGTCTAAACTCCATCATAAAGCAATATAGCCAAAGCCTTACTTTGCAGTTTTTGACAAATACTTACAAGTATGGTTTCAAAAAGAATAAAAACAACTCATACATCATAGGAAAATAATTCAGTTTTAAGCCTAAGACTATCAATGGGATGCTTGGTTAAATCCCACCGTTGCAAACCAATATGGAGTACAGACATGTGGGAATAAGGGAATATTTAGCAAAGCTAAATATGAAACATTGAGTATGGTAAATGCAATATACTCCATTCAACATAATGAGTAATAATGGGAAGATAAATGCTGATATTTGTATGAAATGTAGATCACTCACGTTATAGTACATAAGTTACTGTATAAATGTAAGCTTATGTTTGTCTGATAGAACAACAAGTAATACGTAATAAAGTTATTAGTTTTCCTTTATAATCAATTCAATCTTTCTTCTTCAGACATTTATATCTCTTCATACAATTCATTGTTCATATATTATTTTCTTGTTCAACTTTAGTGAGAGTTGTATTTCATTATTAGAAGTCAAATTTCCGCTGTAACTCCAACAATTGGTATCAGAGCCAATTGTAAAATTGTAGAGTGGTAAAACTTTATTATTTTTTATTGGTTTTCGAAGATAATGGCTTCTACCAGTAGAACCGTCAAGGTTGGAAAATATGAAATAGAGAAGTTTAATGGAAAAAATGATTTTTCCTATTGGAGGATGCAAATGAAAAATTTGCTTATTTCACAAAAGTTGCACAAGGCGTTAGCGGAACAAAAACCTGAGAGGATGAAGGATGAAGATTGGGAAGAGTTAGATCTTGAAGCACGGGCAACCATAATCTTATGCCTTGAGAGGGATGTTGCATTCTTGGTTAATGAAGAAGCAACGACTGCTGGCGTGGGGTCAAAGTTAGAGAAAAATTTCATGACAAAAACTCTAACAAATTGGATCTACTTGAAATCCAAATTGTATACATGCAAGATGGAGGAAGGCACCTCAATCCGGGATTATGTCAACAAGTTTGATAGGATTATATCAGACTTGAAGGATGTAGGAGTGAAGATTGATGATGAAGACCAATCACTTATATTGCTTCTTTCATTGACCAAGAAGTATGAAAATCTAGTTCAAACATTGATGCTCGTGGGTGATACTCTAACCATGGATAAGACTAGAACATCGTTATTAGCGGATGATCTTCAAAATGTTGCTACTAGTGGGATGTCTGGAAATGGTGGAGAAAATAACGAACAAGCATAAGGATTGTTTGCTACTAGAGGGAGGACCAATGAAATAGGACAAGGCAGGGGCGATAAGTCTAGATCAAAATCTAGAGCTCATGCGGAAAGAACTTGCTTTAAATGTGGTGAGCTTGGGAACTTTAAAGCAAATTATCCAAATAAGAGGGTATTACTTAAGAAGTATACCAATAACGAAAACAACTCCAGAGGTAAACAAGATTTGCAGGAAGCGAGTTATGTCTCAAATGGTGAGGATGATTGCTTCTCGGTTTCAGAGCAATACCATGATATCTCCGGGAGATGGATACTTGATTCAGGAGCTTTACACCATATGTGCACAAATAGGAAGTGGTTTACTACCTATCAAAGCACACATAGTGGTAATGTCTTAATGGGGAATAACCATGCCTGTAAGATTATGGGGTATGGTACAATACGAATCAAGATGCATGATGAAGCGGTAAGGACTTTGAGGAACGTGAGACATGTCCCTAAATTGCGAACAAACCTTATTTCTCTTGGTGTATTAGAGGAAAATGGTTGCAAAATAATCTTTGAAAATGGAGTCTTAAAGGTTATTCGTGGTTCGTTGGTTGTGATGAAGGGGGTTCGTCACATGAATCTTTATCCTCTTTTGGGGAAAACTGTCACAGGTGATTTGACAGTTGGAATCAATAGAAGTAAAAACCAGACTGAATGTACGAGGATGTGGCATATGCGCCTTGGGGATATGTCTGAAAAAGGTATATCACTGCTTGGTGAGAAAGTTTTACCGAAGAACATGGAAAGGCCATGCATGGAATTTTGTGAACATTGTGTGTATGGTAAAGCGCATAGGTTGCGATTTTCTACAAGCAAGCATAAAAGCAAGGGAATATTAGACTATGTGCATACTGGCGTTTAGGGTCCGACTCCGGTTACTTCTAAGGGGGGTTCCAGGTACTTTGTTACATATGTTGATGATCATTCGAGGTATGCTTGGATTTATTTTCTTAAGCATAAGAGTGAGGTATTTGATATTTTCAAGTGTTGGAAAGCAATGGTTGAGAACAGAACGGCTAGAAAGCTGAAAACTCTGTGATCGGATAATGGTACAGAGTATACGGATGGAGCTTTCAAGAGGTTTTGTGATCAGGAAGGCATTGTTAGACACTGGACGGTCAGAGGAACACCACAACAAAATGGAGTCATGGAAAGACTGAACCATACACTTCTTGAGAAAGCAAGGTGTATGCGCTCTAATTCCGGGTTAGGTCGAGAATGGTGGGAAAAGTCGGTTGCTACAACTTGTTATGTAGTAAACAGATCCAAACATTCTAGTTTAGGTGGAGACACGCCTTATAGGGTGTGGTCAGGTGAACATGCTGATTATGAAAGACTGGAAATTTTCGGATGCACAACCTATTATCACGTTAAGGATAACAAACTTGATAATATAGCCAAAAAAGCTATCTTTCTAGGATATGCAAAAGGGGTCAGAGGCTATCGCCTTTGGAGTGTAGAAGATTCTAAGTTTGTGATCAACAGGGATGTTACATTTGACGAAAAATCTTTGGTAGCTTTTTCAAAAGCTATTAAACCTAATGATAGTGATCAGGCGATATCAAATAAGCAAGTTATTGAGATAGAATTTGAAGACCAACCAGATTCTTGTTGTGGTCAGGTGGAGAATCTTATTGCCAGTGAACGTGATCATGAGGAGGTTCAGCAGGAAAATAAACATGTGTTACAACAACAATATCAAGAATCTTTGGATGCCACTAGGCCAAAGAGAAATTATAAACTAGTTCAGAAGTTTGGGTCAGACAAAATTCTGAGGCATTATGGGCAGATTAACTTGGTGGAATATACACTCTCAGTTGAAGATGATGAGCCTATCACCTTCAATCAAGCTATCAAAGACAAAGATAGATAAAATTGGTTGGTTTCTATGGAGGAAGAGATGCAATCTCTTCACAAGAACAAGACATGGGAGGTGGTCCCATTGCCTGTAGGAAAGTCTGTTATCGATTGTAAGTGGGTGTATAAAAGAAAAGAAGATCATACTAAATCGTGCGGTACAAGATATAAGGCTAGACTAGTGGCTAAGCGGTTTTCACAAAAGGAAGGAGTTGATTACAATGAGATATTTTCTCCGGTGGTGAAACATACTTCTATCCGGGTGCTATTAAGTTTAGTAACTCATGGTGATCTTGAGTTGGAACAACTAGATGTGAAGACATCCTTCTTTCATGGAGACTTAGATGGGGAGATGTATATGAATCAACCTGAGGGATACAAGGTTAGGGGTAAAAAGAGTCAGGTATGTCACTTGAGAAAATCACTTTATGGTTTGAAACAATCTACTAGACAGTGGTACAAGCAATTTGATTCTTTTATGATAAAACAAGGTTTCTCTAGAAGTAGTTATGATAGCTGTGTCTATATTCAGAAGCTTCATGAAGGTGATTATATCTATCTATTCTTGTATGTCAATGACATGCTTATTGCTTCAAAAAGCAAGGTGGAGATAGATAAGTTGAAGTTTAAACTTGGTAAAGATTTTGAGACGAAGAATTTGGGCGCTGCAAAGAAAATACTGGGTATGGGGATTAGAAGAGAGCGGACAAACCGAAGACTGTTCTTGAGTCAAAAAGGCTACTTATAGCGGTTTGTTGAAAGGTTTGTAATGAAAGGTACTAAGTCGGTGGTTACTCCATTAACTCCACATTTTAGGCTTTCTGGTAATCAATCTCCCACTACAGCAGAAGATAAGGCATACATGAAAAATGTGCCTTATGCTAGTGCAGTTGGCTATTTGATATACGCTATGGTGTGTACACGTCCAGATATTTCACAAGCGGTAAGTGTTGTCAATAGGTTCATGGTGAATCCGGGAAAGGTGGACTGGGAAGCAATGAAATGGATTTTGAGGTACTTAAAAGGTACCATTAACACTAGTTTGCATTTTGGTGGAGATGCATGTCAAATAAGCGGTTTTGTTGATTTAGATTATGCTGGTGATCTAGATAGACGACGATCTACTGGTTACATGTTTCAAATACATGGTGCTCCAGTTAGTTGGCGATCGATGTTACAGTCTACAGTGGCACTCTCAACTACGGAAGCCGAGTACATGGTCGTAGTAGAAGGAGTAAAGGAAGCATTGTGGTTGAGGGTTCTTCTAGGTGATTTGGGTGTTAATCAAGAATGCATGAGACTGATGTGTAATAGTCATAGTACAATTCATTTGGCTAAGAATCAGGTTCATCATGCCCGGACCAAGCATATTGATGTAAAGTATCATTTTGTACGGGATATCGTAGAGGAAGGTCATTTTTCTCTTACGAAGGTACATACTGATGATAACCCAACTGACATGTTAACCAAGGTTGTGTCAGGTAGCAAGTTCCAACGCAGCTTGAACTTGCTAAACATTATGCCATATTCGTCCAAAATTTGAATGTTTCAAATGATGAACGAGGTGGAGAATTGTGGGAATAAGGGAATATTTAGCAAAGCTAAATATGAAACATTGAGTGTGGTAAATGAAATATACTCCATTCAACATAATGAGTAATAATAGGAAGACAAAGGCTGATATTTGTATGAAATGTAGATCACTCACGTTATAGTAGATAAGTTACTATATAAATGTAAGCTTATGTTTGTCTGATAGAACAACAAGTAATACGTAACAAAGTTATTAGTTTTCCTTTATAATCAATTCAATCTTTCTTCTTCAGACAAAGAAAGACTGAATTGATTATAAAGGAAAACTAATAACATTGTTACATATTACTTGTTGTTCTATCACATGAACATAAGCTTACATTTATATAGTAACTTATGTACTATAACATGAGTGATCTACATTTCATACAAATATCAGCCTTTGTCTTCATATTATTACTCATTATGTTGAATGGAGTATGTTGCATTACCACACTCAATGTTTCATATTTAGCTTTGCTAAATATTCTCTTATTCCCACAATTCTCCACCTCGTTCATCATTTGAAACATTCAAATTTTGGATGAATATGGAATAATGTTTAGCAAGTTCAAGGAGTGTTGGAACTTGCTACCCGACACAACCTTGGTTAACATGTTAGCTAGGTTATCATCAGTATGTACCTTCGTAAGAGAAAGATGACCTTCCTCTATGACATCCCGTACAAAATGATACTTTACATCAATATGCTTGGTCCGAGCATGATGAACCTGATTCTTAGCCAAATGAATTGCACTTTGACTACCACACATCAGTCTCACACATTCTTGCTTAACACCCAAATCACCTAGAAGACCCCTCAGCCACAATGCTTCCTTTACTCCTTCTACTACGACCATGTACTTGGCTTCCGTAGTTGAGAGTGCCACTGTAGATTGTAACATCGACCAACAACTAACTAGAGCACCATGTATTTGAAACACATAACCAGTAGTAGATCATCGTTTATCTAGATCACCAGCATAATCTGAATCAACAAACCCACTTATTTGACATGCATCTCCATCAAAACGCAAACTAGTGTTAATGGTACCTTTTAAGTATCTCAAAATCCATTTCACTGCTTCCCAGCGCGCCTTTCCCGGATTCTCCATGAACCTACTTACAACACTTACCGCTTGTGAAATATCCAGACATGTACACACCATAGCGTACATCAAACTGCCAACAATACTAACATAAGGTACATTTTCCATGTGTGCCTTATCTTCTGCTATAGTGGGAGATTGATTACCAGAAAGCCTAAAATGTGGAGCTGATGGAGTAACCACCGACTTAGCACCTTTCATTCCAAACCTTTCAATAACCCGCTCTAAGTAGCCTTTTTGACTCAAGAACAGTCTTCGATTTGTCCGCTCTCTTCCAATCTCCATACCCAGTATTTTCTTTGCAGAGCCCAAATTCTTCGTCTCAAACTCTTTACCAAGTTTAAACTTCAACTTATCTATCTCCACCTTGCTTTTTGAAGCAATAAGCATGTCATCGACATACAATAATAGATAGATATAATCACCTTCATGAAGCTTCTGAATATAGACACAACTGTCATAACTACTTTTAGAGAAACCTTGTTTTATCATAAAAGAATCAAATCGCTTGTACCACTGTCTAGGAGATTGTTTCAACCCATAAAGTGATTTTCTCAAGCGACATACCTGACTCTCTTTACCCTCAACCTTGTATCCCTCAGGTTGATTCATATATATATCTCCTTATATAAGTCTCCATGCAAGAAGGCCATTTTCACGTCTAATTGTTCCAAGTCAAGATCACCATGAGCTACTAAACTTAATAGCACTCAGATAGAAGTATGTTTCACCACCGGAGAAAATATCTCATTGTAATCAACTTCTTCCTTTTGTGCAAACCCCTTGGCCACTAGTCTAGCCTTATACCTTGTACCCCACGACTTAGTATGATCTTCTTTTCTTTTATTTACCCACTTACAACCGATAACAGACTTTCCTACAGGCAATGAGACCACCTCTCATGACTTGTTCTTGTGAAGAGATTTCATCTCTTACTCCATAGCAACAAACCAACTCTCTTTGTCTTTGTCTTTGATAGCTTGCTTGAAGGTGACCGACTCGTCATCTTCAACTGAGAGTGCATATTCCACCAAGTTAACCTGCCCATAATGCCTCAAAGGTTTGTCTGACCCAAACTTCTGAACTAGTTTATAATTTCTCTTTGGCCTAGTGGCATCCAAAGATTCTTGCTGTTGTTGTTGTAACACATGTGTATTTTCCTGCTGAACCTCCTCATGATCACGTTCATCCTCTTCCTCGTCTTCATTGGCGATAGGATTCTCCACCTGACCACGATGAGAATCTGGTTGGTCTTCAGATTCTATCTCAATAACTTGCTTATTTGATATCGTCATATCACCATCGTTAGGTTTAATAGATTTTGACAAAGTTACGAAAGATTTTTCGTCAAATGTAACATCCCTGCTGATCACAAACTTAGAATCTTCTACACTCCAAAAACGATAGCCTCTGATACCTTTTGAATATCCTAGAAAGATAATTTTTTTGGCTCTATTATTAAGTTTGTTATGCTTAACGTGATAATAGGCTGTGCATCCGAAAATTTACAGTATTTTATAATCAACACGTTCACCTGACCACACCCTATAGGGCGTGTCTCCACCTAAACTAGAATGTGGGATCTGTTTACTACATAATAAGCTGTAACAACCGACTCTGCCCACCATTCTCGACCCAACCTAAAATTAGAGCGCATACACATTGCTTTCTCAAGAAGTGTATGGTTTAGTCTTTCCGCGACTCCATTCTGTTGTGGTGTGCCTCTGACCGTCCAGTGTCTAACAATGCCTTCTTGATCATAAAACCTCTTGAAAGATCCACCCGTATACTCTGTACCATTATCCGATTGCTGAGTTTTTAGCTTCCTACCCGTTCTGTTCTCAACCATTGCTTTCCAACACTTGAAAATATCAAATACCTCACTCTTATGCTTAAGAAAATAAATCCAAGCATACCTTGAATGATCATCAACATATGTAACAAAGCACCTGGATCCCCCCTTAGAAGTAACCGGAGCCGGACCCTAAACGTCATTATGCACGTAGTTTAATATTCCCATGCTTTTATGCTTGCTTGTAGAAAACCATAACCTATGTGCTTTGTCATACACGCAATGTTCACAAAATTCCATGCAAGGCCTTTCCATGTTCTTCAGAAAACCTTTCTCACCAAGAAGTGATAGACCTTTTTCAGACATATGCCCAAGGCGCATGTGCCATATCCTCATACATTCAGTCTGGTCTTTACTTATATTGATTCCAACTGCCAAATCACCTATGACAGTTTCCCCCATAAGAGGATAAAGATTCATGTGACGAACCCCCTTCATCACAACCAACGAACCACGAATAACCTTTAAGACTCCATTTTCCAAGATTATTTTGCAACCATTTTCCTCTAATACACCAAGAGAAATAATGTTTTTCCGCAAATTAGGGACATGTCTCACGTTCCTCAAAGTCCTTACCGCTCCATGATGCATCTTGATTCATATTGTACCATACCCCATAATCTTACCGGCATGATTATTCCCCATTATGACTGTACCACCATCTGTGCTTTGGTAGGTAGTAAACCACTTCCTATTTGGGAACATATGATGTGAAGCTCCTGAATCAATCATCCATCTCCCGGAGATATCATGGTATTGCTCTGAAACCGAGAAGGAATCATCCTCGCCATTTGAGACATAACTTGCCTCCTGCAAATCTTGTTTACCTATGGAGTTGTTTTCACTATTGGTATACTTCTTAAATAATACCCTCTTATTTGGACAATTTTCTTTAAAGTGCCCAAGATCACCATATTTAAAGCAAGTTCTTTTCGCATGAGTTCTAGATTTTGATTTAGACTTACCGCCCATGCCTTGTCCTCTTTCATTGGTCCTCCCTTTAGTAGCAAACAATCCTTGTGTCTATTTTGTTATTTTCTTTACCATTTCCAGACATCCCACTAGTAGCAACCTTTCGAAGATCATCCGCTAATAACGATGTTCTAGTCTCATCCATGGTTAGAGTATCACCCACAAGCATCAATGTTTGAACTAGATTTTCATACTTCTTGGTCAATGAAAGAAGCAATATAAGTGCTTGGTCTTCATCATAAATCTTCACTCCTACATCCTTCAAGTCTAATATAATCCTATCAAACTTGTTGACATAATCCCGGATTGAGGTGCCTTCCTCCATCTTGCATGTATACAATTTGGATTTCAAGTAGATCCAATTTGTTAGAGTTTTTGTCATGAAATTTTTCTCTAACTTTGACCACACGCCTACAGTCGTTGCTTCTTCATTAACCAAGAATGAAACATCCCTCTCAAGGCATAAGATTATGGTTTCCCGTGCTTCAAGATCTAACTCTTCCCAATCTTCATCCTTCATACTCTCAGGTTTCTGTTCCGCTAACGCCTTGTGCAACTTTTATGAAATAAGAAATTTTTTCATTTGCATTCTCCAATAGGAAAAATCATTTTTTCCATTAAACTTATCTATTTCATATTTTCCAACCTTGACGGTTCCACTGGTAGAAGCCATTATCTTCGAAAACCAATAAAAAATAATAAAGTTTTACCACTTTACAATTTTACAATTGGCTCTGATACCAATTGTTGGAGTTGCAGCGAAAATTTGACTCTGATAATAAAATACAACCCTCACTAAAGTTGAACAAGAAAATAGTATATGAACAATGAATTGTATGAAGAGATATAAATGTCTGAAGAAGAAATATTGAATTGATTATAAAGGAAAACTAATAACTTTGCTACGTATTACTTGTTGTTCAATCAGACAAACATAAGCTTACATTTATATAGTAACTTATGTACTATAACGTGAGTGATCTACATTTCATACAAATATCAGCCTTTGTCTTCCTATTATTACTCATTATGTTGAATGGAGTATGTTGCATTTACCACACTCAATGTTGCAGACCAATATGGAGTACAAACACGACGAGAGGCATTGAAGAAAACGAGTTTGGTAGGTAGAAAGGTGATCATCGTCCATGAATTATGCAAAGAGGGAGCCTAATGGTTCGATTACAAACCAAGTTACTTACCCACTAAGTTCAAACAAGTAAACATGCATCCGATTTCATATGCCTGGGTTCGGTTCTTTGTAAACACCGTCGAACGTGCTTCAAAATCCTTCGAATTTCGGTTAAAAAGATCAGTTACGGCAGAAGCAGTTACAAGGTTGGGCGTTCCAGAAGCAGTTACATACATCGGAGATACAAATCTAGGGTCTTCTAAAAGAACATGATGTTGTACAACACTTTACTTTGGTGGAACACCCTTAAACCAACAACCAAGCAGAGTCATCAAATATAGTTCAACTATGCCACCTCATTCAAAGGGTTGACGACTCGGAGAATTCCCTCATGTGTTATGGGATATTCAGACTTCCACGAGGAGTGTTGCTATTGGGTCGTAATGAGTAAGTTCATAATCAAGAAAATAAAGGAGTCTATGTACAACATGAAGGTAGTCCTCCGATAAATCATCCCTAAGATTTAGTCATACAAAAGGCCTATGTAGGAAAGAAGAGTTCAACATCTGAAAAAATTAGGCCTTAATTGGGAGGACCATGCTGAGTCATGACCAACATAGAGAAAAGGGTGTACATGATAGAAATGTTGACGGACAAAGCTATACCAAAGACTTGGAACACAACTAAGTTGAATTTTTTTAATAAATAATTGTAACGGTCACGAGCCTACAATTAACTAAGTTGTTAAATAATAATGCAATAAAACATCATTTTTCTTCAAAATTTTATTTCTATAGATAATTTGACGCACAAAAAAGGCCACTTTTTGGTGCAACATATTAAAAAAAAGGAATTTTTTAATACACCGTATATGTTTTTATCCAGCACGCGGAAATACTTAAATGTTTCTAGATTTCGGATATGTATCTCCGGATGCATCCAAACCTAAGTTAACGTTAAAATATTCCGGAGATGTATCTACGGAATAATGTCGAAGATGCATCTCCGAAACGACTTGGAGCTTAAATTGCGTCAGAATCTTTGTCCTTCCTCATTTCTCATATTTCTCAAAACCTCTTCAAACTCTCAAATGTTTTTTATCACCAAGTCCATAATCAAGAAACCAAGGTCAAATAAACTTCAATCAACATTAGAAACATCATCAAACTCTAAAGCAAAGTGAAAATTGTAAGTTTTTTTATGTTTTAAAAAGTTTTTGAGTTTTTGTGTAAATGAGTAGAAATTGATGTATAAGTTAGGAAATGAGTAGAAATTGGATGATTGATAGTTTAGACATAATATAAAATATGATAGTTGGCATAAAATGATGATCAATGCAATATTTTTTTTGGTTTCCATGTCTGCATTACTGCCATTGGTGCAACTGCTGAGTTGTAGAAAATGCCGTCAGGACTGTGATCCGCTGAAGTTTATTAACCACAGGCGGAAGATTACTAGCTTGCCTCAACCGAATGAGAATTGGTTTCAAGCTGCTTTATCCTTATCTGGCCTGAAGGACTTGTGCATGACCGATTATATTACAGTCAACCACGGGATACTTAATGCATTCGTGGAAAGATGGAGCTTAGAGACCTCACCATTTCATCTCCCGCTTGTTGAGATGTCTATCACACTTGACAATGTGTCGTGTTTGCTATATCTTTCGATCAGGGAAAAATTTCTAGATAATGGGAGGATTACCAAAGACGAGGCACTCGAGATAATGGTAGATTATTTGGGGGCTGACCCAGGGGAGGCGAAAGAGGAGTTGGATAGGACCAGAGGGCTCATGCTAGATTTCAATACCTGAAAAAAGGTATATACACAGGAGCTCTAGAGAGCACATCAGGCTATAAGTGATGCCGAGCAGGTGAGGCACCACATAGCGCATGTTATGAGAACATACCTGCCATATTTGATTGACACTGCGGGGGCCGCTTGTTTAGTCTACTTGTACTTGAAGTTATCAGAGGATTGTAGGTGGAAGACGAAGCAAGTCATAAACAACATCACACAACTAAAGATAATATTTATTGGTTTTTAAATATTTTTGTGTCATTTTCATTTCATCTTTACAATGCCACTACTTATGACTCGTGGGTTCCAAACTTTTCAGACATTGGATCCTCTAGTACTTCCCACATATCTCCGACTAGGCGAGTGTATCGACATACTCTGAGGATATGTCGCATGCTACTGCATTTTCCCCGCTCAGATGGATCCAGGCGACTGGGCTGTTCAGAGGGTATCTTGACTGCTTAGTTGCTAAGGACATGCACTTCAATAGCTACTGCGATCACCGTGAGACACGACCATTTGACGAGATAATGCTATACTCTAGATGGTTGGCCTGCATATCATGTCTCACTGCTCCTCATTTGTCCGAGCGCGTCATGCAGAAGTTTGGCTACACTCAAACCATTCCCAAACACTCTCCTGTATCTGCTCCTCCTACTTTGACATGTAGACAGGTGAATGTCATGTTTGATGATTATGAGAGTCATCTAGTACCAGAGAAAGCACGAAGTACCATAGTCCCGAGCGACTAGAGCTACATGGACAGGTACATCAAGTGGTTCTTCAGGGAGTCACATCCTTATATGGTGCAGGCTGATCCAGGAGACCCACCGTGGCCAAATCATCAGGAGATATACTAGAGGAGGAGCATACACAATTAAATCATGTTGAGGATGTCTTTCCTAGATGTCATCATATTGTGGAGATTACACATGCAGGCATTGACAAGGTATCTTCCCTATGAGTCTGATGTGAGGTAGGTCCTAGATGCCATCATGATGGAGGCATATGGGGCATTAATGTATCAAAGACAGCACCGGAGGACAGGGAGGATTAATGGTTGAGGATCCCGAGGAGGCAAATGAGCTAGATGAGGAAGAGGAGATGTAGTCCGACATACATAATAATGCATTCAATATGCCAAATAAGACCTTAGGTAGCGCTTTTAAGCATTGTCTATTCTAGCATTGTTAAAGGTATAACCAACGTTTTTTTAAATGTAAAAGCGTTGGCTTAAGTGCATTTTACGTAACACTTTTTGTTAAAAGCGATGGCTTAAGTGCACTTTAGGCAGCACTTCCTGTTATAAGCGTTGGCTTAATTGCACTGTAGGTCGCGCTTCCTGCTAAAAGTGCTGACTTAAGTGCACTTGTGGCATCGCTTTTGTTAAAAGTGCTGACTTAAGTGCACTTTAGGCAACACTTTATGTTAGAAACGCTGGCTTAGGTGAACTTTAGGCAACATTTTCTATTAAAAACACTGACTTAGGTATATTCTAGACTACGCTTTCTGTTTAAAAATACTGGCGTAAGTCCTCTTTAGGCAGCACTTCCCGATAAAAGTGCTGGCGTAAGTCATTTTTAGTTTAAATATCAATTTTTTCTCTTCATTTCAAATATCAAATTTATAGCTTTCCATTTTCTATTAAAAGCACTGACTTAGGTATACTCTAGACTACGCTTTCTATTTAAAAATGTTGACGTAAGTCCTCTTTAGGCATCACTTTCTGATAAAAGCGTTGGCATAAGTCATTTTTAGTTTAAATATCAAAATTTTCTCTTCAATTCAAATATCATAAATTCTACAATTCTCATAATCATAGATCAATATTGTATTGTGATTAATTATAACCACAAGAGAACTAACTTGAATTTGCATAAATTTTATAATCTCTCTAATACAAATTCAAAATTACATATATGGAGAAAAATGATAACCTATATCTATTCAAAATTATATAATATCCATGATATATTGAAATATAATTCCTTATTTTGTGATAATCCAGTACGTAATTACTTCAATAATTTCTTCTTTCAAATCTATCATTTTTATATACCCTACACATAAGACATTTATGTGACCAATCAACTTATGTCATATATATCATATTTATTATATTTCAATCAACATTTTAGGGACCAATCATCATATGTGATAAAGAAAATTTAAAACTAGTGAGGATCATACTTGTATATTTATATATATACAAATTGAAAATTTTGGTTCACCAAAATGCATATTTTCAATGGTTGCACTTGAAGTGGTGGGATAAGTCATTTGAAAATATGCCAAAATGACACTCAAATATTATATCAATATCATATTTTTTTTGAAAAAACTATTAATTAATCTCTAACTTCTAGGATCACAATTGATAACTTACAAACTTCTCTAAACCATTATTATTTGACATATATGTATTCACTTAAATCCTCCTTAATTTCATTCAATTATCTTCCAAGCAAGTAAAATACTTAAAATCATTAAAGTACGGCATAATATAACATAATATGATTGGGTTAAAACTAATTAGATAAAAAATCGTTAAGTATCAAAATAATAACTAAATTATATATCCATACCATTTTTAGAATATGATACTCACTATATACTCTGATTCGTGTAATATTGTTTGATTTAGTCTTTGATACCTTAGCCCCTATTTAATAGTGTTCGCCGGTTTTGTTTATAATGAAACATTTTCATTGACAAATAAACAAGCATCATTATAATTTCTTATCACTAAAGGTATCTTACAATTAAGAGAATCACTATAACCTCTCTTTTGTCTCAAAATGAAGAAAATGTCACAATACTTCCAACATCCATTCTTTTGAATTGGAGAAAATAAAATTTAGTTATTGAATTTGATCCAAAACCGTCACTTCAACAATCAACCATCAATATCACATATTGCTCTCGTTGCCCAGCATGTTTCAATTCTTACTTTTTCACTTTATATAAATATAATTAAAAAAAATTATATACTTTGTTAACATGGTTCAATCTAAAAAATTATTAAAAATTGATTTCTAAACTCATTATGGTTATTTGTAATCAAACATAAACTTCACCAAAAACCTACTATTAAAAATAAAACCCTAAAGAATCAAATTTAAAATATTTCGTTGCAAGCACACAAAAAAAGAAACACAAGTTTTCATTGCAAGCCCAAAGAAAAAGAATAATTTTTTTTCACAAATCTTAAATAATAAAAAAAGAAACATAAAACCTACAAAATAAAAGAGAAGAAATGACAAACTCTAAAAATAATAGAAAAGAATAGAATGAAAAATAAGAAAAATAATTGAGTTGAAAGAAAAATAATTTTGTATTTTTTAAGTTTATTTTTAAAATAGTTATTAACTATTAAATAAGAGAAAAAAATAGCATGAAATATCTATTAGTCGAGTGGTTGAGAAGTTTGTGAATATCCTTAAAAGTAGGGACTCAATCCCCCATTCTATCAGTTTTTTTTTAATTTAGATTATATATATATATATATATATATATATATATATATATATATATATATATATAACATTAGAAGTCAAGTGGTTGAGTTGGGAAAGAAACAGTCCAATAAAAGAAGTTTTTGGGGTTTGATACTCACATATGTTTATTTTTTGGAAATTTTAATTTATGTGTATATTAGACAATGTTTTTTGTTTATTATTTGTTTATAAGCGCTGCCTAATATACTACTTAAGGCAACACTTTTATTTATTAATAAGCGTTTTCTAAAGTAAAAGCGTTGTCTAATATGTAATTTTTTAAAATTATTATTTTTTATTTAACATACAACAACACTTATATTACAAAGTGCTCCCTATATGGAAACTTTATGCCAAGACTTATTATTAAAAGTGTTGTCTAATATACTCTTTTATTTTTTAGAAGTGTTTTTATAAAAAAACTGGAAAGAGAGTGCTTTCTAAACTCTTTTTTGACATAGTGATTAATATATAGTAATAGTATTATGGATTGTATTTTATTTTGACATCATGCTACTTTATTGTTGTTCTCGAATTTTTTTTTGACAATTATTGATCTTTTATTTATATATGACATATTTGGACCATCTGGATTTATGTACGTCATTGTTTGTATATCGATTGTATGATTTAAATCTTGTCACATAACATGGTACATAACACTTATAAATCTTCATCTGAATACACGTAAACAAAACATAATATGAAACATTCTGTTTTGATACGTTGTGGAGATACATCTCCGACATTATTCTATAGATGTATCTCCAGAGTATTTTAACGTTCTATCGGATTTTTGTGCGTCTGGAGATGCATCTTTGGAATCTGGGAGAGTTTTAGTATTTTCATGTGGTAGCTAAGAAACATATAAGATGCATTAAGAAATTCCCTAAAAAATAGAGGCACAGACTATCCTAGAGAAGTAAAGACAAAGCCCAAAATCTATTAAAATTGACATGAGAGCCTCGCTCGACAGTTTAGCTACCACCAAGACGAGTAGACTCCTAAATGATCAACACATTCCTTAGGTTTTCAACCAGGGAGAGGATAGAGTTGAGACACCTATAATCAAGATAGTTCTTTACAAGTAGATACATGAAACAAACATACATAAAAAATTCATGGAAAACATAGTCAAACCAATAATATTGTACAACATGACATGATTAAGTATTCACCAAAACCCACTGGTGTTCATAATAACATTTTAGGACCTGAAGCATACTCGTCAACCCGACCAAGAAACAAATCAAAGATTATAAGAACAATATAGAACGACTACAAAAACTACGACATCAATAAAAAATTACTGTATGGCCTTCAACAACACTCTTTTCAAACCACTCTTCTCTAACACAATCCATTTGTTCAGGATACGAAATTAGTCCAAGGATTTTTTATTATACTTCTTATTGAAATATCAAAGTATTGTGATTATCGTATCCACGAGAACTTAGTGTTTACTTCGTCTGTTTAGTATTCTATATACTTCTATGTGAAATTAAAAAAATTATTTTTGTTGTAAACTTAAATGACATAAAAGTGCAAAAAAAATCAAAGTTAAGGAAATGTGTTTAGGATTATACTTCGTAATTTAATAATATAAATTAACACTAGAGCAACATATCAGAGGATGATGAACAAAATATTTCAAGAAGAGATATAAGGGACGTTATAGGTGTACATGGACGACATGATCGTGAAGTCTATCTAGGAAGAACCTCACACCTAACATCTTCAGCAAGTATTTGAGAGGGTCTAACAGTATAATATGAGACTTAACCCGGAGAAGTGCACTTTCAGGGTGAAGACCGACAAGTTCTTAGGCTTTTGCCTTACTAAGTGAGTAATCAAAGAAAATCTCAATAAGTGTGAGGCAATGATCCAAATGAGCTCACTGCAGTTGAGGAATGAAAGTCTTGAATGGTAATACAATTTCAAAATTTCTAAGTATATCTCTATATATCACATAATGTATATTTTGGTTCTTGACAAATGTTGTGATGTCTATTGTATCTGATCTAGTGTGGACCTTTCTAGTACATAGAATGAGAATGAATTGTGATACAATGATGAACTCTGATGAGGGTTTTGATATTCTTTAAGTTATGGTTTAGCAATGAGGGTACCTGCAAAAACTTTGACGCTCAAGTTAGTGACAATGATAAGTGGTTGGTTTTAAGATTATAATAATGTGTACCTGAATATGGGGCATTCATTAGACTTTACACTAAAGTCAGGGACGGAGCCAGAGATTTTGAACTGTGGGGGCAATATATTAATATATAAAATTATTTTTATTTATTTTTAAAACATAAATATATATTATATTTATATTTTAATGAAATTTATCTCTAAAAAATATTTAATAATTTTCTAAATTTCCTTAAAAAATATTTATCTATTATATATATATAATTATATATATATATATATATATATATATAATATATATATATTATATATATATATATATATAATATATATATATATATATATATATTATGATTAGTTATATAATTTTTTTATGAGATCATAATATTAATATAAAATTCTGTAAATCAAATTTGTTAAAAGGTTTAGGAAAAAACTATTTTGGAATTATAAAAAAAACACAATTCAACTATATTTTAGTGTGACATATTTTGATTTAATTATTGATATTGAAAATAAAAACTCATATTAATTTCGAACAGTACCCTAAAAAAATATTTATATACTTTATGATTTTCACCCTAATTTTTAAAAATATATTCATTATAATAATATTATTTCAATTGATTTAAGATATACGATTTTAATTAAATATATTATTTTGATTATATATTGGTTTTAAGTTTTTTTTTAAACATAGTGGGGGCATATTCCCCCATGGTAACACATGTCCCTCCGTCCCTTACTAGAGTTCTTAGGTATTAGTTGTTTTGTATGTGATCTATATTAGTTGTGATTAATGTGTATTATATATGTACTTTAATATTATTATAAATATAGGAAAATATTTTTTCATAAAAAGTGTAGTCCTGTTTCAAATGTTTTTTTTTTTTTAAATTTTGGCATGTGGTCTTGTGATCGATTAATCCAAGAGGTTTAATCACATTGTCCATTTGTGGGAGCCACGGTTAAAGCTAGATCAAAGTTCTGTATGAATTTGGCCCAACACATAAATTATTTGCACCTAACAAAATTCAAACTTAAAAACTTGAAAGAAGCACACTCTCAGAACCCAAACCGTGACACCGCTTTATTGAAAAAGCATTGTATTTTTTTCAAAATTTAATAGCGTGTTATCAAAATAGTGTTGTCCTTTTCCAACGAACAAACAAATTAATAAAACATATCATTGCTTTTATATAAAAGCGCAATAATATTTCTACATATTACAACGATATAAGAATGAAACTGTTTTTCTGAAACCTTTAAGCATGTTGTTGGCTTTAAAAGCGCTTTATGGATATGTCTATAGATTCTTCTATCGACTTACACTATTTATAATAAGGGATTTTTAATGCATCCTATATGTTTCTTACGCACCACACGGAATTTCTAAAAATGCCCCAAGTTTTCAGAGATGTATCTCCGGACGCACCAAATACACACTCAGCACATGCCATTATGAGTGACACCCTATAAGTTGAGTTTTTTTTTAAAATTTCGGAGATGCATCTCCAATATATTTATGTAGATTCATTTCCGGAATGTATGCAAACCATAACTAGAAGCAGACAACAAAAACATGTAAGTTGACAAAATAAAATTAACATTCATAACATAAAATAAGCATTACATAGATGATTTTAACATAAAATGCAACATTACACTTTAATATCCAGGTGTACGCTTCAACATCTTAAGAATATCTTTGATCGATCTTGGAATCGTCGCTTTCAACTCGAGCGGAATTTTTGTTTCAAACCGGAAAAATGTATTTCACATAACCATTACATCTGTATCCGTATGAGCTCAAAGTTTTTGAACTAAATCTTCCATCTGTTGTCAATCTACGGTGAACGGTACTCGAGCTTCACAATTCTTTGGTTATCTCCGTAAGGTAGGAGATAATGGATTTGGTTTGTAATATCTACATGTGTACTCGGTGAGCTTAAAGTTTCGCCCGAGAGTTCCATTTGAGTAGAAGACATTTGCGACATACCAGTAGATGTTTATTTGTAATATTTGAGACATTTTCAGTTTGTGCGAAATAAGGAACAAGGGCACCTTAATCTATAGAAGTTGTAGACAATTGTGGACCATTCAAAAGTCGACATGCTTATTCAGAAGATATATCTCCGATTCCGCACCCTATTAGCTTATTCCGGAGATGCATCTCCGGAACCTCTCCTTGAAAACAAAACCTTTCAAACAAAACATTTTTTCAAATAAAAAGAACAAATTTTTGCATGAGGAAGATAAGAAATGCATTAATGAACAAATGTTGAATATATTACACTTCATTTATATTGAGGCACAATTACATACACTTATTTGTCCGGCTAAATAGGAAACTAAAACGAATCGAAACTTATGTCGCCAGATAAATCTATGGTTGGTACCCTCTTTGACTTTTGTGCATTTGATTCTCTTTCAATGTTACTCAATTTCTACTCTTGCATCATTTCCATAAAATGATCCGGCCAAGTCTTGACTTTTGTGGTTGAATGAGCTATCCACTCCGATGAAGTAAGTGGTATAGGGCATCCCGATTTCAAGTAAACTTGAATAAAATGTTGTGATTTTGAAATCCATCCAATACACATAATACAATCATTTAGATTTTGAGGTGAGGTGATACACAATGGGAAAAAGGTTTATGAAAAACCATATCGTGTAAGATCAATACACACCCTATCATACACACATGCTATGAGATGACCAATGTCAGAGAAGCACATCCATTTTGCCATCGGTGTCGTTCCGCTAAGGCAAGGAATAAGAGACTCATAAACTTCATCAAAGTGTTCTTTATTTTCATATAGCCATGTGTATGAATATTTATGAGTCCTTAACTCTTGGATAAGTTGATGGAAGACAAGTGTATGATTATCTTTTCCTTTACCGTGTAAATTTGAAACAACTCGAATCCACAATTACCATCCCCGACAACATTAATGATCCATTCGATGTATTTGTGAATAAAAATGGGCATCTCGTCAATAAAAATGGGCATCTCGTCAATGTATTTGTGCGTATGAGGTGGTTTGCTAATACGAGCTCCTTTGACAACACTTTTTTGAGATTTTAGAGCTGGTGAGTCGGGAAAAACTTTGTCAACATGTTCAAAATATGAAGGAGACCGTGTAGTAGAATCACCACTCAGTGTAGGCTTGGTTTTATTTGGATCACCTTTTGTTTTTACCGGTTGAGAGGGTGGTTTCAAGTTGGTGGTTTTCAGATTGGCAATCTTCCTCAATTGCTCTTTTATGTGGAGTTTCATGTTGTCATCGAGTTTCAAAAATATATATTGTATCACTTCCCATTCGATCAAAATAGAGATATTCAATTTACCTTCTTTCATGACACTTCTGTCATCAAACCTAAGCCTCTTCCAATGAGTTCGAACCTCATCCATTCCTATCGGGATACCAAGTTTCACCTTTTTTGCAATAACATAAGCACATGGGATACCATATGTTTTCACAATTGTGCATCCACACTTTGCGCTATCATAACCTACAATATCAACTCGTTTAGCCTCGTGAGAAATATAATTCAAACCCACTCGAGATATATTTTCGACCAACTGAGAATAAAGATTGTTGTCTTTAAATCTGTGTTCTAAAATTGTGATGCTCCGATCAAATGATGTTTGCATCTTATTATGCTGGTTTTGAATCATTTGGTTCACGGAGTCCCAATCTCTACACAAATCACCCTTACTATTTCCTAACCAAGTTTTTACACAAATCATGGTTACCCAAATCACATATGACATTAAACCTCCAGGTTTTGTTTGCCAACATATAAACACGCACCTTAAAGGGACACTCATATTTTCTTGAATCGGTGTCGTCTCTTTTAAAATTTCGGAGAGAAGTTGTATATTTCTCGCTTATTTCGTATGACATTGTCACAAAAGTGCATCTTCTATCCGAATCATTATCGGACCTTCTGATAACCACACCAAATCCAACCTTGGAGGCCTCCATATGAATCCGTTGAAGCATTTGATCACGAGATTCAAACTTTTGCTCGTTTTTAAATTGGTTGCCAACATCTACCGCCTTCACGATAACACCTTGGATATTCAGAGAAACAACTTGTTTGGGGAAAATATTGGGTTGCACAATAACTAATGAAAATAATTAGAACATAACAGTTTATAAGCGCCATTACTGGAAACAAAATCGGAAAATGAACATAGGCTACTTCAGGAAATGCATCTTTGGAAAAGTTCATACTTGTTCCGGAGATACATTTCCAAACAAAACCCACGTTTTTTCACACAAAGAACACCATTAATGTGAGCAATGCAGTGTGAAATAAATGACCTTTACTTGGAATTTTAACTTCTTTTTCTCTATTCGATGTGATGAACCACAAGATAGGAGATTTGGAGTGAAAAAGTGGATTGATAATGGAGGGGTTTTGGGTGAGGGTTGGTAGAAGAAAACAACAATGGCAACAATGATTGTGTGATCATGCAACTGTGTCTTTTATCAAATTGTTTCGAAAATGCATCTCCGGAAATATCTGACATGTAAAGGTGACAAAATATTTCCAAATCCCGCCCATTCTTCCGAAGATACATCTCCCGAAAGTCTACTGAACTGATCAATTATGAAATATATTTCTTGAAATATATCAGAGATGCATCTCCGGAAAAAAAAACCCAATTTATAGAGCGCAACTCAGAATGACCTGTGTTGAATGTGTATTTGATGCGTCTGAAGATACGTCTCCGAAAACTGAGAGCATTTTAAAAATTTCACGTGGTACATAAGAAACATATATGGTACATTAAGAATTCCCCTTTATATCTCATTCATATCTGCTTGGGCACTAACATTAGCATCTATATCCGTGACCTATGGATATGTAAGTACTCATACTCGTACACCCAGATTTTTAATAAAAATAAATAGATCAATTATAAAATATCATATTTTTTAAAAAATTTAAAAATGTTAAAAAAAATATTAAAACTTTCTTATTGAAATAAAATAATACTTATATTAATTACATAATTGTTTTACTTTATGTATTTTTCAAAATTTATAAAGATACATTTTTATATAATAATATAAATTAAAATATATGAATACAAAAAATCTATTTATGTCAGTCTTATGCTATTAAAAAAATCTATGGAGCCTTATAGGCAGGTTTGTATATTATGCATATTAAAAAAATAGATTAAATAGTATATAAAATGTCATGTTGTCTATTTAAAAAATAGGTAAATGGGTTATTTGAAAGTCTTAATATAAAATAGGCTTTCAGGCCAAATCAGACTTTTAGAAATATCAAACCAAATAAAATAAATCTTATAATAAACTATAGGTCAGATTAAAGCTTTAAAAGTTTATCGTAGACCAGACACATGCCTTTAGTGTTGTTCATTGGTTCAGGCAAATCCGAACCAAACAGGAATCCAAACCAAATTATGGTGTATGGGCCGGGGTTTTCTTAGTTTGGGCAAAAATTGAATTAAACCAATGAAACCCGACGTTAATTGGTTCAGACAATGGATTTTAAAAATTCTACCAACGAGACCGTCTACCCAAACCAACCATATTAATTTATATAATTTATATAGTCATTATCATGGAAACTAGTATAAGATATTCAACTTCAACAAGAAAATAAATAAAATATCATTTGAGACATTCATAACCATATGGAAAAACAAAAAAATTAAGAAATTTATATTATTATAGAAAATTAGTCAGTGTAAATTAGATATTTTTAAAAATATTTTTGCATATTTATTTCTAACATATCCGATTAATTCAACCCAAATCAATACGTTGTTTTTCGGTTTGGTTTGGTTTGGATTTTATCAAAAAAATGTGCAAATTCAATCCAAACAAATTCATATATTTTTGATCGATTTAAGTATTAGATACTCTCGAAACCGAACCAAATCGACCCACGAGCACTCCCACATGTCTTCTAAGGCCTGGCCTATTTTAACTCCTAGGTGCGGTTATGAGGTGGGATGGGTACCAAGGTACCTGTACTCACACTCATACCCTCTAGGTGCGGTTATGAGGTGGGATGGGTACCAAGGTACCTGTACTCACACTCATACCCTCTTATTTTAGTGGATAATTACCCGAGATTATGCTCGTATCCGTTTTTATGGATTTTGTGGGGTTTTAGCGTACAGGTTTGTTTGAGAGTTCAGAGAAGGCATAAGCACCAACGAGACCAATGTTCCAAGACCACAATTGAGGGAGACGTCATATCTCCACTCAAAACCTTAAGACATTAGGTAAATTGATCCTCTCTCTTATAAATCCAACATTTCACTCATTTTTAGGCGATGTGAGACTTTAACCACTCACACTTGCACCTAACATTCTCCCCCACAAATATGAGTGTCCCACATTATATAACAAGATCTAACTCTCACTCTTCCACCAAGTCGAACCACAACTCTAATACCACTGTTGGGGAGTCCGGAGAAGGAGAGAGTACCAACGAGACTAATGTTACCACAAGAGAGGGTGACACCACGTCTCAATCTAAATTTTTAAAGCATTAGATAAATGAGTCATCTGTCATACAAATCTAACATTTCACCAAATCTTAGGTGATGTGAAACTTTAATCACTCACACTCACACTTGCACACAACACAACTTTGAATATTTTTATGGACATCAATTTGGGGTGAGTCAAATTATCATCCTATTTTTTATTTTTATGATTCAAGTAAGATATTTGAAGAATTTTTAAAAAACTACAATATATTGAGAACTTAAAAAAAACAGGTTAATTAATTAAAAAAACTCTGATTATTTAATCTAGAGTTTAATATCTATTCATAAACTGTATATGGAAGAAAACCATCCATCGAATGATTCAAATTTTTATATGGATCTCAATTATTTCAAAGATTAATGCCAATAATTAATAATTATCCATACCATACAAATACTTTACTTAAATATATGTTGAAATGTACCCACTTTTTCAGTGTGAAACTGAACCTAATGGATTGGATGATTGAATTTCAATGGGAAAGACAAATAAATAGATTGAGTATGAGACGCTACGTTGACAGGACCGTGTGAGGTGTCATGAGTCCACACGACTTATTGATTAGAAATCAATTATGTGTCCAAAAAAACAAAACATAAGAGACCAATTCAATTACTACAAACCAAGACAAAGGTGACGAATGTTTGGTTTGGAGAGGGTACTATGCTTAAGCAAAATCATGAATTTTTAGTACTTCACTACTTCTCACTCGGTCTTGTGTTCACACTTTGTGTTGTACTTAGAGTCAAGCTTAGATGATTGATCTACTAAATTATTTAATGTACTACATTTGGTTCTATTTAATGTATCTAATTTATATTTTGTTTAAATATATCTGACTTTTATTAAAATATCTATTTGGAGTTAAATGAGGATGAGACGTGTCATAATCTCTAGTTTACATTACAAGATTTGAGCCAATAGATGCAGTTTAAGTTGGGGGATGTAAACCAGGTCAGGTCAAAAACACACATTTGCTTTTAATATTCTATATCAATTTCATAATAAGTGATTTAGTTGATTTCACGTGGATTAAGAAAATTGAATAAATGAAAGAAAAATAATGATATTTTCACTACAGTAGGAGTGCTATTTATCAAGTATTGAGAATTATGAAAATAATATTAATATAAATTATAGAATTAGAAAAAGTACACTGAAAATTGAAATGAATTATTCATTTTAGAACACTTATTTATTCTAAATGAGTCATCCATTGTAGAATTTCTATTGGCTCAACTAACTTATTTACTTATTTACTTCTCCAACTTTGAGAGTTATCTCTTTTTTTTACATGAGAATTTTTATTTTGTTCCAAAATGATTTAATCAACATAATTATGTACTTATTAAAAAAATACAACAAGGATAATCATATGTATTGTAGGAGTGATGGTGGTGTTTGGGGTGTTTGTCGGTGTTTAGGGCTAACTAACATCGGATTGTGAGAGACTTTTTACACATCTTTTTGTGGGAAAGATTCAATCTCCTCTCCTTTAAAAGAAGAGGATATATATATATATATATATATATATATATATATATATATATATATATATATATATATATATATATATATATAATATATATATATATATATATATATATATATATATATATATATATATATATATATATATATATATATATATATATATATATATATATATATATTATGAGAGACCTTTTACACATCTTTTTGTGGGAAAGATTCAATCCCCTCTCCTTTAAAAGAAGAGGATATATAAATATCAACATTAAATAAGAGACTTAAATGTTGAAAGGAATAAATGACATTTTCGACATGTTGTGTTAGCCAAGGAAATTGAAAGTTGAAGTCTCAAGATGAGAGATAAAGATTGGAACTTAGTGTTTTCTGTTAAGAAATATTTCGTGCAGCATTTCAACGATAGTATTTCTCAGGATTTCGACGTTAGCAGGACACGTCAACCAATAATTTTTTTGAGCGAAGAAATGTTTGTTCAAAATGAGTAACTACTTCTCAGTCTTATCCTAAGGGTCACGTGAAAGACACTTCAAAAGCGAAAAATATGAATAAATCTACGTGGCAAGTGTTGAAGAGAAGAATGTTACAAAACATTTATTTTACACTTGTATAAATAGGAGTTCTAGTATTAGGATTCAACGGTGTTGTGTTGAATTCACTATAAAACTCAAAAAACTCAAAGTATCCAGTGTAGCGAGAAAAGAGTTTCACAAAGCAAAATGTATGATTTCTGAAACATCATTTCTTTCAAATGCAAAGTCTTTTGCTTCATTTTATCTTCTTTACAAATATGTTTTAATTCCTTTGTTAATTTCATTCTCACCTTACATTTACTTTTAAAAGTTTGTCTTTTAGCATTGTTGAAATTCCTTATCTTTCTAAACAATCTACTCTTTTTACATTATCTTTACCCAAAGATTTCAACCAAGTCGAAATCCTTCACTTTTTTACACAAAACTTAAGAAAACTTTTAGCACTATCTGGTCGATACTGCAAGTAACTTTTAATAAGAGACTAGTGATTGCTTATCAAATTTCACAATAAAATAAATTGACACGCCCAGTGTGACGTGCTAAAATTGTTTATCTATTATAGATTTTTATAGTTTTCTTTTACAAAGTGTTATGCGTACATGAAATATTCTAAATATTTGCATGCGTTTAATAAATGGAAAATATTTACAAAAAATTACGTGTCCTTCTATGGATAACTCTAATTCGCAGAACAATCCTCAAAATATAGTAGAACAACCAGTCAGATCGACGGTTGAAGAGACAATTATTTCAACGCCTGTTAGAACAACTGCTCATGTGGTATCATCAATGCAAGTTTCATCGATACCATCATAGGGGATAATTCCCCCACCACAGCCAGGAAGCTCTCATTTTAGCCTCGTAGTTGCAGGACCTTTGTTTGGTTTTTCAATGCCAATGAATAATAGGGAGTACCCTTATGACATGCCAACGTCGATGATGACTGACCTTCACACTAACATGTCGATGTATAGTGACAATGCAATGGTCACCGTGCTATCATATAATCCCCATAACGCCTCTAGTTTGACCATAAACAATATGGTTCGGCAAGGAGGGATATGTTATATCTCACAAGTGACGCCATGTTTAAATACGACTTCTATGATGGCTATGAGAAAGCAGATGGATGAAAGCAATTTATAAATGGTTAATACTTTGACCCAACAAAAGGGAACTATATTCAATCCTCTGATTACAAATACACACCAAACCTACGAGTTGTCAGCCACTCAAATGGGTCGAATAGCCGACTTTTTCGGCACATATCAAGTTCAGGCTCGACCAACCCCTCAAATATCAAACGTTAGGCAAGTCGAAACGCCTAAAAACGAGACGACCCTAGTAAACTTAAGTTAACATCCAGGTTTTCAACCATAAAAACCTACCCCAAATAGGGAGGATGAAGAGTACATAGGTCAACATAATCCTAGGCCTGTAAAGGTCCGGAGAAATTAGGATGCTGACCAAGTGCTTGGACATGTCCAATAAAATAACTTTGGAGGATATAACAATATAATTAATATGGTCGAACAAATTCGGGCCTAGAATGACCTTAATATGGGGCTTAATAGACCCAATTTTATATCCCCTTTGTCATGATATGTTCAATAAACAGAACTTCCCAGGGGTTGGAAAGTCTCCAAGTTTACCAAGTTCACTGGTGACACCAATGAGTCTACGGTCAAACATGTCGCTAGGTATCAAACTAAGGTTGGCGACATAGAAAACAATGAGAATTTTAAAATGAAGTATTTTCCAAATTATCTAATGAAAAATTCCTTTACTTGGTTTACCACACTCCATAAAAACTTGGAGTCAATTGGAGAGATTGTTCCATGAACAATTTTATATGGGTCAGTCAAGATAAGCCTTAAGGAGTTGGCTAGTGTTAGGCGAAAAATCCCTGAGTCAATTGACGATTATTTGAACAGGTTCAGACTTCTTAAAGCAAGGTTCTTTACACAAGTCTGTGAACACGAGTTAGTCAAATGGATGCATGAGGCCTAAATTATTCCATTAGGAAGAAACTAGACACTTAATACCTTAGGGACATGGCATAATTGGCAGACAAGGTTTTCCAGGTCAAACACTTGAAAGCTGAAAAAGCCAGAACAAATAAGTACCATAAGAAAGAAAAGGTCACATATGTAGAGACACATGAATATCTCTCAGATTTAGGCGACGAGTATGTCGAAGAGAGTAAGGTTAATTTTACTAAACTTAAGCCAGTACCTCCTTACGTGTGTAAATTGTTGAAGCCTTTGAACAAGAAGAATCCTGTCGAACCCAACAAAAATGATAAATTCGTCACAAAAACATACACTTTTAGTATAACTAAATGTGATGAAATATTTGACTTACTAATTACTTATAGGCAGATTATGGTGTCTCTAGGCCTGCAAACTCCCCCACTAGAACAAAGAAAAAATAGAGATTTTTGTAAGTACCATAATTTTTTGGGTCATAAAACTTCTCAATGTGTACTTTTTAGGGATTTGGTGCATAAAGCATTGAAACAAGGGAGGTTGTAATTTGGTGAGAAGCCAAAAGCTTTAATGCAAGTGGATGTTGATCCACTCCAAACTGAAGAGGCTCACTATGCAGTGTAGCACCTCAAATTTGCACCTCCCATTTTGTATATTCATTTTCATTTTTAGGTCATTAACATTACATTGGCCACTGCATAGCATTGCATTGTCCCTTTGACCTAGTGCAAGTCATCAATCAAGACTGGTCAAGAGATCCAGTTGTGCAAGCAAGCAAGTGCAATTTCTATTGAAGCAAAGCCAAAGGGTTGGTTCATTGAGTTCATATGACCTAGGGATCATTTTGAAGTGGTTTGGCCAAGGATTGGATGATCAAAGCTCAACAGTCAAGCTGAATTTCATCTGAAACCCTAGAAAGTCAACTGTGGTTAACTGTGCATGAATTCATGGATTTGAAGATGGGAAATGGTTTGAAAGGCCTCATTCATGTCCATACAAATCTCATTTGACATGTCAAAGATCAACATTGAAGAATTTGAGGTCAGAAGAAAAGTTTCCAAAAATAGTAAGTGACCTGTAATTTCAAACTGCCAAAAATGGAAAGGTCTTCTCCTCAAATTTACATCATCAAGAAGGCTTCAAATGGAATTTTGTCCAACATGAAAGTTGAATATCTTGCTCTAACCTTTCCAAAAAGTCCAAGAACATGAATTTCCCATGTGTGGTTGAGAAATTATGGATTAATCATTGTCAATGGAATTTGAAGTTCAAACTTGGATAACTTTCACACCAAATGGCCAAATCATGTGGTTCTTTTTGGAACATTTCACTCTTGATCTCTTCTATCCAAATCATTCATTACATTTCATCAAAAATCATCACACAAAAATTGCATTTTTCACTTGACTTGAATTTGAATTTGGAGGGAAAAAAGTCCATTTCAAAAATATGCATTTGCCATACTTCCAATCACTTGAATTTGATCTAAAACAATATTTGGAGGGTGTTTGGCTAATAACTCGTGCACTGTAGCAGGTTCCATGCACATGAGGGGTGTTTGATCAATTTGCACATAAACTTGCATTTTCCTTAATCCTTGCATTTTGGCTAAGCTTGATTAACAAAGTGGATTAGCAGCACATATAAATAGATAATGCTAACAGAATTTCTGATTAACATTCATTAATCTCAGATCTAGATCAAAAAATTGCAAAATCTCAAGAACTTTCTCTCTCACTTTTCTGCAAATTTCTTCATAGAAGTTGCATTGTTTCTTCATTGATTCATCATCTGCAAGTGCTAGTGGATCTTTTGCAAGCAACGAACCACCATTTTCGAGCAAAATTTCAGACTGTTAAAGTGAGCTTCATCAATGGCAAGTGAATATTCGAGATGCTTCAAGGACAATTGAGCCACGATCCATCATCCATTCATCTATTGGAGCTTGAAGGATCATCTGTTTCAACATTCCAAAGCCAGAAAACCACGATTACACTTCTGCACCTTCATAAAGGTTAGAATTCGATCATTGAAATTGCTGAAATCATGATGTGCATTCTATAGATCTTTGATTGTAGAGTAATTTGCGCTTTGAACCATCGAATTTCATCAAGAATTGGTTGAGTTATGCTGATTTTAAAATTGATGTGTGAAACTTCTTTGATTCGATCCGTCCATATTAGTTAGAATTAAGCTTAATGGATGTTAGCATGTTGTTGTGCTTGGAAAGATGAAGCTATTGATGTGTTCATTTTTGATTTTGGTGATGTTTCGTTCTTGAGCTGGAAAATGGATGATGAACATGATGAATGTCACATGAACCCTAAGAATTTGATTCCAGAAACTCGTTTGATCCGCCTGGCCGTGTGTGTGCATGTTTTCTTTGTTTCTCGCCCATGCAGCCAATAGCAGCGCGCCACCTCCTTTAATGAAACGCATAGTTTCATTAGGCACGCGATCATTTTAAACTCGCCAGTGGATCGATTCCGGGCGATAGCATTTTCAATTTTGGCTTTAGCATTTTATTACATTGCCTTCATCCATGTTCACATGTCTCCATTCATCATTTTTTAATTTTTCTCCATGTTAAAAAATTCATATCTCACAAAATATTAATCCAATTAATATGAGATTTTTTCCATGATGTTCCTTGCCATGTCTACTATTTTATGATGATTTTTTCAAAAATTGTGAACGTGTGTATTTTCATTTTGGCTAGGGTATGTTCATACATGTCATTACTTGTACCTTGCTTGATATTTTGATTGTGAAATCATGATGCTTAATCCAATGGAGCTGGAATTTTATATGTGTAAACTAGAAACCTTTAGGAGCATTTTGGTATAGAGTTTGTGATTTTTTCATTCCTGGTTTGTGAGATATGATCTGATCATTGGAGGTGTGACAATGTGTGTCACACCATTTCTTGTCCAACTTGTGGATTTTCATTACCATGCCATATGAACTCAAAATGATATGAATTTTTGCATGTTGATTCTTCTGGATGTTAGTCTTGAGTGTGAATTTTTGTGGATTTTTTGAGTGCATTTTCAATTTGTTTGAGAATTTCTTTTCTGTTTGATCAATTGTGGACTTTTTGTGAGTCATGATCTTATATGATTTGTGAAATTCTTGTTGTTTATTGGATGGGCCTGAAATTTTGCATGTGTATTCTAGACACCTTGAAGTTTGCCATGGCTTTGGTTTGATGCATTTATCTTGTGCCAATTCTGTTTTGTGCTTGCTTGAAGTTGATGTATGATTTGGTGCCTTGTATGAGCTTGTTTGAACATGCCTTGACTTGATGATTTTATTTGACATGCTTCCTCTTGTCCAAATGACTTGAAATTTGGTGTGATGATCCCTGAATGAATGCTGTTTAGCCATGAAATTTTTGGGGATTTATTGAAATGTTTTTGAGTTGATGTGGATTGAATCATTCTGTTTGGTTCTAAGAGCTTCAAATTGCATGCTTTGCACTAAATGCTTCATGAAATGATATTGGTTGATGATATGAACATGAGACCACTTGGATTTGTTTCTTATTGGATTAATCTTGATTCTTGATAATTTTCATGTTCTGTTTTAGTTTATTGTTCCCATTTTGACCCTAGGCCTTGTCCTAGTGGTTAGTGCTTAATGTTTGAGCTTTGTTTCAGGTCAAAGAGCACAATTGCTTATACTCGATGATGTGCACTCAATTGGAGTTGGTCCATTGCTTGTTTATGACTAACCTTGAGTTTGTTTTGTAGGCTTTGAGACTTGTACTTAGTCCTTGTGGCTTGCACCTTTGTGTATTGCTTTGCTTGATTGTTGTTTGACTATGTACAGTTAACTGTTGACAATTGTCTGTTTGACTTTTGTTTGGGTTGAGTACTGATTATGTTGGATTGATTTCAGGTATTTTAGTTGCTATAGTTCCTTTGTGAACTTGCTTTTGCTTTGCTTGCCAGCTTGAGCATTGAGGTATAATGTCTCTAACTCCATGTAGTCTGGAAGACCTGGCCTGTTATTTGGTCAGGCACCTGTCTGAAGTCCTCCTTAAGAGGCAATGTTTGTGCTTGTTTATCTTTATCCCCAAGCAGGTAAAGACCTCTACGAGGCAATTGGCAGATAAAAGAGATATGCAATCTATCTCCTGCTATTCAGTTGTCTCATCCCTCTGCTCACACCACTGTGTTGATGCATTGTGGATATTAACCCAAGATCCTTGTACAGTTGTACAGTTGAGTCAGTGTCATAAGTGTAGAAGGGTTCCCACTTTCTGAACCCACACTTCATTTGTCTGAAGCTCTCCCAGGCCAGGGGTAAGAGCTGTGAAGTCTTATCTTCACTTCCCATTTCATCTGCTTCACCCTAACTCTCAATGTTAGGGTTAAGAGCTAACATCACCTGATATAGTTGGCTTGCTTGTGCAGCCTAACCCTTGTGTGAGCCCACTTTGTGTGTATATAGTGTGTGCTATTTGTGATTGTTTGCTTTGCCTGTGCTGCTTAGGTTTAACTTGCTCCCTGTGCAAGTTAGATAGCAACCTTAACTTAGGGATGATTATGCATGATAACATCTAGGCTCGAGTCGTAGTCTCCCTAGTTGTGTCTCCCTCTATTATCTGGTTAGGCTAGTCCTGTGTCCCTGCGTAGGGGAACTACGTCGCCTTGATCCTCATACCAGATGAGGTACGTAGGCAGGAGATGAGTTGATCTCTCCGGGCGCCCTTTTTGTGTTTTGTCTCTTGTGTGTGTCAGGAGATGGATGTAAGCCCAGCGATTGGCATTCCGCATCCTCTTGTTGTGTGCTTGGAGTCCGATGTAAGTCCATGGATTGGCATTTGGTTTCCAGTGTGCGTGTGTTTGGTTCGGAGTCTGATGTAAGTCCAGCGATTGGCATTCGGTTTCCATGTTTGCCTTTTTGTGTGGAGTTTGACGTAAGTCCAGCGATTGGCAGTCGATTTCCTGTGTTGTTTTGTCTTGCGTGCTTTAGCCGAGCTACGAGTGCTCTGATTCTTCTTTAGTCTGAGAAGATACGTATGCATAGGATGCGACATCCTAGCGAGCATGTTTTTCCCTGGTCCGAACTACGTTGACTCTGACGTCTATGCCTGATAGACTACGTAGGCCCAGGATGCGATATCCTGCCTGTAAGACCCCAATTTTGTCCCTAAGATCCCCCATGGCATCATATCATATCGTATCATTGCCTCAAGGATCATTGTGCACCTTTGCTTCCCTCCTAGTGGGTGGTTTATCTTCTGAGTGTGGTTCTTGATCACCAAGCATGTATTGCATTTGTATATCATTGCTTTTCATTTGTTTACTAACCAAAAGTACAAAAATATTGTCATCTAACCATGTTACTTGCAGATGAAGCAAACTAGGTCAAAGCAGTCAAATCATTCATTGAGCTATAGATGGTGACCATGTTTGAAGAATTTGGGCACCATGATCATTCATAAGAGATTCATATGAGTTGTGACACCATTTGGTATCAAGATCTCAAGTGGTAGAGGCTTGAAAGTCATCAGAACATGGCTCAATCAACCAAAACCCTAGCAAAGTCAACTGTGGTCAACTGTGCATTTAATCAGGGATTTGAGGGTGTGAGATGGTTGGAAAGGTCTCATTCATGTCCATACATGCCTCATATAACATTTCAAACATCACCATTGAGGAATTGGAGGTCAGACAAGAAGTTTCCCAAAATAGCAAGGACCTGTAATTTTCAATTGCCAAAAATGGAAAGTCCTTCTCCTCAACTTTACATCATCAAGCAAGCTTCAAATCAAATATTGTCCAACATGAAAGTTGAAGATCTTGCTCTTTCCTTTCCAAAAAGTCCAATAACACTCATTTCTCATGTGTGGTTGGCAAGTTATGACCAAATCATTTTCAAGAAAAGTTGAACTTCACGGAGGCATAACTTTCAAACCATTTGGCCAATTTGGGTGATTCTTTTTTGAGCAAATCCCATTTGACATGTACTATCATAATGCATCATTACATTTCATCAAAAATCATCACATAAAAAGGTCATTTTTCAAGTGAACCATTTTGCATTTTGGTGGGAAAAATAGTGAATTTGAAAAATACACATGATTTTCATGCCAAACCACTTCCAATAGCTTCTAAACAGAAATTTGGGTTTGCTTAAACTAGTTGTGCACTGTTCCATTGGTTCTAATTGAGAAAGGGAAATTTTGCCAAATTGCATAACGAGCTTCATCCACTAATCCAATTGCATTTGTTGCTAATCATGTTTAACAGGTGATTAACAAGGACTATATAGTCCTAATCATAACAGAAAATCAAAAACATCAATCACAATTTCAGATCTAACAGAAAATTCACCAAAATTCTCTCAAATTTGTTCAAGCTTTTTCACTCTTTTTCATCAAATTGCATCATTCTTCTTGCTTCCTTTTGTATTGATCATCATTTGCAGAGGATATTGAAGAACCGTTGAACAAGATCGTGGCCAAATCCATGCTGAATCATCACTGTTGGAGCCTTGCACCTTTCATGGTATTTTGAGATTCCTTCGAGCTGGAGCACAATTGAGCTAAAGAACCTACTTCATTCATCTTCCTCAAGATTATTGTGCATCTGTTTCAGCATTTCAGGCCTTGATCTGCACGAATTCAACATCTGCAACTTCAAGAGGTTGGATCTCGAATCTTTTAATTGCTAGAATTATGATGTGGCTTTTGTAGATCCTAGTTCATAGATCACAATGCAATTCGAATCGTGCATTTTCATTAAGAATTGAATGAGATATCTTGATTTGAACATTTGAATGTGAAACTTAATTTGATCGATCCCGTTGATATGGTTAGAATTAGAACAAATGCTTGCTGGATTGTTGATATGCATGATGAGATCTTTCTAATGGTATGCGTTTTGTTGAGTTTGATGAACATTTGTTCTTGAGTGATTTCTGGATGAAGAACACGATGAAGATGTTTGAATTTCTTTTCCAGCTCATGCTTTGATCTGTTTCGCCTGGCTTTGCATGCTTTTAGATGTTTCCGCGCCATGTAACCAATCGCTGACTGCCACGCCCTTAAGTGAAACGCGGCGTTTCACTTAAGTGGATGCGTATTTACGCTTTTACCATTTTCGTTTAATAATTCATCTTATTTCATTTTCTTTTCAATTTTTATTTCATTTTGATCTTCAATCTTAGAAAATTCATAACTCCTTCAATATTTGTCCAAATTGGCTGGGATTTTTTGCACCTTGCTTTTCATGATCTCTAGTTTTTTATGGTGATTTTTCCAGAATTTATGCACGTGTGGATTTTTAAATTGCCTAGGGTTTGTTCATGTGTATCCAATTTGTACCTTGCATGCCATTTTGCTTGTGAAGTATTGATGATTAATTGGATGAGGCTGAAATTTTTTGTGCTTGTTCTAGACATCTTTAGGAGCATTTTGGTATGTGGTTTGTGATTTTTGAGTTTCTGGATTGTGAGATATGATTTTTTGATTAGAGGTGTGACAACTTGTGTCACACCATTCATGTCCAAATGGATGATTTTTGTTGCCATGCTATATGAACATGAATTGAGCTGGATTTTTGCATGAGGACACTTATGAATGTTGAGAATGCATGTAAATTTTTTCTGGAATTTTTGAATGCATTTTTCTATTTGTTTGAGAATTTTCCCTCTGTTTGACCAATTGTTGACATTTTGTGAGTCATGATATCATATGTGTTGTGAAATTCTCATGCATTATTGGATGGATTTGAAATTTGGCATGTGCATTATAGACATCTTGAAGTTTGCCATGGCTTTGATTGCATTCATTTATCATGTTTGGTCTATGTTTTATGCTTGTTTGAACTTGATGTACCATTTGATGCCTTGTATGAGCTTGCTTGAACATGCTTTGACTTGTTGATTTTAATTGACTTGATTCCCTTCATCCAATTGACATGAAATTTGGTGTGTTGCTTATTGAATGTGTTCTGGTTAAGCATGATTTTTCCTGGAATTTATTGAGCCATTTTGGTATTGATATGCTTGTGTTCATTCTGTTTACACCATTGAGTTCTCAACTTGCCTAGTTTGACATGATTTGCTTATGAAATGCAATTGATGAATAGTTTTGATATGGGACCAACTGGAATTTGTTCTTATTTGATTAATCTTGATTTTGATCAAATTTCATGTTCTGTTTTAAATTTTTCTCCTCCTTTGACCCTAGGATTTGGCCTAAGGGTTCACTTCTCACATTTGAGTTGTTTTTTCAGGTTAAGGAGCAATTGCTCTAAGGAGATTAATTCAAGTTGATTGATTTTGGTTTATTTGATTGTTATGAACTAACTTGGTTTGTTTTGTAGGATGCTAACTCATTTGATTTGAGTTTGTGCTTTGCACATGTGATTGATTGTGTTGACTGTTGGTTCATATCTTGTCTGTTTTGACTTTGTGATTGGTATACTGATTATATTTGATTGATTTCAGGTACCATAGTTGCTTTAGTTCCTTTGAGAACTTGCTATTGCTTTGCTTTGCTTAAGCATTGAGGTAGAATCTCTTGTCTCCATGTAGTCTGGAAGACCTGGCTTGTTACTTAGCCAGACAACTGTCTGAAGTCCTCCTTAAGAGGCAATGTTTGTGATTGTTTAACTTTGTCCCCCAAGCAAGAAAAGACCTCATGTGAGGCAATTGGTAGACAAAAGAGATATGTAGCCTATCTCCTACTATTCTGTGAGTCTCTCACCTTGCTCACACCACATGTGTTGATGCATAGTGAGTAAAAACCCAAGATCTATCGAGTCTTTAACTTGTGGAGAGAGTTCCATCTTTCTGAACTCCCACACCTTCTGATATTCAATGCTCTCCCTAACCAGGGATAAGAGTGATGAGGCACACCCCTCATATCCTTTCATCTGCTTCACCTTGGCTCTCAATGTCAAGGTTAAGAGCACCATTTACCCCATTCCAGTTGACTTTTAAGTCTAACCCTTTGATTGAGCCTAATTGCCTGGTTATAGTGTGTGCTAAATGTTTGTTTGATTGTTGCATTTGTACATGTTTGCTTGCTTGCCTTTATGCACTTATCATCATAAATTGTTCATTATTGCATGATCATCATTGCATATCTTTGTGATCCATGTTTGGTTTACCCATTGAGGACAACTGTAAGTCCACTCATTGGCCATTGTTCCTATGATTTGGAAGGGATAGAGTGTAAGACCATTTCACTTGGCTACTCATGTCCATTGCTTAGTGCATTGTTTGTTTGTTGTATGTGAGGATGCAATTGTAAGGCCATGTTGTTGGCATTTGTACTCCCATGATCATCCTTTGGAGGTTGGTATAAGTCCAGACAGATTGGCATCTGACATCCAAGTTTTGTTTTACTTTAGGAGATTGGTGTAAATCCATTTATTGGTATCCGATATCCGCTTTTGCTTTGTGAGATTGGTATAAGTCCATTGATGGCATCCGATATCATTGTTTTGTTTTAGGAGATTGGTGTAAACCCATTTATTAGTATCCGGTATCCGCTTTTGTTTGTGAGAATGGTATAAGTCCATTGATGGCATCCGGTATCACCTTGCCTTTATTTTTGCTTGCTCATTGCCATTCCTAAGGACACACTTGAATCATCTTCTATATGATTTCAAGAGGTGAACCTTTCTAAGAAGTTTTACATTCCATCATCCATACCCTCTTTGTCCTAAACCTTTTCACACTTTGCTTTCAAAAACTTTGACTTGTTGTGCAAACATCTTCATGTCTTTTCAAGTTAGAAACCTGGACCCTAAGTCCTTGACTTTTCAAACTTCACTTTTCATAACACTTCTTTGAATCAATCTTAATCATACCTTGACCATATTTTGTGAATACTCATACTCAATTAACCTCACACATTCAATTGTTTTGTGGCTTTGTCCATTGTTAATACGTTTTCATACATTAGCCATAGGTTTCAATTACCATAGCGGTTGATGTAAATCTTACCTTATCCTTAGTGAGTCTATTGTAAGACTTCCGTACTGAAAACAGGGTTAACCCCTCTAGTACGTCGAAGCCATCCTCGCATGGTGGATTGTTGAATTCAGGTTGAGTTTTCTCCCATTGGTAATGAAAAGCCTTAATGCTTGTGTTTTAAAATGAACTCACTAATTTTTGGAAATCTTTTAGCCGAACTACGACGTTTTGATCCTTACCTTTGATGGAAGGTACGTAGGCAACGGGTTCATCCGTTTGAACACAAAAATAATAAAATTGTACATTCTTTTCTCCTCATCCCATTCATGTTTGCACAATATGCCATAAACAAATAAACATTTTTATACAACAAGTGTGAAAAGGGCTCCCTAGGAGTACCTAGGACGTGATGGGTGCCTAACACCTTCCCATTGCGTAATTTACCCCTTACCCGGATTCTCTGATCTTTTATTGGTTTTCTACGTGTAAAACTTCTTAGGTTTTTGTTCGCTTTTTAACCAGTCCTTAGGATAAATAAAAGTGCGGTGGCGACTCGATTCATTGTATACTTTGCTTATGGTTTAATCAATAAATCATATAGCGACGAATACACCGCTACAGAAAAGTGGCGACTCTGCTGGGGACAACATTAGACCTTCCCTGGTGGTATTGCCTACTTTTCACCCTTGTTGTATGATATCTGTTTATGTGTTATTTGACATATTTTTATACAATTTGGGATAACTGTATTGATTGTAATGTTTGAATTGCTTGATATACAATTGCTGTTTGCTTTGGTGATCTTTGTGAGATGGGTTCTATACCCGAACTCGAGTGCACTCTAGGATAGGAGAATGGCGTAGTCTTGTTGACTGGTGTGGAGTATTCCTTAGCCAGTTGACTTGCGAGTCCATTCACTTGGTGGAGGTCATGTTGGATTAATAATGTCACACAAGTTATTTGTGGTTGGGCATTATTCTTTCAATCATGTGCCTTAGAAGCCAAGGGCCGTAGTTTACCAAACCCATCTTGGCCTATTTTTAGGACGTAGTGCGGAGGTCGTTCAGATGTAAGATCTGATGCGATTGTTACGCGATACTACACTCATAAGAGTCTCTCTCGAGAATATTTTTGGAATACGAGTATTCGTTCCTCCAATAATATCCGAGAGATGAGACGATGATTATGGGAACCTCTGGTAGAACATGTCCGGCAGGTTTAAACCCTAGTACACTCCCATTGGGTGGTTCTTAACCGAGACTCCATGCTCGTGACTCTCGGCAAACCCGTGATTCGTGGTTGAGTCGTTCAAACATCGTTAATATCAATGGAACTTGGGCGTCGATAAGGTGAAAACCATAATCCGCCAAAATGGATGATTGATATTAAGGATGTTAGAGCCGGTTCATGTACCGTTAATATCAATGGAACTTGGGTGTCGATAAGGTGAAAACCTAAATCCACCAAAATGGATGATTGATATTAGGGATACAATGAGCTTTCCCACGACCTTTGTTTGGTGTGACTTGCTTGATCCTTGAGTGTGATTGTTGCATTCATGCATTCATGCATTCATCTGCATTTCATGTCATCAGAAAAAAAGAAAATTTTCAAGGAACTTAAAGGGTTTATTTGCAAAAAAATTCAGACATGGAAAAAACCGGAAAAAATTTTCACCTGACATATCTGATGAGATATTCTCATATACGATCAAAATGTTAATATTTCAAAGTTTGCAAGTAAAACCCTCGAGTTCCTTTGAAATAAAAAACAAGCATATGCACAAACACTTCATGCATCATTTGCATAAGCGGGTGTTTTGTTCCGATCTCCCGTCCTGTGGTCTGACCCTGCGATCTTCATTTATTTTGGAGACGCACCTTCGCCGGTACTATATCAGAGCCGATCCTTCGAGATTGATGGACCGTTTTGAGCAAGAGAGTTGTGAACTCAAGGGGGAATCTGCCAGACAGAGTGCTTTTGATGGATTTATTCCTGGTTAGCCACTTGTCTTCTTTCTCATATATCGACGTTGGGGATGAAGTTGGAACGCCATTCCAAGCTTTATCTATTGATGAACCAATTGAGAAGAAGTCTCCTTCATTCACTTCCTACCGAGATGCGAAACTGGCCATTGAATGTGGTGCAGTAGCTGGTTTAGGGAAGGTGATCGAGCTTGAAGATAATAGATCCCGGGCTGACATTGGCTACTATTCTGGGGCGTTTAATGAGCAAGGTTTGTTCACGAGTGGAGGATTCATCCATGACGATCAACCTAAGGAAGAGGCTGCTGCTATCTTTGAAGAGGATGCAGAGGACTTAAGCAACTTCGTCATTCCTGGTGGTGTCTGCCACAATTGGGTCGCTGTAGATGTTCCTACAGTCATCCATAGATCATAGTAATTGTTCACTTTGTTTAAAACCCTTCTCCCATGCCAAAAGGAGAAGTGATGACATTGTTGGCAGCATTTAATACAATGATGTTTTCATTCAATTAATGCATTGTTAAGCATTTGTTTTTCCATTTGTTTTCACTTTTTGCTTTTGCATGAACTCAGTGATCACAAAAAACCCTGAAAACAAATAAAACAACAATTTTCATCTGCATAAATGATTTGCTTGTTTAAATTCAAAAGCTTTTCATTATCCAGAATCATTATGCAGGGACTTCTAAACCCATTGAACATAATGATCCAACGCCATCTCCCAATCTTGAGTTCCTTGTATTTGAGGCAGAGGAAGATGATGTTGAAGGGGATTCCTGACGAGATTTCCCATTCTCTTGAGCACAAAAAGGAGCTCATTCGGCTGTATCATGAGAATCAGCAAAACAGTCAAACTGGGGCATTACCAATGTAATGTAAAAAAAAAAGAGGGTGAAAAAGATGAAAAAATCAAAAATCAGGAAAAAAAATTCAATTTTTTTTTCAAAAGGAAAAAAAAGAAAAATTATACCCTCAAGTCCCTAGTTGACTGATGCTGAATGGATTCAGAGTCGTTATGACCAACTGAATTTGATTGAAGAGAAGCGATTAACTGCCATGTGCCATGGTCAGTTATATCAGCAGAGAATGAAGAAAGCATTCGATAAGAAGGTCAAGCCTCGTGTGTTCTGAGAAGGAGACCTCGTGCTCAAGAAAGTCTTGTCTTTCGTTCCCGATTCCAGGGGCAAGTGGACTCCAAACTACGAGGGTCCATATGTTGTCAAGAGAGCCTTTTCAGGCGGTGCTTTGATGCTTATAACAATGGATGGGGAGGATTTCACTCGTCCTGTGAATTCAGATGCAGTCAAGAAATACTTTTCCTAAAAAAAAAGTATATGCAAATGAGAAACAGAATAGCTCGCTAAGTTGAAAACCCGAAAGGGCGGCTTAGGCAAAAATGAGCGTCTCGGTGGATAACCCGCAAGGGCAATCCAGGCGAAAGTTAGAGACATGAAAAGAATGATATTTGCATCCCGCTAGATTGAGTACCTCACCCTGGGGCAATCTAGGCAAAAATTAGGGATTTGGCAAGTACCTGCGTCCTGACAAGACTTTCTGTTCCGCAATCGTCTTTTCGTCAGAGGATTCTCGATTCGTCGTCAACTGAAGCTTCGCATACATCGAGATTCAAATTGGTAGAGAAAGGATCATTATGTTCAATGTAGCCCTCTTCCAATATATATCACTGATTTCAAATTTGTACAGATCTATGGAGTCTTGCCATTTGCAGGCTACCATTCCATCAAATCAATTTGAGCTTTTATCCAATTATTTGCACTCTTATTTGTTCCAATCCAACAAATGTTTTGCATGTTTTAATTGATGAAATGTCATTGTTTTAAACAAATAAATTTTTCAAATTGTTGTTTTAAACAAAATGAACATTCACAATGACAAAAGGATACTTAAGAATCTCTCAGTGCTCTCCCGAGGGTGGCATGATTTCCAACAGGTAAGACATTTGTTCATATTCCTGGCATTGGTTGTATCCTCTTTATCCTGCTTTTTGTTGGGGTTGCTCCCCAAGCAGAGCTTTTGTTAGGATTGTTCCCTAAGCAGAGTGTTGTTGAAGACTTAATTTTCTTCTCCATCAGTATTCTTCCCCAACATGGGTGTTTCCCATTTAGAAGCTTCGGTAATTGGTGGTTTGAGACCCCGGTACCTTGTCACTCTCCCCAGTGCAATCGCCAGCAGAGTTGTGGTTTTTCTCCTCAGCATGGATGCTTTTCCTTTGAAGATCCAATGGTTGGTGGATTGATATCCCAGTACTTTACCGCTTTCCCAGCATTGTCGTAAGCAGGATTGTTGCTGTCTTTCCTCAGCACAGTCGATAGCGGGATCTGTGATATATCCCCAAAGCAGAGTGTTATGGAAGATTTTGTTTGCTCCAGTAGTACTCTCTTCCCCGGCCACGTCGCCAGTGGAGTTGCTATATCTCCCCATTAGTGCGTTTATTCCTTCGACAGGGCAGTGATTGTCTTCCTCCTCAGCAGTTGTGGATTTTTTCCTCAACAGAGTCAGGATTGCATCCGTGATATCCCCCTCAGAATCTCCGCCTGTCGGAAACCTCTGTTTTCTCCAGTAGGACCGGTTGGTGATCTATCATCCAGAGATTTGGGTTGATTCCCTGGTTGCTGTTGATCCCCAGTAGAGTGGCTTGTCGTAGAATCTACTTGTGTGATCTTTTCTTCCTCCTCAGCGGGTTGTTCCCCAGTGGAATGGATATCTGCATTATCCCCAGGTAGAGTTGCTTGTGCAGCCAGATTCTAGTGGATGATTTCTTTTCCCTTTGTGGGTTGTTCCCCAGTGGAGTTTTTGCGGAGTTGCCTTCGTGGTAGTTTTTGCCCGTGCAGTGAGCTCTTGTTCCCTTGCAGATATTTTGGGATTTATCCCATTCCCCAACAGATTTGTCTTTGTGGCCGTTGTTGCCTGTTGTGACTTTCTGTACTCCAGTTGGGTTGATTGCTGATCCATCACTCAGAGATTTTGTGATATCTCCGATCTTTTGCCTCCCCGCAGATCTTTGCTTTTCAGCTTGAAGATCTCCAGCAGATTGGCTTTCCAGTTGGACCTCCTTGGTTTTCCCTAGAAGTATAGTACCGGATGTTTGATTCCTGGTCCTGTTTGTGTTAGAAATGTCTGTTTTGTCAGCATTCATCAAACGTAAATCACGCATATTCATGCATACTCATAAACATTCAGATATTCATGTTGCATTTTTGCCATATATCTTTTGTTTGTTGTTTCCTGCTGTGGTGATATAGATCTCTTCATAGATCTCCCAAAGCGGATGTCGGGTGTTTAATCTCTCAGAATAGAGTCAGCCCTTAAGTAGAAAGTGTCTATCCTTTCCTGCCATTTCCCCACTGAGATACATCCTCGGGGATGACGGTTATTTCCGTTCCCTCCCAACACACCTTGGGACGGGTTTACCCTCTTGAGTTATATCCTCATCAGGACGAGTCTTGATTCAGTCCGCCTCTTTGGTTTGATCCTAAATTGGCCTTTTTCAACTGTCTCTTGCGCTTCACTGTGGCATAAATGAATAGTTGCTTACAAACCGGCGCTCATTCATCTTATCCTCAGTGGAACTTTTGGCCTCTGCCTACAAACCAGCAGTTGTAAGTCCTATCTTTGCGGTTTTCTACCTACGACCCGGTAGTTACAAACCCCGTTTTCTCCCCTAACGGAGTCAACTTTGTTGTTCATCCCAACCGATGACAATTCCCCTTCTATGGTTTTCTATCCAATCTTTGGTAGATGTAATCCCCTCTTTGTGGTTATCTTCATCTAGTATTCGATGTTGATTTTCCTTCGCTTGGATGAGTCGCTTAAATAAGCACTTATATCCCCAGCAAATCTTTTGTGGATAATTGTCGTATGCTAGCAATTTTATCCCCAGCGGGTCCCTTCACCGTTTGTCAGTGATTGTGTTCCCCGGATAGTTGATTGTCATCAATATATCCCCAGCTTGTCGTTGTGGATAATTGCTGTTTATGCAATTCATCCCCGGATCATTGATTCTCACCAGTGAATCCTCAGCAGATCGCCTTTCATTTACCCTCTTGTTGGTAATGTCTGTTGCTCCCTTTGATTGGCCATCTTTATATGCCTAGTTTGGTATCCCGATGCCTTTCTTTTCGGATTTTTATCCTATAAACAACCTACAACCCGGTTCAGGATAATCTTCCTCTCGAGGTTATTATTCACGTTTTGACGGTAATGAATAATATATCTCATTCACTCTTCAGTTGAAACCTGTTGTGTTTCCCTAGTCGAGTAAGATTCGTTATTCCCCTTTGCGGAATCGAATATTTGTTGTTTCAGATAATTGCCGGATATTTGCAATTTATCCCTTTGAGTTGTCTTTCGTTTACCCGGATGCTTGGTATTCGATTGTCTCTCCTTTTTTGGTTAGTCACCTATTATATACTTCGGTATCCCTGGTGTCTTTTCCTTTCGAGTATATTATTCACGGTCTGCCGGTAATGAATAATATGTCTCATGCACTCTTTGGTCGAATCCTTTGTTGATCTTCCCCAATAGAGTAAGATTCGTATTCTTTGTAGAATCGAATATCCATCCTATAAACAAGTCTGCTGTTCTAGCTTTCTTCAGGATGATGAGCGTCTTGGAACACAAACCAATTCACATTTTCGGATTTTTATTCTATAAACAACCTACAACCCGATTCAGGATAATCTTCCTTTTGAGTGTACTATCCACGTTCTGACGGTAATGGATATTATGTCTCTTTCGCTCTTGGGTCAATCTTTTGATTGTTTTCTCCGCAGAGTAAGATTCGTGTTCCTTGTGGAATCGAATGTCCATCCTATAAACAAGTCTGCTTTTCTAGCTTTCTTCAGGATGATGAGTGTCTTGGAACACAAACCAATTCACGTTTCCAGATCTTTATCCTATAAACAACCTACAACCCGGTTCAGGATAATTTTCCGTGCGAGTATATTATCTACGTTTTGACGGCTATAGATAATATGTCTCATGCGCTCTTTTGTCGGATCCTTTGTTTGTTTCCCCAATTGAGTAAGATTTGCATTCTTTACAGAATCAAATGTCCATCCTATAAACAAGTTTGCTTTCTCTTTCTTCAGGATGATGAGTGTTTTGGAACACACACCAATTCACGCTTTGGTCGGTCACCTGTTACATACCTACAACCCGGTATCCTTGGTGTTTCCTTCCTGTCTGCTCCCTTGGTCCCCTGTGGAGTCAGATTTCCCTGAGTTTATGTACCTTTTCAGGTCTTTCTCGGATGTTTGGTTGATTGATATCTCTCACCCTCATACAGGTTTTAGATATTCATTCTTCCTGAGTTTGTTACTCACTAACCGGTAACATCTCATCCTTTGGTTTCCCCTAGAAAGTCTTTTCTAGATTTCCCCAGCGGATTTGTATTGCTATTTGTGTTGCGGTATTGGTGTTATCCCCAGTACATGCATTTTGTGAGTCAGCTCGAGTCTTTCCAAGGGAAGTGTTTTCCTTTGGAATTTCTTTCTCTCCCCAGTTCGAGTCCTTTACTTCCCCAGTAAAGTCTCCAGTCCGATGTTTCGTTATCCCCTAAATCAGAGTCGTGACCTGCTCACGCATTTCTTTTTCTTATCTCCAATAAGAATCCCCATGAGAGTCTTGTTAATGTCTCTGTTCCTGGTGGGTGGATTACTCCGATGGATCATCTTTTCTTCTTTGTGGACCCTTATCCCCACAGAGTCATGTCTTTCGCATGCATACATCCGCATCATGAGGTCTCTTAGGGACCAAAATTTGTCTCATTACTGTTATTTAAGCCCATTCTACCGCGTCGATATGAAGATTTCTAAACTTCACTTCTCCGGCTAGAATGACCTTAAATAGGGGCATCTGTAAGACCCCAATTTTGTCCCTAAGATCCCCCATGGCATCATATCATATCATATCATTGCCTCAAGGATCATTATGCACCTTTGCTTCCCTCCTAGTGGGTGGTTTATCTTCTGAGTGTGGTTCTTGATCACCAAGCATGTATTGCATTTGTATATCATTGCTTTTCATTTGTTTACTAACCAAAAGTACAAAAATATTGTCATCTAACCATGTTACTTGCAGATGAAGCAAACTAGGTCAAAGCAGTCAAATCATTCATTGAGCTATAGATGGTGACCATGTTTGAAGAATTTGGGCACCATGATCATTCATAAGAGATTCATATGAGTTGTGACACCATTTGGTATCAAGATCTCAAGTGGTAGAGGCTTGAAAGTCATCAGAACATGGCTCAGTCAACCAAAACCCTAGCAAAGTCAACTGTGGTCAACTGTGCATTTAATCAGGGATTTGAGGGTGTGAGATGGTTGGAAAGGTCTCATTCATGTCCATACATGCCTCATATAACATTTCAAACATCATCATTGAGGAATTGGAGGTCAGACAAGAAGTTTCCCAAAATAGCAAGGACCTGTAATTTTCAACTGCCAAAAATGGAAAGTCCTTCTCCTCAACTTTACATCATCAAGCAAGCTTCAAATCAAAATTTGTCCAACATAAAAGTTGAAGATCTTGCTCTTTCCTTTCCAAAAAGTCCAATAACACTCATTTCTCATGTATGGTTGGCAGGTTATGACCAAATCATTTTCAAGAAAAGTTGAACTTCACGGACGCATAACTTTCAAACCATTTGGCCAATTTGGGTGATTCTTTTTTGAGCAAATCCCATTTGACATGTACTATCATAATGCATCATTACATTTCATCAAAAATCATCACATAAAAAGGTCATTTTTCAAGTGAACCATTTTGCATTTTGGTGGGAAAAATAGTGAATTTGAAAAATACACATGATTTTCATGCCAAACCACTTCCAATAGCTTCTAAACAGAAATTTGGGTTTGCTTAAACTAGTTGTGCACTGTTCCATTGGTTCTAATTGAGAAAGGACAATTTTGCCAAATTGCATAACAAGCTTCATCCACTAATCCAATTGCATTTGTTGCTAATCATGTTTAACAGGTGATTAACAAGGACTATATAGTCCTAATCATAACAGAAAATCAAAAACATCAATCACAATTTCAGATCTAACAGAAAATTCACCAAAATTCTCTCAAATTTGTTCAAGCTTTTTCACTCTTTTTCATCAAATTGCATCATTCTTCTTGCTTCCTTTTGTATTGATCATCATTTGCAGAGGATATTGAAGAACTGTTGAACAAGATTGTGGCCAAATCCATGCTGAATCATCACTGTTGGAGCCTTGCACCTTTCATGGTATTTTGAGATTCCTTCGAGCTGGAGCACAATTGAGCTAAAGAACCTACTTCATTCATCTTCCTCAAGATTATTGTGCATCTGTTTCAGCATTTCAGGCCTTGATCTGCACGAATTCAACATCTGCAACTTCAAGAGGTTGGATCTCGAATCTTTTAATTGCTAGAATTATGATGTGGCTTTTGTAGATCCTAGTTCATAGATCACAATGCAATTCGAATCGTGCATTTTCATTAAGAATTGAATGAGATATCTTGATTTGAACATTTGAATGTGAAACTTAGTTTGATCGATCCCATTGATATGGTTAGAATTAGAACAAATGCTTGCTGGATTGTTGATATGCATGATGAGATCTTTCTAATGGTATGCGTTTTGTTGAGTTTGATGAACATTTGTTCTTGAGTGATTTCTGGATGAAGAACACAATGAAGATGTTTGAATTTCTTTTCCAGCTCATGCTTTGATCTGTTTCGCCTGGCTTTGCATGCTTTTAGATGTTTCCGCGCCATGTAACCAATCGCTGACTGCCACGCCCTTTAGTGAAACGCGGCGTTTCACTTAAGTGGCTGCATATTTACGCTTTTGCCATTTTCGTTTAATAATTCATCTTATTTCATTTTCTTTTCAATTTTTATTTCATTTTGATCTTCAATCTTAGAAAATTCATAACTCCTTCAATATTTGTCCAAATTGGCTGGGATTTTTTGCACCTTGCTCTTCATGATCTCTAGTTTTTTATGGTGATTTTTCCAGAATTTATGCACGTGTGGATTTTTAAATTGCCTAGGGTTTGTTCATGTGTATCCAATTTGTACCTTGCATGCCATTTTGCTTGTGAAATATTGATGATTAATTGGATGAGGCTGAAATTTTTTGTGCTTGTTCTAGACATCTTTAGGAGCATTTTGGTATGTGGTTTGTGATTTTTGAGTTTCTGGATTGTGAGATATGATTTTTTGATTAGAGGTGTGACAACTTGTGTCACACCATTCATGTCCAAATGGATGATTTTTGTTGCCATGCTATATGAACATGAATTGAGCTGGATTTTTGCATGAGGACACTTATGAATGTTGAGAATGCATGTAAATTTTTTCTGGAATTTTTGAATGCATTTTTCTATTTGTTTGAGAATTTTCCCTCTGTTTGACCAATTGTTGACATTTTGTGAGTCATGATATCATATGTGTTGTGAAATTCTCATGCATTATTGGATGGATTTGAAATTTGGCATGTGCATTATAGACATCTTGAAGTTTGCCATGGCTTTGATTGCATTCATTTATCATGTTTGGTCTCTGTTTTATGCTTGTTTGAACTTGATGTACCATTTGATGCCTTGTATGAGCTTGCTTGAACATGCTTTGACTTGTTGATTTTAATTGACTTGATTCCCTTCATCCAATTGACATGAAATTTGGTGTGTTGCTTATTGAATGTGTTCTGGTTAAGCATGATTTTTCCTGGAATTTATTGAGCCATTTTGGTATTGATATGCTTGTGTTCATTCTGTTTACACCATTGAGTTCTCAACTTGCCTAGTTTGACATGATTTGCTTATGAAATGCAATTGATGAATAGTTTTGATATGGGACCAACTGGAATTTGTTCTTATTTAATTAATATTGATTTTGATCAAATTTCATGTTCTGTTTTAAATTTTTCTCCTCCTTTGACCCTAGGCTTTGGCCTAAGGGTTCACTTCTCACATTTGAGTTGTTTTTTCAGGTTAAGGAGAAATTGCTCTAAGGAGATTAATTCAAGTTGATTGATTTTGGTTTATTTGATTGTTATGAACTAACTTGGTTTGTTTTGTAGGATGCTAACTCATTTGATTTGAGTTTGTGCTTTGCACATGTGATTGATTGTGTTGACTGTTGGTTCATATCTTGTCTGTTTTGACTTTGTGATTGGTATACTGATTATATTTGATTGATTTCAGGTACCATAGTTGCTTTAGTTCCTTTGAGAACTTGCTATTGCTTTGCTTTGCTTAAGCATTGAGGTAGAATCTCTTGTCTCCATGTAGTCTGGAAGACCTGGCTTGTTACTTAGCCAGGCAACTGTCTGAAGTCCTCCTTAAGAGGCAATGTTTGTGATTGTTTAACTTTGTCCCCCAAGCAGGAAAAGACCTCATGTGAGGCAATTGGTAGACAAAAGAGATATGTAGCCTATCTCCTACTATTTTGTGAGTCTCTCACCTTGCTCACACCACATGTGTTGATGCATAGTGAGTAAAAACCCAAGATCTATCGAGTCTTTAACTTGTGGAGAGAGTTCCATCTTTCTGAACTCCCACACCTTCTGATATTCAATGCTCTCCCTAACCAGGGATAAGAGTGATGAGGCATACCCCTCATATTCTTTCGTCTGCTTCACCTTGGCTCTCAATGTCAAGGTTAAGAGCACCATTTACCCCATTCCAGTTGACTTTTAAGTCTAACCCTTTGATTGAGCCTAATTGCCTGGTTATAGTGTGTGCTAAATGTTTGTTTGATTGTTGCATTTGTACATGTTTGCTTCTTGCCTTTATGCACTTATCATCATAAATTGTTCATTATTGCATGATCATCATTGCATATCTTTGTGATCCATGTTTGGTTTACCCATTGAGGACAACTGTAAGTCCACTCATTGGCCATTGTTCCTATGATTTGGAAGGGATAGAGTGTAAGACCATTTCACTTGGCTACTCATGTCCATTGCTTAGTGCATTGTTTGTTTGTTGTATGTGAGGATGCAATTGTAAGGCCATGTTGTTGGCATTTGTACTCCCATGATCATCCTTTAGAGGTTGGTATAAGTCCAGACAGATTGGCATCTGACATCCAAGTTTTGTTTTACTTTAGGAGATTGGTGTAAATCCATTTATTGGTATCCGATATCCGCTTTTGCTTTGTGAGATTGGTATAAGTCCATTGATGGCATCCGGTATCATTGTTTTGTTTTAGGAGATTGGTGTAAACCCATTTATTGGTATCCGGTATCCGCTTTTGTTTGTGAGATTGGTATAAGTCCATTGATGGCATCCGGTATCACCTTGCCTTTATTTTTGCTTGCTCATTGCCATTCCTAAGGACACACTTGAATCATCTTCTATATGATTTCAAGAGGTGAACCTTTCTAAGAAGTTTTACATTCCATCATCCATACCCTCTTTGTCCTAAACCTTTTCACACTTTGCTTTCAAAAACTTTGACATGTTGTGCAAACATCTTCATGTCTTTTCAAGTTAGAAACTTGGACCCTAAGTCCTTGACTTTTCAAACTTCACTTTTCATAACACTTCTTTGAATCAATCTTAATCATACCTTGACCATATTTTGTGAATACTCATACTCAATTAACCTCACACATTCAATTGTTTTGTGGCTTTGTCCATTGTTAATACGTTTTCATACATTAGCCATAGGTTTCAATTACCATAGCGGTTGATGTAAATCTTACCTTATCCTTAGTGAGTCTATTGTAAGACTTCCGTACTGAAAACAGGGTTAACCCCTCTAGTACGTCGAAGCCATCCTCGCATGGTGGATTGTTGAATTCAGGTTGAGTTTTCTCCCATTGGTAATGAAAAGCCTTAATGCTTGTGTTTTAAAATGAACTCACTAATTTTTGGAAATCTTTTAGCCGAACTACGGCGTTTTGATCCTTACCTTTGATGGAAGGTACGTAGGCAACAGGTTCATCCGTTCAAACACAAAAATAATAAAATTGTACATTCTTTTCTCCTCATCCCATTCATGTTTGCACAATATGCCATAAACAAATAAACATTTTTATACAACAAGTGTGAAAAGGGCTCCCTAGGAGTACCTAGAACGTGATGGGTGCCTAACACCTTCCCATTGCGTAATTTACCCCTTACCCGGATTCTCTGATCTTTTATTGGTTTTCTACGTGTAAAACTTCTTAGGTTTTTGTTCGCTTTTTAACCAGTCCTTAGGATAAATAAAAGTGCGGTGGCGACTCGATTCATTGTATACTTTGCTTATGGTTTAATCAATAAATCATATAGCGACGAATACACCGCTACAGAAAAGTGGCGACTCTGCTGGGGACAATATTAGACCTTCCCTGGTGGTATTGCCTACTTTTCACCCTTGTTGTATGATATCTGTTTATGTGTTATTTGACATATTTTTGTACAATTTGGGATAACTGTATTGATTGTAATGTTTGAATTGCTTAATATACAATTGCTATTTGCTTTGGTGATCTCTGTGAGATGGGTTCTATACCCGAACTCGAGTGCACTCTAGGATAGGAGAATGGCGTAGTCTTGTTGACTGGTGTGGAGTATTCCTTAGCCAGTTGACTTGCGAGTCCATTCACTTGGTGGAGGTCATGTTGGATTAATAATGTCACACAAGTTATTTGTGGTTGGGCATTATTCTTTCAATCATGTGCTTTAGAAGCCAAAGGCCGTAGTTTACCAAACCCATCTTGGCCTATTTTTAGGACGTAGTGCGGAGGTCGTTCAGATGTAAGATCTGATGCGATTGTTACGCGATACTACACTCATAAGAGTCTCTCTCGAGAATATTTTTGGAATACGAGTATTCGTTCCTCCGATAATATCCGAGAGATGGGACGATGATTATGGGAACCTCTGGTAGAACATGTCCGGCAGGTTTAAACCCTAGTACACTCCCATTGGGTGGTTCTTAACCGAGACTCCATGCTCGTGACTCTCAGCAAACCCGTGATTCGTGGTTGAGTCGTTCAAACATCGTTAATATCAATGGAACTTGGGCGTCGATAAGGTGAAAACCATAATCCGCCAAAATGGATGATTGATATTAAGGATGTTAGAGCCGGTTCATGTACCGTTAATATCAATGGAACTTGGGTGTCGATAAGGTGAAAACCTAAATCCACCAAAATGGATGATTGATATTAGGGATACAATGAGCTTTCCCACGATCTTTGTTTGGTGTGACTTGCTTGATCCTTGAGTGTGATTGTTGCATTCATGCATTCATGCATTCATCTGCATTTCATGTCATCAGAAAAAAAAGAAAATTTTCAAGGAACTTAAAGGGTTTATTTGCAAAAAATTTCAGACATGGAAAAAACCGGAAAAAAATTTCACCTGACATATCTGATGAGATATTCTCATATACGATCAAAATGTTAATATTTCAAAGTTTGCAAGTAAAACCCTCGAGTTCCTTTGAAATAAAAAACAAGCATATGCACAAACACTTCATGCATCATTTGCATAAGCGGGTGTTTTGTTCCGGTCTCCCGTCCTGTGGTCTGACCCTGCGAGCTTCATTTATTTTGGAGACGCACCTTCGCCGGTACTATATCAGAGCCGATCCTTCGAGATTGATGGACCGTTTTGAGCAAGAGAGTTGTGAACTCAAGGGGGAATCTGCCAGACAAAGTGCTTTTGATGGATTTATTCCTGGTTAGCCACTTGTCTTCTTTCTCATATATCGACGCTGGGGATGAAGTTGGAATGCCGTTCCAAGCTTTATCTATTGATGAACCAATTGAGAAGAAGTCTCCTTCATCACTTCCTACCGAGATGCGAAACTGGCCATTGAATGTGGTGCAGTAGCTGGTTTAGGGAAGGTGATCGAGCTCGAAATCCACATGGTTAGAGTTACCGATGACTTCAACATGGATGTCGAGAAAGCTGAATAAATTCATGCAGTTGCTGATAAAGAAATAAAACTAGTGTACCTAAAGCTAAAGAGGGAACAATTGAGTTTTTTTGAGAGATGCAAGCTCAACGACTCTAAAACGAGGATATGCCCTAGGTGTAACATTGTTTTTCACGAGGAGGCGATAAAGAAGCTTAAAGACACTAGAGTGCATGATACCAAGAAGAGCAAGGGAGGAAATTCGACTACTAGGTTCACTTTCAAAAAACGAGGTGTTTCTCACATAATCAAAGAATACTAGAGGAAGTTTTGACAGCCTCGCCAAAGAACCTATCGTCCTCCTGCAAATGTACCCCAGGGAAAGTGGGTAAAACCTCTAAAACAAAAGGGGGAGAATAAGCCAAAATGGAAAGTGGATGACGCAAAAGTAGGGTTTCCAAACCGTAAAAAATTTAATGTGTCAAAGGGTCATTCACATATCCCTCAAAACTACAAGGGAAACAACCCTATGACACAGACGTAATAGAGGCCTCACCAAAGAAAGAAGAAGGTTGAGTGTGAAGCCTTTGCAACGAAGCATGAAACCTCTGAGGCGAAACATGATATGGTTGGGTCAAACATTCTAAAGAAACATTTCATAAGGAGATTGAGTGGATAATACAAGAAAATAGCCAACCACAGACTATACTTGAGAATTGCACCTTTGGGAAAAGGTGATGTTAACACAAGGGAAAAAACTTCTGAGTATACCCCTAAACCAGAGGAGAAAACTCTTGAGTATACTTCTCAGCCAAATGATCAGATGGTAGAGAACAACTTCAGCACAGAGTCTGAAGATGATCTTCTAATAGACTGTGGCATAGTCTCAGTTCTACTAGAAGAATGTGATCATGTGTCGGAAGTATTAGAGACGGAGGACGATTACATACAAGATGAGGCGGAAAGTAAAAAAACCACTATGTTATTATGCCATGAATAACGATGTTGTCGAGGAACAACAAGCCATCTTTGAGAAGCCATATGTTGGTGTGATGTATCATATGAAACCTTTGTTCATAAGGGAAAAGGTGGATAACATGAATGTCAACAAGGTCTTTATTGACAGAGGAACGACTATCAATTTGATGTCGCATTTCCTGTTTAAGAAAATAGGGATGTTAGATGCAGATCTACGACCTCACAACATGGTCCTGTAAAATTATGAAGGCAAGACCAGTCATATCTTATGGGTGATTCAGGTCGAACTCTCAGTAGACACTACAACTAGGCCAATGTTGTTCATGGTAATTGTGTGTAATGCAAACTACAACTTGTTGCTTGGACGTGAATGAATCCATGGAATAGGTACAGTCCCTTTGACTCTACACCAAAGGATTTCCATATGGAACCAAGATGGCATAGTAGAGAACATTGAAGACGACCAAAGCTATGGCTGAAGTTAACAAGGTTGGCAAGAAACACTTCGACAAAAACTTGGCCAAAATACCTCCCTGCAATGCATCAAAAAAGGTTTATACTCCCCAGAAAGGCGCTACATACTTTATGAACCTACATCTCAATCATGGATTCATTTAGGATAAGGAAGAAGTAGAGGAGCAAACTATCAAAGAGGGAAGTGTCGCACCCACTAGGTGGACCATGGTCGATGAAAATGACTACTGAGTCAAATTCTTTGGCTCAAATTTTGGCTTGTATGGCCAAAAATAGACTAAACTCGGCCCTTGAGGTTGAAGCATAAAAAAATATGGCTCTTGAAGCCATTGCCAAAAATTCTGATAAATTTGGAGATGGCCTTTATGGCCGGACAATAACTTCAGAAAGCTGGAGGCTTGTTTGTATTTACGATAACGAGCCTTCGGGGTTTGAAAAAGACCCGCTTGATTGTACAAAAAAGATGCAGGCCCAAGATCCCTTGGAGGAAATAGATTTGGGTGATGGAGAACTAAAAATACCAACCTACATTAGTGTTAAAGTCGAACCAAACATGAATAAAAAGGTGGTCGAACTACTTAAAGAGTTCAAAGATTGTTTTGCTTGGGATTACAACAAGATGCCAGGGCTGAGTCAAATCATGGTGGAGTTAAAGCTACCTCTTCGAACTGGTAAGAAGCTAGTGAAGAATTTACCAAGAAGGTTTGCACCATAAATTATGTCAAAGATCAAAGAGGAGATTGAAAGGCTGCTAAGAAGTAAGTTCATTAGGAACTAATGAATGGATAGTAATTCCCTTTGGGTTAAAAAATGATAGAGAAACCTATAAGAGGGCTATGAATTTTATGTTCCATAACTTTATCAAAATATTCATGCAAGTCTACATTGATGACATAGTCATAAAGTCCTCTTTAGAAAATGGTCACTTAGGCCATCTTCGACAATCTTTTGAGAGGATGAGGAAATATGGATTAAAAATGAATCCATTAAAGTGTGCTTTATGTCTCCATGCATGAGATTTCTTGGGATTCATGGTGCAAAAAAAAGGCACAGAGACCAATCAAAACAAAATGAAAGCAATCTTAGATCTCAAGCCTCTATCGATAAAGAAACAAATACAATCTTTGTTGGTGAAAATAAACTTCCTGAGAAGATTCATCTCCAATTTAAAATGTAAGACTCGGACTTTCTCGCCATTACTTCGACTTAAGAGAGAAAGTGACTTCATATAGGGGAGCGAGAGACAAGAAGCTTTCGACAAAATCAAGGACTATATGATGAAGCCTCCTATCTTGTTACCTCTAAGTAGAAATAATAATATGAAATTGTAAATAGCTGCATTGAATTCGACCATAGGAAGTATGTTAGCCCAAGAGAACAAAAATGGCATAGAAATAACCATTTATTACCTTATTCGAATCCTGATGGATGTAGAAACTAGGTATAATGCAATAGAAAAGTTATGTCTATGTCTACACTTTTCATGTACAAAACTAACGCATTATATATAGCCTATTGATGTTTATGTGTATTCTCATTTTGATGTGATCAAACACATGTTGTTGAAACCTATACTTCATAGTCGAATAGGAAAGTGGGATTTAACACTCACTGAATATTCACTAACTTATTATCCTTTGAAAGCAATAAAAGGCCAGAGTCGCAGACTTCATTATTGACCACTCAGTGGTCGAAGCAATATAAAGTTATGTAGATACCAAACTTTGGAAATTATACTTCGACGATTCTAGGCATAAACATGGAATGGGAGTTGAAGTGTTTATAATTTCTCCAGAGGATATACCAACCAGGTTCTAGTTTAGAATCGAAGGCCTTTGTTCAAACAATGAAGCATAATATGAAGCCTTGATAACGAGACTTCAAATTTTATTGGACTTGGGGGCAAAAGACGTCAAAATAAAGGGTGACCCAAAGTTGGTGGTTAGAAAATTGAAAAAAATAATATAAGTGCATTAAAGAAAATTTGATGATGTACTTTGTTATTACCAATTCCATACTAAAATGTTCCGACCACGTCTCTGTAGACCATATACCTCGATTGGAGAATCGAGAGGCAAATGACTTAGCCTAGTTTGCTCCAGGTTATAAAATCTCTAAGGAGAGATTAAAGGATTTAATCAAAATTAAAGATAAGATAATCTCAGTAGACAACACTTTAGAGAAATTGGCAATGTCAAAACTTGTAGGGGGATGGGGGCAGACGAAATTGAGATATCATCAAACTTAGAAAATTCTGAGTTTTTTTTGAAAATTTTGAAACCTTCGAAGTTTTTCCCATTGACCTAATTTCAGACAATGATTGGAGAACACCCATTTTCGAATATTTGGGAAATCCAACAGGAATTACTGATCAAAAGATCAAGTACAAGGCCCTGAGCTATGTGAATATAGGGAACAAGTTGTTTAAGAAAACCCCTGAGGGGATCCTTCTTAAGTTCCTTGGATAAAGTGAAGCATATTTAGCAATCTCTAAGGTGATTAGAGGATCATATGGCTCTCATCAAGCATGCCATAAGATGAAACAACTTTTATTTTGACTAGGGTTTATTGGCTAACTATGCTAAAAGATTGCATAGACTTCTCCAAAGGTTGTCAGGAATGCCAAAGGCACTTAGGTATCTAGTATATACCTGTAAGACCCTAATTTTGACCCTAAGATCCATCATGGCATCATATCATTTGCTCAATGCATTGCCTCAAGGATCATAGCATGTATAGCTCCTTAACCCAAGGGTTGGGACTTGTGTGAGTTGGTTTGAGACAACCAAGCATGCTTGTATTGTATATTATTGATTTTGTTATTATTTTTTACTAACCAAAAGCACAAAATATGTCACTAACTCTTTTTGTTTTGAAGCTCAAGTGACCATGTGATCCCATGCTCCTAGGAGACTCCTAAGCTCAATGAAGTGGCTAAATGAAGATGAGAACAAGCATGACAATGGTCCACAAAGTTCCTAATCATCATATATGTCTCCCAAGTATCTCAATTTGTCAATTTGATCAAAACAACCCAAAGGGCTTGAGGATTGTTTCACAAGGAAACCCTAATTCAGCTATGCATTGATTGTGCCTTACTCATGAAACAACCTCAACCTATGATCAAATTTAATCAAGGTAAGTTATTTCATTCATTATTTTATGCATATATGAGCTTATGTGAGTATACTCAATCATTCACTCATCAAGATTTGATGTTTGACCTTGAGAAGTTGACCAATCAAGTCATCTGACTAAACTGAGGATCACTGAGACACACCTTGTGATGTGTTTGTCAAATGAAGATGACCCCAAGATAAAAACTGTTTTTAAGAATCATATGAACAACTTTAATGTTCATCAAAAATCGATTTGAAACTTGGAAGGTCATCATTCATTTCAAAACATTATAAGTCATTTTGACTGAAACCCTAATTTTGGGTCAACTTCCCAAGGACCTAACTTCCTTAATTTTTATGATTTTGAGGTGAGACCAAGTGCATTGGAAATCTTAATATGTCTACTTAAAACGTTCATTTGTACACAATTTCATAATATTAAAAGAAACACATTTGATAATACAAAACATTATAGGTCACTTTGAACCAAAGTCGTTGAATTTGAAAAATGTCCAACTTCAAGTGCCCATAACTTTCTCATTAAAAATCTAAATGACGCAAAATTTGATCCTAAATTTATCATCTTGAAAAGATCAACAACCTTGATGTTGGAGGTTTTTCCATTTGAAGCTTGCATCATTGAAACAAAAGGGCTTGAAGTTGCTTGTTTTTGGCAAAAAAATTCAAAGGGAACCTAAACATGTTTTGTACCCCAAACTTCACAGCCAAGTTTCATAAATTTCCAAACTCCAAATGGATTTTTGCCCAACATAACTTTTGTTCCTTATTCTAATAGCTTTCCAACCATTACTCACATGACTATTTTTGGATTTTCCATGTGGGAGTTTCGAAGGGCTTAAGGTTTATGTCCATTTGTGCAATTCACTTTATAACTTGATGTACAAGCTAATGCCATGCCAGTTGCACGTCCAAATCATTTCTACTTGATCTCAGCATGAATTTCCATTCACTCTTGGGCTTTACACGTGCCTGTACAGGCCCATGCATGGAGAGTCCAAGTTTCATGCACACGAGCAAAGCACCACATTGCATCAAGTTCAACTATAAATAGAAGTGTTTGCTCATTCAAAAATCAACCTGAAGGAGATCTGAAACGCTGCTGGATTGAAACCACACCCTCACTCAAAGGAATTTCAGTTTTCATTTTCAATTTCAAGCTTGAATTTCAACATCATTAGTTGATCTTCAAGTCTTAATTCCTTAGCCTTGCATTATCATCACACTTCCAGATCAAAATTGGATCAAGAGCTTGGACAATTCGTGTTGTTTGAAGCTCCATTTCAAAGATATATCACCAAACCTTTTTGATTCAGATCTTGAAATATGATTTGAATTTCTCTGGTTTGAACTGTTTTCTGAAGTCCTCAAGCAAGAGGCAGGCCAGTGGTGGTCTTAATTTCATGAATCGTGCCATTTTAGTTTGCGTACCATAAACTTCCAGCTCATGTTTCTCCTTAAATAGGAACATTGAGGGGAATCCATGGTTACAGGGGTGATGTACATCACCCCAGCTTCATTTTGATAACCTACCTTTTCATTTTCATTAACTTTTGAATCCCTGCGCGTGGTGGCCGGAAACAGTTAGCTGGCCGGAGAAGATGGTGGTTTTCACCACCATCCCCACGTGGATGCTTCAGGTCCCTCAGATCTTGCTCAAATGTTATAATCTTGGCCTTCCATTTGTTTGACTTGTTTTAATTCCAAATGTGATGTGTTTGACTTGAGAACATGGTGTGACCGCGCCTCTGAACCGTGTGATCATGACAAAATCATTTAATGAATCATCTAATGGCGCTGCTTTTTTCTATTTTCTTATTTTCTGATTAATTTCTTTTAAATCCTTTTATTTTCAAAAATTCATAAATATTTTATTTGAAGTCACAAAAATATGAGACAAACATCAAAAAATTTTTTGAAAAATCTAGTTTCATATTTTGATTTTTAATTATTTTTGTAACTTCATTTAATATTTTTTGTGAATTATTTGGTTTTCAATAGTTTTTAATTCATTTTAAATACTTTTTGATATTTGAAAAATCCAAAAATATTTTCTTAACACATATGGATCATGATAAGTCAATGAAAAATAGTCTCATCAATTTCTTAATTGATTTGAGATTTACTTGAGATTTTAATTCATTTATGTTATTTTTTATTGTTTTTAATTGATTTAAAATAGTTTATGATTTCAAAAATTGTTGAAATTTTTTGTCAAACTTTATTTGACCATGTTAGACCTATGAGAATTTAATTGGACTTGTTGAAGTTGATTTGAATTGAATTTGAGGTTTGACCATATTTTGTCCATTTTAATTTTGCATTTATTTTAATTCCAAAAATACCAAAAAAATATGTTTGACTTGTTGACTTTTGATCTTCATTTCTCTTATGTTTACCATTTGTTGATGATGATTTGGTTCACTTTTGACCAATTGTGTTTGATACTTTATTTCTCTTTCCATTTCATTTCATCTTCATCTCACTTCTTTTTTATTTTGGCCAATGAGTTAATGACTTATGGTTGGTCTTGACATATTAGAGGCTTAACCTTCTTTGATCCAAATCAAACTCAACTTGATCCAAGATCAAGTGAGTTGCTTTGTGTCCAAGATAGGTTGCTTCTTGGTCAAGCAAAAAACCTAAAGTCCATACAAGGCCTTCCTCTTTTCTTTTGGCATGGCAAGTTTTAGGAGCTTGACTTACTAGTCATGATCTCTAACTTGTGTTTATTTGCCTATAGTTTTATTGACCGATCCCAGATAGGTGTGACTATTACATTAGTCCACTTACGATTGCTTAACATAACGCTAAATTGTCTTATGACAAACTAACATAACCACTAATTACTAACTTTAATTTGAGAATTTAATTTCTTGCAATTTACTTTAATGCAATTTACTTTATTGCTCATTTATTCATATTGCTTTTCCCTTTGCTCACTTGAGCACATACTTTATGTTTATGTCATTTTCCTTTTGCTCATTTGAGCTCATTATTGTATATAAACATATTGTTGTCTTGTGTTTGTTTGTGTGAACCCAATGCAAAAAGGAGAAAGGACTTAGAATTAGGACTTACCTATGCTTAAAGGAGTTCAAGAGCAACTAGGCCTCATGCCTTTAGAATGCTAAATTTGTTGAATAGCAACTAGGCCTCATGCCTTTAGAATGCTAAATCTTAGAGTTGACTTCAAAGGACTCCTAATCTAAACTTATTCTTTGTCCATTCCTCTTATTGTGTTGTGAACTTTTTGATGTTTGTTCTTGTGTGATAGGGATTCAATCTTGAGATAGTAAGAAGGACCATTGTCATGAGTAGCCAATTTAAGAGAGACAAGCCAAATGGAGATCCTAGGAGCTTGAATCTAAATTGTTTGATTGCTTGATTGTGTTTGCTAAGTCCAAAGGAAAGGAACATCTTGAATCATCTTTATGATTTCAAAAAAAGGAACTCCAAGGGTTTTATATCTTCTTTTATCTTTGTATGCTTTAGGACTAGCCCTTCTCTTCTTCTCCTCACTCTAACCCAAGCCAAACTCTTTTTTGTGCAAACTTTGACTTTGTTTCAAATTAGAAACCTAGGCCTTGTGCCTTTGACTTTTCAAAAAGTCTTTTCATCAATACTCATTGTGAATGAATCTTAATTCTAATTTGACTTTATTTTGTAAATAAATCTAACTTGTAAATACAACTCACTTCAAGTTGATTTTGTGGTTCCAATGACCACCCTTGTTAAAACTTTTCATAAACATTAGTCATAGGTTTGAGTTATCATAGTGGTTGATGTGAATCTCACCTTATCCTTAGTGATTGGATTATAAGTCTTCCATACTTATTATAGGGTTAACCCCTCACTAGTATGTTGAAGCTCTCCTCACATGGTGGATTGTTGGTTTAGGTTGAGTTTTCTCCCTTTGATAACAAAAGACCTTAAGGCTTTTGATCAAATCAATTCACCAATCTTTGTGATTTTTTACCCCGAACTACGAGGTTTTGATCCTACCTTTGTGATGGTACGTAGGCAATGGGTTCATCCATTCAAACAACAAAATTTGTAAATATAATTTATTCTCTTCTCATCCCTCCAATCTTTTGCACATATTTTTTTCACAAATACCAACCTATAACACACATTTGCAAAAAGGGCTCCCTTAGAGTACTAAGGATGTTTTGGGTGCGCAAAACCTTCCCATTTCACAACCAACCCCCTTACCTAGATCTCTGACACTTTTATTAGTTTTTGATTTGATAAAACTTCTTACTTGGTTTTTGTTCGCTTTTTAACTTTTCCTTTGGATAAATAAAAATGCGGTGGCGACTCGAATTGTATGTTTACTTTTGGTTTAGTCAATAAACCTAAAGGTAACGAATACCCCGCTACAATACCTACAAGTGATTTGCACTCAATAGTTAGGACATATCGTTTGAGGATATGCCTTAAACATAATAGGTGAAAGTAAGCCCTCGTCGTCGAAAAGGCAGATATACATCTTGGCGGGGATATATTATTTCACTAAGTGGATAAAAGCTATCCGTTTGCCTAATGTCGACCAGGAATAAGTAATTAGTTTCATCCAAATCATATTATATATATATTTGGAATACCTAAGACTATTACCACTAACCAAGGCTTAGTGTTCACAGGTCGAAAAGTGGTACAGTTTTCCTCAGAGATAGGGTTTAAGTTACTAACTTCAACACCTTATTATGCCCAAGCTAATGGCCAGGTCGAAACAGCCAACAAAACTGTGATTGGTTTAATTAAGAAGCACGTAGGTCAAAATCCAAGAAATTGACATATAATTTTAAACCAAATACTTTGGGCAAGTTAAAACTCTTCCAAGGAGTCGACTAATTCCACACCATTTAGACTTGCCTATGGTCATGATGCAGTACTCCCTTTAGAGATACATTTATAATCAATTAGAGTTCAAAGGCAATATGAAATTCCAACTGAGTATTAACGGGGTATGATGGTAGATGAATTAAGTGACTTGGACGAAGAAAGATTGCCTGCTTTAAATGTCTTAATGAGACAAAAAGAAAGAGTAGCTAAGGCGTATAATAAGAAAGTTAAATAAAAAACTTTCATGTTAGGAGACTTAGTTTGGAACCTTGGACAAGTGGTCCCCTAATTGAGAAGGACCATTTGGAATCCTGCAAGCATTCACAAACAATTCGTATGAGGTCGAAAAATTAACCCTTGAAGGTCGAATCCTTCGAATAAATGGAAAATATTTAAAGCAGTATAGGCCTATATTTTAGGAATCCATATTAATGTAGAATATAAATTTTACTTCAAAATTGAAAAGGCTAAAAATATTGGCCTGAATGTCGAAATGCCACAAAGGGCATATTTAAAAGTTTACAAAACCAAAATGTCTTTCAAAAGACATAAAACATTAACAAAAATAATAAAAATGAAAGTCCTATAAAGGGAAAGAGGCTTTGATCTTGTCATATTGGATCTTCGTTACAGGAAATTAACAATCAACTTGTAAAATAGTGGAGGCAAAACCTTTAATCATAACATCCAGTATATTGACATTCTCTAGATGTTGGATTCCGACCAGGGATTCTGCATTTAGTTATTATTGACTAACCTTCCGAATTTCACTCTTTTCGTCTTCAGCCTCTTGCACCTTTAACTATAATGCCTCAATTTCTTTCTCCCATTTGAGGATCTTTGTATCCAAGGCAACGACATCTTTATCTTCTTTATGAATAACATCTTTTAGCTGTTCAACTCTATTTTTGGACTCATTAGCCAAGTTCCATCCTTTGACCGGGTGCCTACCTTAGACGTCACCTTTGCCTGTGCTTCGTGTTTCCTTTGGAAATCAGCAAAAGTCTGGTCGAAAAGAGGTCCAAACGCTACCACAAAGTTGACAACGTAGCTGGGGGCATTTGGAACGTCGTGTGTTTCAGCAATGATTTGATGCCATAACCATTAATAAAGTTCTTTTAAAGCGCTTCAAATAGGTCAACTTCTTCAAGTTTGTCTTTTAATTGATTAAGAACCTCATTAACAGTCTCAAGTGCAGTGTTTCTTTTGGAAGTCGTCGAAGAACTTGAGCATTTATCAATTGAATTACCCCTGGTACTCATCATTAGTTTCATGTAGGCTCGTGGATTTGTATTTTTCATCTCTGCTGACTCCTATTGAGATAGAGAGTTACTAGGTGAAGGAGTTGGTTTAACAGTTGAATCTTTGCAGTTTCCTGTTTGATCTCTGGTGCAGTCCTTATAGTTGGTAGTTCATTGTTTGCAAGAGGGTAAGTGATTTCTGGATTCTTTTGAGCATCATTGCTTTGTTTGGGGATGCCATAAGGAGAAGTGATTTTTCTCCCTTCTTGCTCAAGAGTTTCGTCTTGATAAGCATAATCCATGCCCACTTCATTTTCATCTTCACCATCAGTTGTCGAAGATGGTGTTTCAGAAGGCTATTCTTTGTCAGCTGAGTCATGAGATGCATTGTTGTCTACTTCTATAGGATTGTCGACTTCTTCAACTGATTCTTTGAGTGAAGTAGGTTAAATTGAGGGGGAGCTAGTGGTTTGAGGTGTTGGATGTTTGAAACTCGACACATGATTGATCAAAGGATTATCCTGAAAAATTTAAGTGTTAGTATTTGGAAAATATTGAATAGAGGAAAGGGACAAGGAAAAATAAAACTCACTTTGGGAGCATCCACATATGGGCTTGAGTTAGCGCTTTCAGAATCAATAGAAACTAGTTTTCTTATTGTTGAGATTTCTTTTTCTCCTTTTCCTAAGGTTGGTTTCTTCTCCTTCTTTGCTTTAGGGGTAGGAGAAACTTTTTGGATAGGCACAACCTTTCTACTTCCAGCCCCAACAACCTTCGACTTCTTCTTTTTGGCATGAGCCTCAAGGGAAGAATCCTCTACAGGAATGGCCTGGGCTTCTCCGACAGCCTAGATAGTGACAAAATTATGCGTGTGAAAAATTCAAGTAAGATACGCATGCCGAAAAATTTAAAGTTTAATTTTCATATATTAGAACAAACTTGTGTATCTTTAATTGGAGAGGCTTCAACCTTGGACTTTTTTGAGGCTGCAACGGCACTTGCAACATCTCTTCTTCTCTTTCCGTGTTCGACCGCTGAGACATGCAAGAGTAAATATAAGAAAGGAACAAAAGAATAATCAGATAATTTGACTTGGAGGATCCTTTGCTTTTCTAACCTTCATGTATAGGGTATTCGAGCCTAACATGCTCTATGTCGACATGAATGTGTCCTTTGAAACTGTATACGTCATGCTTAGTCAAAGCTACTCATTTGACAAGCTTCAAAATCTCATTTTTGAGTACTTTTAAGTCTTCCCCAAAAATGAACCACCTAGGAAATGGAGGTGCAAAATCCAAAGCCATCTCACTAGTAGGCAAATGGGGAAATTTAGGATGGTAATAGTTCAGTGCAAATGTTTACTTATCCTTCACATAATCGGAAAGATTTAAGTTAGGAAGTATCACCATAATTTTTTCCTTAAGAGTGATTGCTGCTTCACGAATAGTCCGACTAAGATCATTTGGGTCATACACAGTTTCAAAGTAGTGTTGGAAAGCATGTATCTCTTTGATGTGTTTGTCTTTACCTTTCTGGAACTTCTTTTGCAAGGAAGACAAAACGTCTGTTAAATACTGAGACAATGGTGCAATTTCAAGAAATTCTTTTGCATGGTAGGCTTTCCACCAAGTGTCGAATTCTATGATGCAATAGAAGAATGATTAAAAATAAAGCGGTGTGAGTATAACACGATTAGCAACATGTCGAGCAAGACGTTGAAGGTATTCATCCTCTGAGTAGTTGACAGTGCAAAGGTAAAGTTCACTTTTGCGACTAAAAAAGGACTTGGGAACAATTTGGCCATCTCCAAATTGGTGTGATACGAAATTGACCTGGTAGCACAGTATCTTTACGTTTTCTTTAGAAGTCCCAAGTATGGTCGAAAGAAGATTTAGAGTAAGGAAATCTTCTCATATCTTCTTTGATTCAGCCTCTTGTTCGCTAGTATCAGGATGTTTTCTTGTGAACCACTCAGGCCCATGAGTTCTATTGACAATATGAGCCATTATGGGATTGAAGTTGTGACGCTTGATGAACATCATGGAATAATTCGACAAAACTTCTCGATCTTATCTATTTTTGCAACTGGAGTTATTTGAGAAAGTCGTGTACCTTTAACACACCTATTCTTAATGTCTTTATTAACATTGTTAGGTTTTTCGACATCCAGGGAAGGTTCAAACATGGAATTTAGCCATATATGGAGCAACCAATAGGGTCCATCTAACAACAGGTTGTCTTTGGGTTTGTGGTTTCTCAGGGATTTAGTGGCTAATCCTAAGGATTCTTAAAGTGATCCTAATATCAATTGGCTAAGACAAATATCATGACCTTTATGTAATTGTTTAGCTAGGGTCAAGTATATTTTTGCCACCTTCAAGGATTTGAAGCAAAATATACATCTCTCAAACTACAAAGCTAAGAAAGCGATGTCTTCTTCATCAGACACTTCGTCAGTATCAGTAACATGATAGTCTTAAATATATGTGCCACAATGTTAGAGGCGAAATCAAAACGATATCTTAAACCTAGCCACACCATCCTAAAAGAATGGAGCCATGATTGAGATTTATGAGATTGTGGGAAAATGCACATTTTCGAGGTGATGGTTGATGGAAAAGTTACGATGTCCATGACGTTAGTCCAGTAGGTGAAACAATGTTAAAAAACGTAAAAAATGCCTTTATCTTCTTTCAGTTGAAAGAGGCCTTTTGAGGGGGGGGGGGGGGGGGGGGGGATTTGTTAGTCGGTATTTTTGACAGGGGGGAAATCTCATCATAATAAAAAAAACTTAAAGTTTTATAGGATTAAAGGAAATTTTTGACATGTTGTGTTAGCCAAGGAAGTTGAAGTCTCAAGATGAGAGATAAAGATTGGGACTTAGTATTTTCTGAAAAGAAATATTTCTTCCAACATTTCGATGACAATACTGCATAGGATTTTGACATCAGTAGAAAATGTCGACCAACAATGTTTTGGCACGAAGAAGTGTTTCTTCAAAATGAGTAACTACTTATCAGCCTTATCCCAATGGGAACGTGAAAGACACTTCAGAAGTGAAAAGCATGCAGAAATATATGTGGCAAGTGATAAGGAGAAGAACGTTACAAAACATTTATTTTAAACTTGTATAAATAGGATTTCTAGTGTTAGGATTCAAGGTGTTGTGTTGAACTCGCCACAAAACTCAAAAAACTCAAAGTATCCATCATAGCGAGAAATGAGTTTCATTAAGCAAAATGTATGATTTCTGAAACACCATTTCTTTCAATTGCAAAGGCTTTAACTTTATTTTATCGTCTTTACAAATCTTCTTTCATTCCTTTGTTAATTTCATTACATTTACTTTGACAAAGTTTTCCTTTTACCATTGTCGAAATTCCTTATATTTCCAAATAATATACCTTTTTTGCATTATCTTTACTAAATTTTTTTGACCAAGTTGAAAACCTTCACTTTTCTACACAAAAGTTAAGAAAACTTTTAGCAATATGTCTTAGGATTATCTGGTTGATCTTGCAAGTAACCTATAATAAGAGACTAGTGCTTGTTTATCGAATTTCACATTAAACATTAGGATTCCCCCAGACCCGAGCTTTTAGAATCAGGGAACGGTTATCCCAACTCTTATTTCAAAAATATGGAGTGTAGGGGAACTATTTTCTTCTATAATAATGGAGAATTTGACTTTTCTCTATTTTTGACTTCTTTAACCCATGAGCACAGAGACACGTCATTACACACACCCACTAAATAGATGGATTATGAAATCACTTCGGTGTTCCAAACGCAACTTGAGTGTCTTACAGTAATACCCTGGGCAACCTATCGCATTATCGAGTTATTCCAGTATAATCTACATCCATTCACAAATTACAATTCTCTGAGTTAGATTCATCAACCTTATTTAGATACTTTATACAACCATCAAAAGTAAACTCTAGTTTTCTCTAATATAACATCAAATATCTTTATTTGAAAGCAATATATCACTATTGATGTTTCAATCTCTTTCGAGACTCAACCCACTGGCCATCACATCCTTAAACATAATGGCTCAGATAGTCCATTATCCATCTATGTCAGATCCATCCAACAGTCTCTAAGACCGCTCAAAGCATCCATACCTAGAGAATAAGTTAGAATCTTGGGAACATAGAATGGTCACATCTTAGTATCATACTTGATTGAGGCAGATCAAGCATCCACTGACCACCAAATTAGGAAGATAACCCAATTGATCGATTTTAACGCAATGAGGCAACTGCTCTTAAAGAACCCTTTAGTACTTTAAATTCTTGAGATGGTCATGTCCTAGTAGTACACATGATTAAAGCTGATTGATTCTTTAGAGAACATCATCTAAGACCTTCAAAAACACGTCCATTCGAAATAGTTGTCCTTGGTAAAAGGTTATAGGATCTCAAAACCCTAGAGCTCCAATATAAAAAGTATTGTAAAAGTTAGAATCAAGTTCACACTATTCTAAAAATTTAAATTTGAATTCATCAGCGAGATTACGTATTACGCTGATAGATGACCTCTTAGAAAATGAACTTTATGTTCGAATAACACAATTTTTTTTCTCAAATGATAAATATTAACAAGTGAGAATACACATTATTAAGTTAAAAATGTTTAGCAAGAATAACTCTCAAAGATATGATGCAAAATAAGGTTCTATTTCAATTATTTTTAAATTTTATTGTTCTAAATTGATCTCAGAGTGTGTTTTCAACATCCGCTCAATATACTATAGTTCATCATTATTGAAGTAATTTCTAGTTAGATTTAGGTATAGTTAGGTATACTAACTATAGGAAGGTTGTTAGGGTGTGAAGAAAGTTAGTTAGGAAATGTAATTAACCTATGCTACTATATAAGCTTAGCATTCCTCTCTTTTAAATATAGAATGTAATATGCATTGTAAGAAGATCTTGCACTCTATGTTCTTTATTTTGAGATTCATATTTCTCATTTGAACCATGCATGAATCCTCATCTAATACAATATCAACATAAGAAAGGACTGTATCTCTGTTGCATTATCATCATCATCTTTGTGTTCATACTCTTCATCATAGGTAAAGATCAAAGCTTCAAAGAAACTTTTACATTGGTGGTGTGTTCAGGTTCGATGTGAAGTTCGCAATTAGATTCAAAGAAGAATCAATGGAAGAATTAAATTCTTCACTTCTCAACTTACAACCTGTCGCAAGTTCATCACAAGATGCCATGTCTTAAATGGAGTTTCCAGGCCCATCAAACAAGTTTGTTCCAAAATTATCAATCAAGCTGCAAGAAAATATTTTCTTGCTTTGGAATCAACAAGTTAAGGGGTAATCCTCTCGCATGAACTCCATAAAGTGGTAGTTAATATGCAGATTCCACCAATGTTCAAAATGCACAGTGATTGGTTAGAGAGTTTCATCTTTGAAAACTATGAAGCTTAGAATGTTCACGATCAAGCATTGTTCACGTGGCTTCTTTGCACGATCTCAGAAGTTGTGTTACCATGTGTTATTTCCTGCAAGCACACATATGAAGTTTGGGACAAAGTGCTAAGTCCAAAGGAAAGAAGCATCTTGAGTCATCTATATGACTTTAAGAAAAGGAACTCCAAGGGTTTTTCTTTCCCCTCTTATCTTTGTATGCTTTAGGACTAGCCCTTCTCTTCTTCTCCCCACTCTAACCAAGCCAAAAATCATTTTCAAAACTTTGACTTTGTTTTAAATTAGAAACCTAGGCCTTAAGCCTTTGACTTTTCAAAACCATTTTCATAAATACTCATTGTAAATACAATTTAATCCAACTTTGACCTCATTTTGTAAATAAACCTAACTTGTAAATATAACCCATTTCAAGTTGTTTTGTGGTTCCAATGGCCACTTGTTAAAACCTTTTCAAAAAACATTAGTCATAGGTTTGAGTTATCATAGTGGTTGATGTAAATCTCACCTCATCCTTAGTGTTGGATTATAAGTCTTCCATGCTTATTATAGGGTTAACCCCTCACTAACATGTTGAAGCCTTCCTCACATGGTGGATTGTTGGTTTAGGTTGAGTTTTCTCCCGTTGATAACAAAAGACTTTAAGGCTTTTGATCAAATCAATTCACCAATCTTTGAAATTTTTACCCCGAACTACGAGGTTTTGGTCCTCTTTTGTGATGGTACGTAGGCAATGGGTTCATCCATTCAAACAACAAAATTTGTAAATATAATCTATTCTCTTCTCATCCCTCCAATCTTTTGCACAAATCTTTTCGCAAATACCAACCTACAACACATATTTGCAAAAAGGGTTCCCTTAGAGTACTAAGGATGTTTTGGGTGCGTAAAACCATCCCATTTCATAACCAACCCCCTTATCCAGATCTCTGACATTTTTATTAGTTTTTGATTTGAAAAAATTCTTACTTGACTTTTGTTCGCTTTTTAGCCTTTCCTTTGGACAAATAAAAGTGCGGTGGCGACTCGAATTGTATGTTGACTATTGGTTTAGTCAATAAACCTAAAAGTAACGAAAACCCCGCTACAGAAGTACCCTTGGTTGGAAAGGGGAACTAGGATATATCTTTGTGTCAATTTACTTACTGCATTTTATTTTTCTGCCTTTTATTTCATAAGTTTCATTGAAAACTTTCTGGAAAATAAGAACAAGAAAAAACTGTTAAACCTAATTCACCCCAGCTTAGGTTGCACTTTATATTTACACATAGAATCCAAAAGACTTATTGAAAAAATTCTAATAAAAACCACAAATAGTCTTGACACTGCACCTAATCTAGCCAGGCCTTCAAGTCAATCGAACACTCATAACCTATCCACTAGTTTGCAGGATAATGTCACTCATGTACCTTGTTGAACAAACTCTCATATCAGACATAATTAACTTATTCAATTAGATCAAACTCAAGATCTACATAAAGGCCATTCTCCTGACATGTCACATGTTTCTAATACTATCCTATCGGGATCATAGACATCTCCATGTCTTACTCTTGCTTTACATAAGCCTATGTCACCCTAGTCTATCAATAACTTCTAATCCAAGCAACTACAAACAAAGGACATTGGTTTATCATAGTCACAAAACTTGGTTAGCCAGTCTATAAATTCTTCGTCTCCATCATTTCGTACTAAAATTCAGTTACCAAATGTCTTAGTCAATAATCATCTTATGATGACTAGAGCTTAAAGAGGAAAATCCAAATCTAAAGGTTTCCTTGTTCACATTAAACCAAACACTACAAAGTAAGCCGTTTCAAATCCTGAGTGGTATGAGGCCATGAAGTATGAATATGAGTCACTATTAAAGGATGACACTTGGACACAACCCACACTTCCACCTAATAAGGAACCTATATGATGCAAGTCAATGTTCAAGGTAAAAGAAAATCCAAATGAGAGTATTAACAAATACAAAGTAAGGCTAGTAGAAAAAGGCTTTCGTCAACAATAAGGGTTTGGTTTTCATGAAACCTTCTCACTTGTGGTAAAACTAATAACTATTCGAATTATATTATCATTGGCTATCATATACAAATGGGAAATTAAACAAATTATTATCAATAATGCTTTTCTCAATGTGGACCTATAAGAGGAGATCTACATGCAGCAACCCCCTAACTTTGTTGACTCTAATGCTACCCGTGTTTGCAAATAGGGGAAGGTCATTTCTGGTTTGACACAAGGAGTAAGGCCCTGGTATGAAAAATGCACCAAACTTTGATTTGGTTTGGATTTGTGTCCAGCAAATGTGATCATTCCCTTTTTTGTCTACAAACACCAATGAGTAACATTGTATGCCATAGTTTATGTTGATGATATTCATATAACAAACACAACTTCTATGTTGATTTGTGATCTCATTACCAAGTTAATTCTGCTCTAATTACCAATTTACATGATAGATTTTTCCTGAAGAAGCTTGATGTCCTGAAATATTTCCTTGGTATGTAAGTTAATTATCTGTCAAATGGATCCATGTTACTCACAAACTATATCAAGGGTCTACTAACCAAATTCAACATGCCAGATGCAAATGGAGTCACCACTCCCATATTCAATCACTACAAGTTGAGCAAACATGGTTCAGGTGTGCTACCTGGTCTGGCTCTATACATATCAATTGTAGGAGTGTTGCAATATGTTACCCTCACACGACCATACATTGCATTTTTTGTAAAAAAAGCATGCTAAATCATGTCCTAACCTTTTGAGTCCCACCAGAGTTTGGTTAAATGGATAATAATGTATCTAAATGAGACTATTTCGCATGGGTTGCTTCTATCACCTGATAATCCACAACATCAAATATCTCTGCGAGTCTAGAGTGATTATGACTGGGCAAGTGATTCAGACGATAGAAGATCTACATATGGATCGTGTGTATACTTTGGTCCTAACCTTGTTACATGGAGCTCGAATAAGCAATTACTTGTGGCACGCTCAAGTATAAAAGCTGAATATTGCACCCTAACTCAGACAACTTCAGAACTTTTGTGGATTGAATCACTTCTCACATAACTTCGTATCAACCATTTCACTCCTACTTTGCTCTATGATAATCTCAATGCGGTTTTGCTATCACATAATCCCGTTTTGCACGCAATAACCAAACATATAGAACTAAACATTCATTTTGTTCGAGAGAGAATAATAGTAAAAAAATTACACATTCAACATATGCCTAACCATGAGCGAATTGCAGACATGCTCACTAAATCACTTTCTACCACCTTATTTGATTAATTCTGTTTCAAATTCAAGGTCACAACCTTACACTCCCAGTGAATTTGAAGGGGAGTATTGAAGTAATCTCTAGTTATAGTTAAGTATAGTTAGTTATACTAACTATAAGAAGGTTGTTAAGGTGTGATGAAAGTTAGTTAGAAAGTGTCACTAACCTATGCTATATATGCTTAACATTCCTCTCTTGTAAAGATAGAACAAAATATACATTGCAAGAACTTGCACTCTCTCTTCTTCATTATTCATCTTTCTCATTTCAACCATACATGATTCCTCTTCTAATAATCATGAATTTCAACTTTTAAGGAGAAGTTTATTTTAGTAGGTGAGAATAGAATACTTGATAAAGTTGTTGCATGTTGTAAGAATGGTTATCATTATTCATATGTAAAAATTCTCAAGTTGATGTACAGAACATGATACTAGTACTACTTTACAAATTGCCATTGTACGGTTTTGAGTTCTTCAAAAACGATCTTCAATGACAACTAATTTTTGTATTCAAATCTAGTACCAATTTAATGAGCTTTTAGAGATGACTATCTGGTGATGAATATCTTTTATGCATTACTTATTGTCAATAGCCAGTAAACACTAAGCGATCATAACTCTTTTTCTTTAATTTTTCTTTAGACGATAGGTATTATCTACACACTTAAGCATATATTATAAAGTAGTTTATTTTATATACTGTTATTATCAAAACATAAAAAATAATATTGTTGATTTACCAATTTAATTCAAACAGTTGCGTCATACGATTGTTGCAAGGATCTTTATTCAAATTAAGAGATAAAAAAAAAAAGAATGATCGATGTTGTAAAGAGAGATTCGATAAGAAGCTACAAAATATATTAAAATTTCACAATAATATTATTTGGAGCATGACACTTTATTTTATACATAACTTTAGGTTCTGTATGAATACATTTTATACGAAACGAGCACAAATTTCATAAAAAGAGACAGAATATACATACGTTCTTATAAAATATTAAACGTCATTTTTATTAAATCACAAGAACTCTCTTCCTCAGTTCCTTTTCCTTTTCAATAGTTATTTTAAAAAAAAAATTATTTGTCACTTAAAATCATCTCTAAATAATTTATAGAAAATAAAATAAAACAAATATAATAAATAATTAAGATTATTATAGATAAAAGAAGAATTATTATTTAAAAAATAGTAATATTGATTAGTTTTTTTTATATGTGTAAAAAATTAGAAAAATAAAACTTAAAAAAGAACGATGAGAATATATAATATTATGAGAACATACACCATATCTTGTGACATGTATGATAATATTAAATATTTTATGGTTATTTTATTTGAGCAATATTTGTAATGCTAAGGGCCATTGGTGCTCAAAATTGAAGAAGTATCCGCTACATTTCTATCTACCTAATAATACATTGGTGCATTTGATCGACGATGAAGATTCAAATGTTTAAGCACTTCCGATTTGCTATGTTCACAATCTATAGTTCACAGGTAAATTTGAACAAAATCTTTAACAAGCTCACTCTTTTCTAATGATATTTTCAAAAAAAAAAAAGAACGAAGATGTTTAAAAGTAACTATAAGCTTGAAAGCTAAAACACTATGAAAACTTCAAAAATATTCAACTCACTCCATTTATAAACAATGGCAGCTGAAGGATCAAGATGAACTACGAAGATAAATCATAAGATTAACAACTAAATTTCCACTCATGGATACACACAAACTCGAATGCACCGAAGAACTCTCTAAATTGTGCCACACCCTAGTTTGTCACATCATTGCACGTGTCAGGAATGTATGACGAAATATTTTTATCAATGAGACCGCATTAAATGTGCATGTGTCCCCATTACTTTTTCAAAAAACTGACCCCAGACGATTCAGTTCTATTCGACACTCGACCACGACATGGAGGCTTGTCAATGATACTTAAGAGTTCCCCCGACTCCTTCGGTGTCCGACAACAAAAGTCTTGAGGAAAACTGTTTTGGACCATCCAAAAGGCTCAATTGACCAAGGTCCAATCCAACTCAAGCCCATTATACTTGACCTAATGTGTAAAAAAAATTCATATGCTAAGAGAAAGTGCACAGTCTCTAATCTTCAATTTCACTATACTAATATTAAATCTTTTAGTGACTTGTGCATTGGAGTGCTAACCATGCAGGTCCACCCCGCGCCTCCGTAAAGGAGATTGAAGTCATCGTTCAAGACAACTTGTTAACCCACTCACTTCATTTTTGGTTCATTCGCAGAGTTAGAGCATCTATTTCTGATTTCCAAACGGAACCGTTCTTAAATTATCTCTAAATATTCCACCACAAGTTGACATTTTAGGATTTCCTCTTAAAGTTTCATATGTTTTGCACTTAATCAATTATGACTAGAAAAACACTAATTAACTTGTATGATTCTAGGTGCGAGAGAAGGTCGACATTTGACGTCAAAGCATTTAATAAATGTAAACTCATAAAATAAAGAGTACATGAGTCCTCTGAAAGAAATAGATGTCATAATGACCAATTATTTAACACGAAGAATGTCTCTATCAAAGTCAATTTAACCATCTTGAAACCTAATATCACTTTTTGTGTGCAAAGTTTTTCAAAAAATTATTATGATGGGAGTCATGATCAAATTCTAAATTTTAGAGCTCCAACTTCATCCAACAAGTTTGAATAAGCTTTCATAACTAGTTCTATCAATGTTCATTCCAAACAATCGCTCCATAAAATGCTAGAAAAATAAGGTGTACATGCATCTAGCAAAGTGACATGCAGTTTTCACATCATGATTGTAGAGAGAGAACCTCATAACCATATGAAGTACCTTTTGAACCAGGTTGTCTTTTGTTGCAATAACATTATACATTAGCTTTCAAGTCACTAATGACTTAGCAGGAGGTATGTAGGGATGACAAATGAATTTTGTCTAAAAAAACTCAATGTGATCCATCCTGATAAAGTTGAGTCATCTTTAAAAGAAAGATCATCATTTGCAGCTCTTGTCCTAATGAACTTGTAATCAGTAATATTATCAAATGACAAATTAATCTTCAAAATGTATTCAAGAATTTAAAGAAGCAAAATGGATAAGCCATAAAGAATATTTCAATTAATATCTTAGATAATTGAATTGACTATAACAATGATATAAATTGAATATACTACTCACCCAAGGGTTCATGTATCTTTGTCTTGTAGTCGTATCATTGATACAAAAGAAATTCAGAGAGACCTTCCTGTCATTTGGTTGTTGAGTGATTGTATTTTATGGAATGAACACAGTAAAAAGTTTTTTTTGGTGGGAAAGAATTATCAACTTTGTAAATTTTAGATAAAATTAAATTTCCACTTCGGAAATGACTTGGATAAAAAAAAATTTAAAAATAAAAGACGGTCAATTGAATTATTTTAAATTATTTAAAATTTAAAATTTCTTTAAAAAATTCAATTTCTTCATTAAACACAGTCTAAAATTAAAATCTCATAACTTTTGAATGGTTTAGAAAACAAACTTTCTTTTCTGTGTTTAGAAACTAAAATATGTGTTAAACACTCGGTTGTGGTTTCTTTTGGGAGGGTTTTCATTAAGGAATATTGAATATTGTGAGACTTCTTTTTTAGAGCAATATCTTTGTGAGAAACACACCACATATTCAACCAAAACTTTAAGATGATAGGTGAGTGGGTTCTCCCACTTATAAATGCTCAAGTCTCCACATTACCAATTAATATAAGACTATTATTCACACTACTCATACTTAATACATTCTCAATAGGTTCAAGTAACAGCCATATTATGCTGAATCATTTCTTCTAATATATTTTATTTATGACCAACTTGTTTTCTGTTTCTTCATAATATTTTGTTTCTTACATGTTACGTGACTATAAGGTTAACCCATATCAATCCACTTACGCGTATAACTTCATCATCTCTTTTGTGGAAAAAAAATCGTCATGAGTAATGTGTACATAATCTTATTATTAGACAATAATCACATATTAATTTATTTTAATCATATCCTATAATTTGTATGATGAAATAGTAACATGAATAATTAGGTACGTTAAAACCTTAACCTGTCATATCCTTCCATATGGCGGTAGTGAGAACAATGAAATAATCATGCACAACGACTTTTCATCTTTTAATTAATGAGTTAATGTTGTGTCAAAAAATAGAATAATCAATTATTTAGCATAATCGGTGTATTGATTACCAACTGTCCAAACGCGTCTTACTAAGGAATGTTCAAAATCACTAATTATATAATCAATTATTATTTACTATTTCATTCCATGCCCCCACAATAACATATTATAAACTATACTACTCTTCCATTATCCTATATATACACCTTCAATTAATCCAAAACATTATCTATCAACTTTTTCTCATCATTCATAACAAACTCACACACATTACAATTTACAACCAAAAGAAAAATAGTAAAAAAATCTAGTTTCATTAGAAAACAATATTTTCAAATTAATAGCAATAGCAGAATTAGCAAAGTTACGGTTAGGGAGGTGATGGTGATGGTCGTGGCTACCATGTCACGGCGTCCCAAGTCGATGTCGTCGGAGGTCGAAACCCTCGGCATCCTTGCTTTCGACGCCGCTAAAACCATGTGTCGTCTCGTCTCTCTCTTCAACTCCCTCTCCGATGATGAAATCAACAAGCTTCATTGCGATGTCATCAAATCTAAGGGCGTAACCTATTTGAATTCTAGCCAGGAGAATTTCCTCCTCCACCTTGCCGCTGCGGAACGTCTCGAGGAGCTCGATAACGCCGCTGCGGCGGTATCCCGTTTAGGCCAGAAGTGCTCCGACCTCGGCCTTGCACGGTTTGATCTTGTTTATGCTGATCTCAAACTCGGTGTGATTGATCTCCGGAAGCTACAGTACAACTCGCGAAATACGTACAAGATAATTGAGAAAACGGAGAAACTAATCTCCGCTTCGGCGAGTCTCCACTCTGCCATGGAATACATGGTAGAGTTAGAGACAGCGGAGAAAAAAAGACAGCGGAATGGGACAAAACCATGTCAAAAACCAAACATGGAATATTTCAATGAGAAATTAGTGTTTCAAAGAAAGCAAGTGCAGAATTTCAAGGAAACATCGTTATGGAAACAAACATTTGACAAAACGGTTGGAATCATGGCAAGGCTTGTGTGCATTGTGTATGCGAGAATATGCTCCGTTTTCGGAGCATATATTCATAAAGATCATAGTAACAAGAAAAATTTCATGTCATTTGGTTTTGGTTTCGACGATTGTTGCCTTCTGGAACACCGCAAGAGACGCGGTGTTTCAGAATGGTACGAGGAATCGCTCCATAATAGGCGCATGAATAGGTCGGTGCCTATCTCAAAAGAAGCAACATCGATTAAAATCGTCGGCGTGATAAAGTTTCTTAACAACCCAATACCAATGGATTTTGCTTCTAGTGGCGGGGATGGAGTTGAAATAACAATGAAAGGTACCAAAAATGACAAGGTTTTGAAGCTTGCACCGCCGTCGACAGTTGGTGGAGCAGGGCTTTCTTTGAGGTATGCCAATGTGATCCTTCTGGCGGAGCGTTATCTCAACGCGCCAGCGGCGATGGGAGACGGCGCGCGTGAGGCCTTGTACGATATGTTACCAGGGAGACTGAGGGTGAAGGTGAGGGCGAAACTGAAGGGACGGTGGGCGAAAGAGGAAGAAAAAGGAAGTCACGGACACTCGCTGGCCGAAGGGTGGCGCGAGGCGTTGGAGGAGATGATGGAATGGCTGTCTCCGATTGCATACGACACGCTTCGGTGGCGGGCAGAGAGGTACTTGGAGAAAACGAAATTCGAGACGAAGCCGACTGCAATGCTTCTGCAGACATTGCATTACTCTGACTTGGAGAAGGCAGAGGCTGCCATAGTGGAAGTGTTGGTTGGATTGAGTTGTATATGTTTGTGTGAGAGAAGAATGCAGTGAGTTTGTTATATATTATTAACATGATAATAGATAATTAGGAGTAATTGCAAGATTTCAAAAATTAAATTATTGTGTTAATGTTAAGTTTAAGATGATGATTGTAATGTCATAAGGTAGTTGATGTAGCAATCATAAGATCATAGATATAGATTACAGTTAGTAACTGTAATTGCAATATTAAGATTTTTGAGGTTTTTGCTAGTGATTGTAATAATGATTACAATACTAATTTAAGTCTCTTTGATTGGTATGGTTTTTGATTTTCTGGTTTAGCTTTTTCTCTCAACTATGTCATTGTATTGTTGGATTTCTAACAAGAGGTGTGATGAATAATGTCATTAACTTTGAAAACATCCTGCATAATAAACTCATTACCATTACTTGTTCTAACAATTTTAATAGACTTTTGAAATAGATTTTGAACAAAATGCACAAATTTTATAACAAGATTAAAAGTTGCATTTTTCATAAGAAATATCTAAATAAATATACTTTTGTCATGTACAACTTGTTGCATTAGTGTTGAAATTGTATAAGTGTAATATCGGTTAGTTAATTTTTGTTTTGAAGTTTTGTTTTTGTTAAAATTATTGTATAGTTTAGTTTCTCATGAAACCTCTCATTTGTCTAAATCAAAATGGTCATTTTCATGCATAAAAATGTAGGTTTGATCAAGTCAACCTTAAATGAAGTAGATAAATTGAATCAAAATGTTTTGGTCATATGAATCAATTCAAGGCTGCATGTGAAATGATTCAAATGCGTTTTTGCCAATTTTCTTGTGGTTAATGGAATTTTGATGTGATTCATGCTATGTCATGAATCAATTCATGGCTGAATACTTTGTGGCTTGTCTCAAATCGAGATATGTGATCTGATTCAAAATCTTTTGTGAATCATAGCTTCATGAATTAGATCATTGTATGACATTTTCAAGTAATTTTTATCATTTGAATAAATTTACTTGACATTCTTATTTTGAATCATTTCAGAAAATTTGTATTGATTTTGTTCTAATTTCAAGCACCTATAAAATGCTTTTACTCATTTTATTTCATTAACAAAGATCAAATAATTAGAGTAATTGTTAAAAAAATACATCATCTCTCAAAAGAAAACTTTCATCTTGTGTACCAAGACCAATCAATCTTGTAAGTGTGTGATGATTGTTTTGTGAGGAAATTAAATAGACTGATAATGTTTATTGAAATTTATTGTTTCTAACTTTTGAATTTGTTTGAGGAACTCATTATTTGAAGTTCCATTGAAGAAAAAGAATAGTCTTCTTCATAGAAATTGGATTTTCTTGTTTCTATCAACCTTTTGAAGAATATGTTCAAGTATTACAAGAAGGATAAAGTTAAAACTGTTGCAATCAGGAAGATTGAAGATTCTCAAAAGTTGTAATAAAAATAGTAAATAGAATAAAGAAATAAAAACTCAAAAGTTAAAAAGAAAGAAAGAGAAGAGAAGAGAAGAGAAGAGAAGGTTAGATGACAAATGGTGAAAATAGGTCAAGTCGACTAACAGGGGCATACGGTCTAGGCTACATAGGTTCAGATTTTTTTTAAACAGAAAAGGTTCAGACTTTTCAATAAATCTATTTAGTTAAAAAGTTTAAGTCTCTTGCCATAGAAAAGCGTTTTAAACCTATCAGACCGATCTATTTATATAATATGAATAATTTTTTATTATGTTTTATACTTTCAATAAAAATACATAAATAAAACTTAATTATCTTGAATAACTATGAAAATAAGATGAAAAACTTTATGAACAATGTCATAAGTTATTTTCATAAGTTCTTTTAAACAAATAGTATCACAAAACTTATGCTAATAGGTAAGTTATAAGGCAATGCAAAAAAAAACTTTTAGTTTTATTGATCTTTTAATTTGTTAGTTTATTTAAACATTATTTGAATTGTCTTTTTAAATATATGTAAAATAAATAGACTTTTATGAAAGCTAATAGGCTAACGAGGCTTTCGAAAAGGTCAAGGCCATGCCTAAAAATAAGTCTTTGACATACTACATGCTAGACTTAAACTTTGATTTTTTAGTCCAATCAAACTTAAGCTTGGCCAAACCTAGCTCGATCTAACCTATTTTCACCCATGACTAACTGATAGAGGTGTAACCGATTTTAAAGTTAACATTAATTTATATTTATAATAAACATTAATTTATATTTTTAATAATGAGCTTTGACTTTTATTCACTAACATCTTTGAATTAAATGACATACTATTTAAAATATCCTATACTAATACTATTTATTAGTATAAAAGTAATATTAAAAAAAATTTATTGAAAAAGTCTTACTTTTTATTAAATTTTGTTGTTTTTTTTAAATTCTTATTTTTCTTCTCTTTATTTTAAGTGAGTATGGTCTTTTTACTGTAAATTAGTTTAAAGTCTTTATTTCAATAATAATTATAATAATGATTTCTTTTTAGTTTTTTTGTTAATTTTGCTTTACCTTTTTACTTTTTTTTATTATAAATGAAAAAAAAACATTTATGTTTTAATTTGGTTTACTGAATGGACCGATGATGAAATTTATTTCAAATTTAGGCATGTGATTCAAATTCAAAGGTGTTGATCATTTGGATTTGGTTTATAAAATTAAACATAGGATAAATTGATAGGAATTGTTCATAGGATAAATTGATAGTTTGTGCACTTTTTTATCAATGTTAAATTAAGTTCTTAATATTTATTACTATTAATAATTTATTTGCGTACTTTCTTAAATGATACAATTGTTAAATTTAAGAGAAAAAAAATTATTTTATATGATTATTATGAATTTTAACTATTATTATATTCTTATTGAAAATTTAATCACATTTCCTAATAATTTAGGCAAGATTCGTCGTTGGTGTGATGATTGTTTTGTGAGAAAATCAAATAGATTGCTAATGTCTATTGAAGTTTATTGTTTTTAGTTTTTTGAATTTGACTATGGAATTCATAATTTAAAGTTCCATTGATGAAAAAGAGTAGTCTTCTTCATAGAAATTGGATTTTCTTATTTCTATCACCTTTTGAAGAACATGTTTAAGTCTTACAAGAAGGATAAAGTTAAAATTGTTGCAATTGTTAAGATTGAAGATTCTCAAAGGTTGAATATTATGCAACCAAAATCATGATTGTGATCAAAATTATAGCAGTGGTTAGCTGTGTTGCAGACAAGGATTAACCAAGAAAGAATATAAAGTTACTTAGGGTTGAACAATTTATATGAATTTTTTTTTAATAATTTATTTTAACCAAACTAGTGGAAGAACAATTGTTGATGGTTATTACCATCGGAGACTTGATTAGGTGAATGCAATGAGAAATCTTCGAACGAATATAAATTATGGTCTCTCTCTATCTATCTCTCTCTCATTTTCTTATGTAGATTTATATGCTTTAGAATTTTTTGATTTGTATAATATTTGCATGTTCTAATTTAGATTTAGCACTTAATTTTGAAAAAGTTAGGTCTAATTAGATTAAATTTTCTAAGTGATCTTTTTGTTGATTAAACTGTTGAGTTGTAATTCTAGATGTAATAATTGATTAATCCAATATACTTTGAATTCCTTATTTGAGTTATAGAAGATTAATCCACATATATCTTTATCATTACCTCTAACATGTTGGTGTTCGATTCGTTACATATAAAACTTTCAAATGCATAATACGAAGTAAACTAAACCCTCTTGGAAAAGGGCACTTATAGAGACCTAGTTGTCATTGTCAATGCCATTAGTACCAAAAAAAGAGAAGAAATTGCATGTAGTATGCATTATCTCTAGACCTCTACATACAATCTCAAACCCATTGATAAAGGCCCAATTATTTTCATAAAGTTGGAAAGGGGTAACATTGAAAATTTGCATGAACTTCGATTTAAACACGGTAAATAGGATTCCCACTGCCATATCATAAATGATACTCGTATACATATAAAATAATTACCCGTAGTCCCTATGGCATAGTCATATTGGCCTTCTCGCCCTCCTTGCAAGATGCCAATAAGATGTTACCTTTATCCCTAATGCTTAATATGTAAAGATTCGTTCAAAATAAGGTTGCACCAGTGAAGACAAAGAAAATGTTATCAACTCTTCGAGTAAAGCGAGTAATATTTGTAGTAACCATCAACAATCCCACTTGTCGTGGAAAAAAGAGGACAGAATAAGGTCACTATCACTATTCTTATTAGAATTACAGCAAATTGATCTACTACCATAGCTCCCAAATATTCTTAGTTCTACAAACTTCCAATCAACCCTCATGTCACTCCACATTGAGTTCTCTACACAATGATCTCACATCCTACATCTTTCCCCATGTGTTTTTGGTTCTATGAAATCACCATTATCATCGCATTCTCTAATAATTACTATCAAACATACTAGTGGAATAAGAATCCATCAAACAATATCGAAAGTATTTATTTGATCGATCCCACTTCTTTGACTCACCCTAATCATTCCTTTAATGAGTCAAACCAGGGAAGCTACCTATATTTTATAATTTTCTTTTTTCCTTTTATTTTAATAAATTTATCTAAAATCTCTTTTTTTGCAATTCAACCAAATTTGCAACTCTTTTGTTTTTAAAGATTCAAATAACGGAATTCATACTTTTTAATTGACGTTTATATATTTCACACTGAAAAATAAATAAATTAAATACGTGTTAAATAAATTATATTTATTTATAAGACAATAACCTATTAAATTGAAATAGAAAAGAAAACAAAAGCAGACATTAAAATTAAAACACAAAGAAACATTAAAACAATTAGAGAAAAATATGTGTGTAAGAGAATAAAAGAAAGGATAGGAAAACTCGAGTGTGGTGAGTTTAAAGCACTAGGACAAATGAATAAAGATGAATTTTGAGTATAAAATAATGGGGTTACTCAACTCACCCCACATGTTATTCACACACCTTATAGAAATTCGGAAAAATATCCCTCAATTCCAAAGATTGGAATTCATATCCATTTAAAATAAACAAAAATTCTGGAGATTGAAAATAAATCTCAAAGTGCATTGTTAAAAAATTTTTGAAGATTGGAATCAAGACCACACAATTTCAAATTAATATGGATTCAAATCTCCAGATTTAACTTGGAGACTGGAATCCAGCCTCTTCTATTTAAGTAACCCACATATTTCCCTCTCCTTTCACATTTCCATTTCTACAAAAGAGCAAAAAAAGAGACTACGAAGAGAGGGTACTTATAAGCGATTAGAGAGCAATTTCTCCTCACTATCATGTATAAGGTCTCCAGGACCACCAGGTCTAAGGCCTTCACTTATATTAACGTCATAATACCTATGCTACAATGTTATGTTACTTATATTTTATCTAAACCATTTTCGAGATTGGATTCATTAGTATTTTCCACGTCTTATCGACTGAGTATATGTGGACGACTACTCTGAGGCCCTACCACGTGCGTGCTCGATCATCCTGCTCAGTGGAAACTAGGCGATCAAGCAATTATGAATTTCTCTTGAATGCATCATGGTGGATAATATTAATTGGATGTAGCATGACGATCACCATGAGACACTGCCTTTAGAGGTGATGGCGTTGTACTCTGGATGGATAACATGTGGGTCTCAAATTATGTTTCCATATATACCTGAGAGAGTATCGCAACAATTTGGATATGTCAAGGGTATACCCAAAGACCCCATTGATGTTGCTCCTCCCACTGACTACCACATGGATATTGATGAGATCTTTGCACCGTACTTTAATCATGTGGTGCTTAAGGATGTACAATATGTGCCAGCTCCTCATCCATGGAGTATGATATATGGATATATCCAATGGTTTTATAGAGTGGCACATACTTTTATGACACTAGATGCAGAGGGAGATCCCCCGAGGCCAGCTCACTAGGAGATCTTAGAGGAGGAGAAGACTAGGCCGAACTATATCGTAGATGTGTTTCCAATATGACACTACGTTGTGGCTATTGGGAGAGAGGTCATAACTATGGGAGAGTTTGTGAAGGGCACCCCTCAGATGGCCAATCTACATGTTATCTTAACGGAAGCACAAAATGCATTGCAGTACCAACGATACATGGGGAGCAAGGTGTCTGATATACTCAGTAATGTGATTTTATTTTGTACATTTTGATCATTTTTTATTACGACATAGATTGATTATGACTGGTGAATCTTGTATTTGACATTATATATATATATATATATATATATATATATATATATATATATATATATATATTATATATATATATATATATATATATATATATTATTGAGTTTGACTCATATTTAATGTGAGATGTGAGTTCTGACATTCACTGATGCTTTTTCTGGTAAGGTCTGGGTTTATTTTATGAAATATAAATCTGAGGTCTTTGCCAAATTCAAAGTGTGGAAAGAAGAGGTTGAGAACCAGACAGGGAGAAAAACAAAGTATTTGCGGTATGATAATGGAACTGAATATAGTGGCAAGAAGTTTATGCGTTTCTATGAGGAGAATGGAATTCAAAGGCACTTTTCTGTGAGGAAGACACAACAACAGAATGGTGTTGCAGAGAGGATGAACATGATTCTGACAGAGAAGGCAAGGTTATTTCAGTTAAATGTTGGTATTTCAAAATGCTTATGGGTAACAACACTCAATATGGCATGTTATCTAGTCAACAAATCACCATGGGCTTCATTGGATGGCAAAGTTGTAGAGGAGGTGTGGATAGGTAACCCTATTGAGCTGAGTAATTTGAGGATTTTTGGGTGTCTAACTTACATGCATATTTCCATTTAGGATCGGTCTAAACTTGACCCCGAGTTAAAATAATGCATCTTTATTGGCTACAATAAAGGTGTGAAGCGGTATAAGTTGTGGGATCTATTTAAGAGAAAGGTGGTTGTCAGCAGATATGTTGTATTTGATTAGTTGTTGATATTTAAATAGTCAAATATGACACTTGTGCCATATAATGATGTAGAAATTTCTAGCCAGGACAAGATTCAGGTGGACATTAAGGATCCACCAGTGAGTCCAAGGTAGATTGTATCCCAACAGCAGGATGAATCAGACACAAATTTAGGTGGATTACAAGACTATGCACTTGTGTGTGATAGGGATCCCCGTCGTATTACACCTCTGGTGACATATGAGTTTGAATACTTAGTAACATATGATCTTCTTACCAGTTCAGGAGACCCTTCTACTTTTCAAGAGGTTATCGCTAGCTAGGATAAAGATGTGTGATACGATGTAGGAGATGAAGTCTTTGAAAAAGAATGAGACATGGGATCTCGTTCAAATGCCATGAGGAAAGAGAGATATTGGTTGCAAATAGGTGTGCAAGAAAAATCTAGCATAATGTCCAAAGACATTCTTAGAGATTGAAGGTATGTTTAAGATTTCTTATGTCAGTGCAGTTGGTTGTTTGATGTATGTTATGGTTTGCACAAGACCAGATTTGGCACAAGCAGTTAGTCAAGTGTGCAAGTTTATCTCCAAGCTAGGAAAGCAACATTGGGAAGCAGTCAAGTGGATCCTAGGGTACTTGAAGGGTACAACGGATCGTGGTATCTTCTTCAACAAATAGAAGGGTGTTCCATTAGTTATGGGATATATGGATTCTGGCTATGCAGGTGATCTAGATAAGAGGAGGTATAACATATGACATGTCTTTACACTTGCAAGGGGTCCTATATGGTGGAAGTAATCAACTCAATCCATAGTAGCTATGTCTGCAACTGAGGCAGAATACATGGTAGTAGTTAAAGATGCCAAGGAATCATTGTGGCTTACAAGGTTAGTGAAAGAGATGGGTGTTGGGCAAAGTGGAGTTCAGTTGCATTGTGATTGTCAGAGTGCTAGGACTAAGCATATTATTGTGAGGTTCCACAAGATCTGGGAGCTGGTAGCATCCAGACATATATTACTTCAGAAGTTTCACACTTCAGAGAATGCAACTGATATTTTGACCAAGCCAATCATCACTAATGACAAGCTCAAACAATGTTTGGACTTGTTACATGGTTCTCAGTGTTAAGTAGGAAATACACACACCCAGTTGTCAGGATATGACATTAAGAAATTAATTTTCTTAGGGGTTTGATAGTCACCAAGGTGGAAATTTTTGAGTTTGGCTCATAGGTAATGCAGAGTGGACAAGGGGGAGGGTCGTAGAACGACCACGACCCTTGCCCTCGCGTTTGGCCTAACTGTTTGTTGGGGACGACTGGGTTCGTCCACTACGGTACGATTTTAGGGTATTATTGTAATGTGGGTAATTAGTATTCCTATATATGCTTGTAAAACTGAAACCCTAATAGTGTGTAATTCAAAACAAATCAATAAGACGAAACTATAGTTGCTCTATTGTCGCAAACATAGGCAATTTGGCTGAACTGCGTGAATAAAGCTTTTGTATGTTTCTCTTTACTCTAATATGTATTTGCATAACTGTTCCTATATATTTTTTAAGTATTCTATAAATGACTTATAAATCAAGTTTATAAAAAATATATCAAATTTCATCTAACTTATTGTTAAAGGGTGAAAATAGGGTTAAAGAATAAATCCATAAATTGAAATCCGAACCTATGATTTGAAGATTGGAATCCAAACTAGTTTTGTGACAAAAATGAAATCCAAAAATGAAGTGATTAAGTTAAAGAATAGCCGCGTCTGAAAATTAAAATGTAGGAATGATATTTTGGAATTTTCATAAGGTATGTGATCACTACATAGATGTAGTGAACAACACCTCAAAATAATTTCAAGACCTAATTTACTTTGAAAAAAGATTAGGATCTAGAACCCTACTTTGGTGGCTTGGGTGACCCTGCCTCTTTGAAGATATTTTTATCCTGCCACCCTCACCTTGACATGACACCCCACCTATTTCTATAATGCCCACGCCACCCTTATTAAAATTTTATAAAAAAAACTGGATGAAAAATCCGATAAAACAATAAAAAATCTCTGTAGAAATAAAAAATTCGATATACAAGATATTTCAAACATCTTGTATGTTATATCGCATACCTATTTTTTTTAAAGTACCAATTTTTATTGGATGTTTTGAATAAAAACGAAAAATCTTGTAGTTTAACAAGTACAATTTTTTCCTATACATCCTTTGATTTCTGGATTTTTGTGTGGATCAATTAAAAATCAGATAGTGGTAATTTAAGGGTTGCGATTTTGCCGACATATTTGTATAAATGTAATTGCACTGAACATTTTGGGTGGTCCATAATGAATCTAAAGTTGTGTAAATAGGGGTCACATATTATTAAGAAAAATATCTTAAAATGTTTTAGTTTTTGATCAAGGTTGAAGTGTTCGTCAACGGGGTAAAACCTTTTGTAGAGTTTCGGTTCCCATAGGGCACCACGTGTCTCACCGTTTTGAGATCCAAGTTGAATGATATGTTGTCTTACATCGAGAATAGAAAGGTGAGTAAGATCTAGTTTTGTGCATACTGGATTGATACTGATGGAAAGGTGAAATGCGATCTTATTGAGTTGAAGACTGATGAGGATTAAAAGTTGGTGCGACAATTTCTAGATCTGTCGAAGACATAATCAAGATATTGAAACGTCCAGAATCATCTACTAGTGTTTATATTTTCTTATTTAATATTGTTTTTTTAAGTTATATAATCTTTTGTCTAAGTAATGTAACCATTTGTCAAATGTTAAGTTATGTTCATCATGCATCAATGGAAGTGGCAAAATATTCTCTAATAAACAGTGTTGTGCAAATGTCTGAGTAATACTACACATGATATACAAATAATAAAAAAATGATAATAAGGTCTAAATAGGTCTCACACGGGCTATGTGTGTTGCATGCGATGCCAAAGTATAAACCTCTCCATCTGGGTTCACCAAACCCATGAGGTTATCCATAATGACTTCTATCATCTACAGGCACCGAGTGTCATCTGCACCATGTTGAGGCGATGGCACGTCATCAGAAGGTCCCCTAGCATGAGAAGGTCCCCCAAAATGAAAAGGTCTGACATCATTTACATGCTGCCTAAGTGGGATGATGTGAGGGATTTGATACAGCAAGGTACCACTGGGAACTGAACATCCGATGCATGATCTCTAATGGCGCGAGCAGACTCCAAAATGTGACCAACAAACCAAATACCAATGGCTTTAGATGGAATAGTAGGGAATGGTCACGGGATATCCTAAACATATCTAAATTGGTGCAGAAACCTCTCAGGTAAGTGTCTAGCCACCAAGGTCTCCCATCGCAGATAACCAGAAAACAATGAAGTGTCATCAAACTTATGATGCACTTTATGGTCTGCGTAGGGTGTCAAGATGACATCGTCTACAGTAAGCGTATCATTCTTCCTCTTATACTTCATAATACCTCTGGGGTGTGCATGCACGCCCCTCTATCTCTTGGCCCGTGTGGAGCCTGCTGTGGTAGGAATAACCCGTCTCTCACAAATGGACATGAAATGCTCGTATATCCAACATTGCACAATAACATAGGTAACCCGTCTCAAAAGGATGTGGCACATCTTACTCTGCCACCATCTGCATGACATCCTTAACAACTTCCTGTACATCCTCAACAATAGGCTCATCATCATCATCATCATCTCTAGTCTATCTAATAAGAGCTTTACATCCTCTACGTCGAGTAGTGGGGGGTGCACGGAACTGATCGGCTAACCACTTCCTGTAAGAACCGGTCGGGGCTACTCTTCCCGTATGGAGATGAAAGTCATCTACGTCACCTCGCCTCGCTCGAGTCGTAGCTGCATCAACTTCATCTCTATCATACTGTCGAGGAGCAATTGTGCCATATGTTCCTCTGGTCCTCACTAGAAAAAAAATCAAATAGTTAACCTACCAGATTTTTCAAAAAAAAAATCAGCATATTATCGGATTTTTCAAAAAACCCGATAAAAATTCAGACTTATTTCCATATTTTTTGAAATAACCGAAAAAATATATTCAAAAATAGATAACCTACCGGATTTTTCTAAAAATCCAAAAAAATCAGCATATTCCCAAATTTTACAAAAAGTCCGATAAAAACTCAAACTTATTTCCGCATTTTTTGAAATAATCGATAATAGGTATGCATTTTTATCGGATTTTTAAAAAAAACTGACAAAACTTATGCATTTTTATCGGCTTTTTGAAAAAATCCTATAAATAGATATGCATTTTTATCGGCTTTTTCATAAAGTGTGTTACAAAGTATGCACTTCTACCGGATTTTTCAAAAATTCCGATAACAATACCTACAACACTTGGGTTTTTACCAATCTTTTCGAAAAATACGATAAAAAAGCATGTTTCGTATTAAAATTGCTATTTACTTTTCATAAAATTAAAAAAATGCGGTAGAAACTTTGAAAAATCTAATAATCTACTGAGCTTATAAAAAATTTGAACTCTTCTAATATTTTTTATGAAGGAAATTATTATATTGTACAAGGCTATTATGATAAAAGCATAGAGAAGGTGGGGTTGGTAAGTCAAAGTTGGGGGTTGCAGGATAAAACTTCCTCTTTGATTGTGGAATGTTAATTTTTTTTATAAAAACTTGTGCTGCTATTCACAGTCACAATTTTGGATAATACACCCTCCTTTTTTTTTGTAGGTATAGGTTCCCTCCTAACAAGATGTTTCAATATTTTTAATATCCTATATGTTTATACTTTAGGACAAAAGTTTCTCATTAAATTATTGTTGGTATTTTACATATTTAGATGATACTGATGTTAAATTACTTTTAAAGATTATCATGTTATATGTATAATTGGGCTCTTCTCTCGTAACAGAACTCTTTCCATATTTAAAAAAACTAGAGACGAACATCTAACCCACATATATCGTTAGTTTCAATTACTTTTATTATATAAATTATTATATATGAATATTTTATTAGTTTTAAATATAGTGTTTATTTAAAAAATGTTAAAATGAGTTTTAGAATGAAATACTTTCAAAAAGTAAATGATTTTAGTCATTTTGTTTTTATAACTTTCACCACCTTTTGTTTCTATGTATCTTTTTTAAGGTTTAAATAGTTTTTTGATCTCTGTACATTAACGTATTTTTAATTTTAGTCAATATATTTTTATTTAAATAAAAATTTTAAATATTGAATTTCATTTGATTTTAGTCTCTAAAGATAAAAATCGCAGAAAAATTTACAAGTTTTCTATAGATTTTTATGCAGATTTTAACTCTAAAGATTAAAATCAACATGATTTTAATATTTACAGATTATTTTCAAAAAATATAAAGATTCAATGACGGAAATAAAAAAATATGTCAACATACATAGACAAAAGACTATTTAACTCTTTTGTTTATTTATTGTTGAGAAAGAAAAATTACATGATTGAAATGCAGTTAACTCTTTTGTTTATTTATTGTTGAGAAAGAAAAATTAAATGATTGAAATGCAGTTAACTCTTTTGTTTATTTATTGTTGAGAAAGAAAAATTACATGATTGAAATGTAGAAAACTATAGAATTCTAATGTGTATTTGTGCATCTTGAGCATTTATTCAAGCCTTTATACAATCACCTATATAACACACATTAACTAAATTGCACTAGCAAGCATAAGATCTAACTAACTTTGTATATCAGAATTTGGAAAAGATGTTATGACAATTACAATAGAAAATGCCTCAAGTGAATTAATTTGCAAAACAAGTTATCTTTTGTTCATATGCTCCGTTCTTTTCTGTTGCACAAGCTTGGCTTAGCTTGTAAGCTTCTAATCGTCACTTATTTTTATTTTGTCATTTAACACACTTCCACAAGTTTGATTATGATAAATGTCTATCTTTCTAAGTTTGGATACAAAAACCTTGAACTTTGGTGGAGCCAATACTTTTGTTAAAAAATCAACAAGTTGTTCTTGTGTAGATATTGACAGAAGTCTGAGAACATTCTTTTGGACATTTTCTCTCATAAAATGACCGTCTATCTCCAAATGTTTAGTCCTTCAATGGAAAAAAGGGTTTGATGTAATATGAATTGCACTTTGTGCATCACAATACAAGACAAGTCATTTGTTACAATCAAGATTTAAATCCTTCAAAGGATATAAAATCCATTTCAATTCTCATGTTGTACTTGATAAAGCTTTATACTTTAGCTTTGAATATGATCTCAATATGGTTTTTTATTTCTTTTCTCTCCATGATACAAGTGAGTTACCTTGGAAGAAGAGAAAACCAGTAGTGAATCTTCTTGAATAAGTGTTACATGCCCAATCTGCATCCACATAACCTAGAATTTGTGTCTTTGATTTTTGAGGAAACACAAGGCCTTTACCAAGATTTTGTTTCAAATATCAAATGAATCTACAAGTAGCTATGTAATGAGTGATAGTTGGTGAATTGAGAAATTGACTTAATTGTATGTGAGTGTAGTGTCAGATCTAGTGGTTTTAAGATACAATAGTTTTCCAATGAGTATTTTATAAGTTGAAATATATTCAAATGGTTGGCTACCATCTTGTTGAAGTTTTGTAGAAGGATCAAAAGGAGTTTTAGTTGGTTTTGATCCAAGGGACCTGATTGATTCAATAAGATCTAAATAATATTTATTTTGAGAAATGGAGATCCCTTCATGAGAATGTGTCACTTCTAATCAAATAAAGCATTTAACAATACAAGGTCCTTAATTTTTAAGTTATCATCTAGAATTCCTTTTATTCTAGTGAATTCCTCAGGAGAAATTTCAACTAGTATGATATCATACATACACTACGAGGAAATTGAAATCTTCTCCTTGCTTGAACGTGAACAAAGATTAATCATAAGTGGATTTATGATATCCATCTTGTGATTCACTCTAACATGAGTGACTAGTTTCCTTAAGTTATTCCTTTTGTGATGAATTTTTCATAGAACAATTTGATCAATGTAATTTGTTGAGTTTTGTTGAATGTAATTGTGAAACTAATTATCATTAAGTAAATGTTGTTCTCAAAGCCTTTTTGTTAATTGATGGGTGAATGAATTGATTCCAAATTGTAAAAGAGAGACAATAGTGTATTGTGCAATTAAACCATAATTTATTGTTAAACCTATAATGTTTCTTGGCGTTGAATATTAGTTGCTTCTGTATGGTCATTTACGTTTGATAAAACCTTTCACGATAGTGAACATTGAGAGACATTGAGGGTTGTTGTTGGAAGAAGTGAGTTACATAGTGAAAAAAAACTTTTTGTGTACCTTCAATAATTGTCTTTTATTACTTTTTGTTATCTTTTATTCAACACAACCAAACTTATAGTTTCTTATTAGAAAATAACCTAATCGATGTGAAGAAAAATGTTATAAATATTATTACTTGATGAAGAAGTTGGTACACTTACCAATTTATCCCATAAAGTAGATTAAGAAAAAGTAGAGGTAATTAAAAATTACCCTCACCTAAATGAGTAAAAAAGTGAGAGTTTTCCTTCTTCAAGTTATATTTTACAAGAAGTTTATTAAAGATTTTCAAAAAATAATCAAACCTCTTTGTCTGTTGTTTCAACATGACAAATCATTTAGTTTCATTGAGGAATGCTTAAATTCTTTTGAAATTCTGGAAAAAAGGCATTAACCTTAATACTCATGATCGTTGTCTCAAATTGGAGATTTTTTTTTGAATTGATGTGTGATGCAAGTGACTTTTGCCATTGGTGTTGTGCTTGGTCAGCAACTTGGAAATGTTTTTCATTCCATCCACTGCATGAATATAATTTTGATAGATAGTCATAGAAATTATACCACAACACAAAAATAATTGTTAGGCATGTTGTTTGCATTTGATGAGTTTATAACATATCTAGTATAGGAAACACAATTATGGTGTTTACAATTCATGAAACAATTTAATATTTGATTCTAATGAAGGATACAAAATCAAGATTGATAAGATGTGTTCTACTACTTCAAGAATTTGACCTATAAACAAGAGATAATAAATGAGTAGAGAATTAGGCAGTTGACCATCCAACTAGAATAGAAGGTGAAGGTCAAAATTCTAAAACCTTACTAATTCAAAGAGTTTTTAGATGAACACTCTTTGCCTTAGTAGGTATTATAACACCTTGGCACACTAACATTGTAAATTATCTAGTCACTAGGCTTCCTATTTTTGAATTAAGTTTTCCTTATTTTGAAATTTTTTAATCAATTTCTAGATAGGGTTAATTGATTAAATCAACAAAATGGATCATTTCTTTTTTTGAACAAAAAATTACCCTATATAAAAGAGGTTTCTCCTAATTTTCCTTTAACATTGAATATTTGAATAGAAATATCTCTATCATTCTTATACTCTCTTTTGTTCTAAAATTTATTTTTTACAAGAATTGTCATATGGCTAAAAGACCGAGAAGCCCTTATGAGAGTTTTTTCGTAATCGGTATTGTGTTTTAAATTGTTGTATCCAAAAGTTTGATTCTCTTGTGAAATTATTTTGTAACAAACGTAAAAGTTGAAATCTAAACCTGTGTAAAAGTTTGGTTGTAGGTTTTTGAGGTTGACATGTGTAAAGACTTTGTTTGTAGGTTCTTGAGTCTGACCTGCGTAAAAGTTTAGTTTGAAGGATCCTGCGCTAAGGTCATGTAAAAGTTATGTCAGTTGGTTCTTAAGTTTAACCATTGCAAAATCTTTATTTGTTTGTTATTGAAGGTTCATGGGAAAATTCTATAAAAATCTCAAGTGTGTTTTTAGTGAAACTCTTGGGAAAAAGAGTAAGCAAATGGTTATATCGGACTTTGAAAAATCTATAGTGAATTTTCTATATCCCTTATCTCTTTATTTGTTTATCTTGTTTCTGATGTGTGTTATTCTTCATCTTCATATTCTTTCTTTATTTACACTCTCTTATCTCTATGCTTTTATAAAAATAAAACAAAAAATTTATAGAACAAGGGTTTTATAAATTGGTTTCAATTTTCAATAAACATAATTCACCCATCTCTTGTGGTTGGAGTCATTTGGTTAACAAATGGCATCAGAGTCTAACTCTTATAATTAGACTACTCTCAAGAGGTAGTCTAACTCTTATTATTAGTCTGGGGAGGTTTAGAAAATGATAGTTTAAAACAAAATGATTTTCTAAATCAGATTTTAAAACCATTTTCAAGAAAAATGTTTGAATAAGCAGCAGAAAATCAGAGTAAAGAAAATAAGCAGAAAGTAAAAAGTTAAGGGAAGAGAGAACGATACTAAGAAGTTATAAATGATCAGTTTTTAAAAGTGAACTACTAATATTCCTAAGAACTAATCTTGAGAGTTTTTAGTAATACTTGAGATCTTTTAGAAGCGGTTAGTCTTCACCATAAATAATTAAAAAAGCTCTGGGAGGTTAGTATCTAAGCAAAAATGAGATTTTATACGGAATTATTTCAAACAAAGATGGAATTTTTAAGTTGGGTATCTTCCGAAATGAATCGATCTTTTATACGGGATGACCACGAACCAAACTGAGATTTTATGTCGGGCCTATAACGAACTGACTGAGATTTTATACATGGCTTATCTCAAGAACCGATGTGAATGTTTATCACTGATTATTCTTCACGAACCCATAAGGAGAGCTTTTCTTCAAGTGGAGAAGCTCACGAACCAAATAGAGAGTAACATTAATCCCCAAAAAGTGATTTTAACAAGTTTAGCTAAAACATAAATAATTTCTTCCTAAGGAAGAATGATTCACTCAAGAGGAAAAATAAATCTTGGTGAATTTACAATAATTCCCCTTCTAGAACAAATTCCTCATTAAACTCAAAAACATTTCTCAAAGCGCTATGGTAAAAATTAAGTTAGAGAGAGAGAGAAAAAAAACAATTTAGAGAGAGATTGAGAGAGAGGAAGGTGAGATATCTCACATTTTATGAATGATTAGAAATACAGGAGAAACCATTTATTTATAGGCGAAATAATTGTTCAAAAAAGGAAACAAACTATAGATAAAATTAATGTCCTAATTGATTAGGAACATGCAATAGTTGACTACTACTGCCCAAATTGAAAAGTTTTGATACAGAGGTGTTACTATTCATTAAGATAATGACATAATATATTATATACTTGTTTCGCCCTTATCTAATCGATTAAATTTTTCTACTAATCAATTTGGTAGTTCAAAAACTTTCCCTAATCAATTTGACAATTCCTAAATCATCTAGCTATGATCCAAAAACATTTTAGGCATTTTGATTCGAAAAATAGAAGCTTAAAAAATAGTTTTAGTGTGTGTGTGTAATTTATCTATACTACTTATGAAGAGTGCTCTTGTATTTTTATAAAACACTGATCACTCAAATAGGAGAGCTTCCACACTTCCTCTCTTTCACACTCTGAAGCTTCAAGTCCATTTTCGAATATACCAATCATATAAGCACTTCGCTTGAATTTTTTTAAAGACGAGGCATGATATTTCTTCAATTCATATTCCATCATTAGAGGATATCATTGGTGATCATCAAACCCTAACTCTTTAGCTTAACAGTATGATCAACTATCTTGTACTTGCTTGAACAAGCTTTAGCACTTACTTGTCTTAATGTCTTGTTGTCATTAAACATATTTTAACAAATGTTACATCTTCAAGCGTTGTCATCATCAAAGCCATGATTTTATCAGAGCCAAACAAATCTTGTTGTGATTTGATTACTTTTTTTTTATTATACCTGCAAACACATGGTTTCATATCTTACCAAAGAATAAATGGTTTTCAAGATTAACTCTAGTATAAAATGATTTAGAGATATTCAAAATGAAAGAAACTAAAGCTTAATTCCATATCTATCAAAGAGGGTGAAATCTCTCCTCAAAATTTTGGATAGTTTAAGATAAAATACTTGATAGAAGAATAAATTTAGAAAACTTTGGTTATTCTCCTAACAAGTGATAAATTAATTGCATAGTCCATTCAGTTAGTTTCTACTAACTTTTGTTTGAAAAAGTAATTTTTTTTAGAGAAAGGGGTATGAAACTAAATGAGGAGAATGTGCAAAAAGAAAATATAAGCCCATAGTCTCTCAAGGCTGAAACGGGTACAAGAATATGAAAAAAATCCCCTCTTAATCAACTAGCCATAAAGTAGTAATCAATTAATACTATGTCTTTTTCAAATTAGGCGTGTCAAAGTCATATTCAATTGATTACAAGAATAAATCCTTAGCTAATCTGAACATCAAATCACTTCTCAATCAGAATCAATGAAGGAATCAATCTTTATTAAGATTCTAACTTATTAAGATAATATTTAATTAATTAATTGAGTTATTTTTAGCAAGTTTCTCAAACCAATGAATTGGTTCTCATATAACTCTTATCAGCCATGAATTTCTTTGACCAAATCATATTTAAAAACATTTTTTCAAAAGCTATAAAAAGTTACATTCTTTTCACTCTTTTATTTATCCTTAAATTTCTCATTCTCTTGCTTTTCCTTTATTTTCATCTATTTTTATACTATCATCAAAATTATGACATCAATGAAGATACCACTTGTTGAAAAATCCCCATCAAGCCTCAAGAAGATCATCATGACAAATTATTTCTCATCCTCCATGTTTCCAAAGCGGTAGGGGTGTTCGTGGTTTGGTTGGTTTGATTTCAAGAGAATTTTATGATCAAATCAATTAAAAATATAAATATTAGTTTGGATGGATTTACCAAAATTTCCGATAAAGCACAAAGCAAACCAAACCAATAAACAACAATTTTGTTTTTGGTTTGGATTGATCGAATACATTAAAAAAATATATTTGAATAAAATAATTTACGATAATTAATTTTCCATAATACTATAAAAAAGTTATAGTATTAATAGTGTGCCATTATATACACTAGGCTAACAATTTTTCCATAATATATTCAAAAATATCTAATAGGAAAAACATTTAACACAACTAGTAAAGGACCCGTGCGAACGCACGGGTCGCGCAAGTGCAATAATTTATTTTAAAAAAATTAAAATATAATATTTTTTGTTTATATATATATATATAATATATATATATATATATATATTATATATATATATATATATATATAATTATATATATATATATTTTGTTGGATCAACGTACACAAATTTATTGCATAAGAGTTTTTTTTAATGTAATGGATGTTAAATGATCAATAAATGGGTTCAAAAAATTTCCATAAATAACTTTTTCCAGTTTGGGACATAATAAAGTAAAACATTATTAATTTATAGTAATATAATCTGCTTAATTTTTTTGTATACTATATTAAGGAAATAATCAAAAAATATAATACAAAAATATTTTTACAATTTATTGATATATTGATATATATAAACATTCCATTGTTAATGTTATAAATAAACATTCCATTTATCATTGAGATTTTGGACATAAGAAATAAAAATATATTTATTTAGTAATGGATGAAATTTTCCAATCTGTTACTAATTTGAGGTATAAAAGCGCAAATATTAACCTTCATAATAAATGATTATTTAACCAAAATACATAAACCATGTAAAAGAAATACCAGAACCTCATTTGTTTTAAAATATAGTAATGAATACTACCAAATGTTAAAATTAATTGCAATTGATACAGTAAGGTTTAATGCAACAAAAGATATTGAAACAAAAGGTTCACAATTTTAGTTAAAATTGTGAGAAATAAGTCCAGCAACAAAAATGATTTAACTTCGTACAATTCTTTCGTCCTTAAAAAACTGGGTTTATACAAAACCTGCCCGCAACCTTTTAGGAAGTGATGATTCAAAACCTTCCCGCAACCTTAAAAAACTACAATAATAACTAATTTGATTTCAGGATATTGATTTCATTTTGGAATGATAAGATTGCAACAACAATAAAATAACGGTAATATTTTTTAGTAGTATAAATAGGTAATTTATTTTATCACATTTTTCACTCACATCTAGTCTAAATTTGACCAATTTATTTTATTTAATTTTAATTTTTGTGTGTACACATTTCATTTGAAAATGAACCTCAATCAACATAACACATGCTCCAATTTTATGCAAAATGATGGAAGTCCTCCTTGTATCCCAAATCAACAAAACACCCCATATTTTGGAAATCCACCTCTTATTCCAAATCCACACCATAATTCAAGATTTTAAAATTCTCTTTTTATCCCAAATCCATAAAATAATTCACCTATTGGAAATTACTCATATCATACATCACCTTACCCAATGAAAAACTCTCTTTTAATGTATTTTGATATATTTGAATCAATTTTTTAATTATATTTTATATAATATATAGTGGGATTTAGTGGGGCCCATTTTCTTAGCCCACTTTAATTATTTACAATCATTTTCTTGTACAACTAAATGTATAAAGAATTGATATTCTTATTGATTTATTACAAATCATGCATAACATTAATTATCTTACGACTGAATTATTTTAATACTCCACTGACCTAACCAATAGAAAGGAGGCAGTGGACATAATTATTCATTTCAACCCCCAACTATATTTTGGCAAATAAATAATTTAAATATGTTGAGTTATAATACTATATATGATGACGTGAGATTGGTAAAAAAATATAGTTGCATGCTTAACTTAATCATTTCAAACAAACAATGTAGATTTTCCATTACCAATCAAAAGACAATTCACTATATATGATAATTATACCTTGTTTTTTTTATAAATCCTTAATTCAGTTGAATGCAAGATTCAAACATTGCTCCAACATTTCTGAACTACCTGCAATTTTAACATATGTATTAGACTTTGAAAAAAATTGTAAAAAAATGTGTTTCTATGTGTTTTCTATAATTAGTTTTGAAGGATTTCATAATAAATTTTTATGTAATTATTTTTTTAATTTCTAACACCATTAGGCATGCTGAAACCAAACATGACATGCAATAATCTATTTATAATTTAGTCGTATACACATATTTCATAAGATGACAACGTATTTTGTTATCAATCTAAAATACTTATTAACATTTGAAGATATGATACTCATATAAATTTTGTAGTTGAAAGAACACACAAAACACAATGTTCAACATAACAACATAGGATTTTGAATAATTTCACACACATGAATTAAATAATCATTATCATCTTTTAAACCATACATGAAATATAAATGTCAATTGTAATCCCACAAAATAAACACTTCAAAAAAGTAAGAACACATCCTACAACCAAAACATATCATGTTCTTAACAACTTCATACTTAAACTCATTCTGGTGCTAAAATTTCATAAAATATATGTCAATATCAAATTTCCGAAAATTCTAATTAAGAAGATGGTTCTATCTTTAATTTCTTGGATGGTTTGGTGCCTGATAATTGCGTAGCGCCAGACGCTTCAAAATCAACTTCTTCACCCTTGTCAGCAATTACAACATCCTTAGCCGGAGTCATTAGAATGATTGATTCTTGATCATTTTCACCAGATGCAGATAATGTTTGCTTGCAATATAAAAAATTAATTGTCAGATATAAAATGAATTATAATAATACAATATTTATCATAGAAAATTATTATGTTAACAAATGAAGATACTTACTGCGGAAGTTTCCAAATTTTCTTTGTTAGGGACCAACTTTGCATATTCAGTTTTAGACTGATTCTGCACATTGAAACATCGAATATTTATTATACTTGTTAAATGTTTAAATAATACATGAATTAAGTGAATATTATACGTCTTTTACTATGTAGTCATTTTCAATCTCTTTAACAAAGGCTTCATCATCACAAAGCTTTCAAACAGACGCTTGGGAAAACGTTGGCTGCACCTTAACTCTAAAAGCCATTTTCTTATTCAACAGCATTTCAAGCTCATCAGGATAAACCATTGGATCATCTTCTCCATTCTAATGGAAAAATAAAATATCAACCATGAGTGATAATCTGAACTTTACAACTCGATAAACTATTAACATTTTAACTTATGTATAACAATGTACCTCCACCATAGAGTTATGCATAAATTCAGCAGTCATTCCAAGTATAGCAGCACATTCGGAATCCCAGAATACAAATCGATATTTTGATTCACCATTGCTAACATATATCTCAATCTTGTACCTATAGTATTTTAAACGAAGAAAATAATATGATTAATAACAAATCCATTACCAAATTTATTTGCAATTCATCTAGATTATATGTACCTTGGTATAGGTTGTTCGACTTTTTGCCCACATGAACATTCATAAGCTTTTTCAGGATTAGGTGCCTTCGAAGAACACCTTGTGCAACCATAATAAAACCATCCATACTTTGAGACAGCAAATTTCAATGTGGTTGCTACAGTAACATATAAAGTTTCCTAAAAGCAAATCAAAAATGATATTAATTTCAAAAAGCAAACAATATAATTGTAATAGTAAAGATAAATTCGGCTCTATAGTATTCAACTTACATGTTTGATTTTGCAGAACTGACTTAAGGACATACATCTCGCATTATGAACAAACCTTTCTACTGGCGAATACTGAGAACCACCAGACCAATTAGAAAGAGATTTTGCAGATTGAGTAGGCTTCTCCTTCTGTTCATTAGTAGGCAACCTATAGAAATAAGATTGTTTTTGAAATTAAAAATTATGTATAATAATCTGAATATAAATAAATAAAATCCATACTTAGACATAAAATCTTGAATTTCAGGGATGTCTTCATTTATCAACAATTTGGAACCACTCCATGCATTTGACACTGTAAATTGTATAATTAATATAAAAATTATTGAACGTATAATGAAAAATACAAATTAGCTATGTATTTATAAAGTCTGATAGTGTAATACCTTGGCCATCTTTTACCATTGCATGAGTGAGCAGAATTACAATAGCTCCATTGTTTTTAGGATCATTGTAGTAAGCCAAAAATTTTGATCCATAGATTTCCCATAAATTGCAATTTATGCAATTACCCCTATTTTGCAATATAAATAAACAATATTATATGATGGGATTCAGTGATGCAAAATATATAAATTTATCAAACACATAAGTTATGAAAACAATGCGCATTACTTCAAATCTTTCAGCACAACAGAAACAACAACTTTCTTCCCCGGAGTGTTGGATTGGATATGGTTTATCTCACTAACAGCACCAATAATATCTACATTAAAGTAAGGTTCATTATTGAATGTGTTTGCAAATATATAAGTTATATAAGTTATAATAGAATTTAAATTACCTTCCAGTCTATCGGTTTTGCATTTGCCTTGAAGTATCTCACCAAAATCTTTAAAGAAATATCCTTTTGGTGGAATATTTTGAAGTTCGATTGCCTTCATTGTGGTACCACCAAGAAACACAATTTTTTTTGAATGATCACATACCTTCCACTGAAAATCATTGTTATAGACACTGCCATTGTTTATAATGTAGGTCATATTCTCCTTAATGATCTCTTTCCATTTCAGTAAATGGTCATGACGAATAAGGACCTGAATCCGATCACCCTAACAAAATGAAAATAATCTTCTTTTTATATGTTATATAAAAAAGCATTTTGTTGTAATTACTAACTATCATACAAAAATCTATACTTAAAAAAAGAAAAGCAATTTACCAAGGAATCCATAACAATCATCTCCAAATGTTCAATACCCTTATTATTCACAACACTCCAAACATCCATTATTCGAACAGCAAGACGTCAAGTTTCTTTTGAGTCATTGATGTCTTTCACAGAATCAACCTTTCTACTCATTTTCACTGAAAAAAATTCAAAAATTAATGTAACTGCAAATTTTAGATGACTATAAAATTACAAACCTAATAACCTGGAAAAAAAAAGAGTATATAAATTTGATAGAGGTGTGTGGCAAAATGCTGAAAAGGATCCAACATTTGATGTTACACATATATAACATCGTTTTGATTGTATAATTATATGTTATTAAATTATAACTTTAAATTAAAAATAACTATTTAATATAGTTGATTAATATTAATTGAGTAATTTAATATTATTGTTAATTTACCTACCAATTAATTATTATTATTGTTATTATTATTATTGATATTTACTCGCCATATATGATAAGAATATTTTTAAAATTTAAATAGTATATTTATTATTTGATTTGATTTGATTTAATTGAGATCCAAACTCTATAAATTAAAATCGGTTACTTATTATGAACAATAATATAGGGTCATTCCAATGTCAATCTATTATTAATTGAATTTTACATAGATGTAATTTTGCAATAACACGCTGACATATTGAATCTTATTCCGCTGTTATCTTTGCACTAACATATTTTATCCTTTCAACAGAATAATTATAGTAAATACGTACATTCTGTATACCGAATTATAATAAAAATGTATTAAAATCAAAAGCAATAAAACTGTTTACAGTAAATAAAAATATAGTCTAATTTCTTCATGATCATAAATATTTAAAGAAAAATTCATTGAAATAAAAAATCAATAATAAACCAAAAGTTGAAATAAATGCTAATGACACAACATATATTTAAAATTTTATTTGATATATTTTTATATAATAAATAAATTAGTAATAAGTAAATGAATAATCAAATAGAATAGAATTTTAAGATGTTATTCTATATTTTTATTTACTGTAAACAGTTTTATTGCTTTTGATTTTAATACATTTTTATTATAATTCGGTATACAGAATGTACGTATTTACTATAATTATTCTGTTGAAAGGATAAAATATGTTAGTGCAAAGATAACAGCGGTATAAGATTCAATATGCCAGCGTGTTATTGCAAAATTACATCTATGTAAAATTCAATTAATAATAGATTGACATTGGAATGACCCTATATTATTGTTCATAATAAGTAACCGATTTTAATTTATAGAGTTTGGATCTCAATTAAATCAAATCAAATCAAATAATAAATATACTATTTAAATTTTAAAAATATTCTTATCATATATGGCGGGTAAATATCAATAATAATAATAATAACAATAATAATAATTAATTGGTAGGTAAATTAACAATAATATTAAATTACTCAATTAATATTAATCAACTATATTAAATACTTATTTTTAATTTAAAGTTATAATTTAATAACATATAATTATACAATTAAATATATATTTTTATTAAATTGTAAAATGGTAGAGTCAGTTAAAATGGTATAATATTGTCAGTGGTTTTGGAATAGTGGTTTTGGAATATTTTGAGTTATTAAGTGGGTAAATGAGATTAATAATGATGATAATAAATATTAATAAATAACAATATTAATAATAATAATAATATCAATTTATTCAATTAAATAAAACCCATATTATGTTGTCGAGGCAAATTTATTAAATTGTAAAATGGTAGAGTTAGTTAGAGTATTAAATAGAGTTTAGTACGAAATTACTTATATGAACATGAAAGTAGCTGTATTATGGATTGTAATTAGGGTAATTACGTAATTATGGTGGTAATTAACTTTTATATATTAAAAGTAGATAATTTTGAATATGTAAATTGCCACTTCAGTTAGCATGGTATTGAAGGTTGTTTTTAGCTTTATGCTCATTTAGCACAATACATTAGCAATTTTCTAATAACAAATTAAAATCAAATTAAATAGCACAAATGATGCTTCACTTTTTTCTTCTTGAAGTTGAACTTTTGGTACTAGTTATCAGTAGAACATGTCCTTGTTCTTGGAGATCAACGCTATTTGCATTGAACGAGACCAGGTGTGGTAATTTTTGTCATCGAGCGGTGAAGAAAAGAGAACCAGAGCCGGATTCTCGTTCGGATGCAGGTAGTAAGAATTAGCAGAGTTGGTAGTGAAATCCGTAAAACTCTGAGCATCCATTGTTGCAGAGTTAAGGAAACAAGAAGGAAGAAAAGAGAAGAACAATGGCTACCAGAGTTGAGATAGCTCTGATACCATATCAGTAGAACATGAGTTCATCATGGATAAAAGATAGAACAGTTGGTGATGCCTCAAGAAATCAGTTATGCATCAAGAAGAAGAAGAAAGTGGTTACATCCAAGAAGAAGAAAGGAAAGGAAAAATATTGTTCTATTGAATGAATAATAATGAGTTACAATGCTGTTTATATATACAAGAAGAAGGAGTATAGTAAGCTAATGTGGAAAAGCTGTACATAATAATCTGTTAATTCTAATACTAGTTTCCATGATAATGATTATATAAGTCACAAGAATTAATTATGGTTGATTCGATTAGACGAGTTTGCGGATAGAATATTAGAAATCTGATGCCCAGACCAATTATCATCGGGTTTCATTGGTTTGATTTGGTCTTTCCCGTAACAAAAAACATGTTTAACCCAAAAAATATGGTTTAGTTTGGTTTTTGGTTTGGTTTCGATATATCATTCTTTAATGTCTTTAATCTCTATGAAAGACTATTTTTTTCAAGAAGCCGAAGCCTTTGTACACAAGGTTAACCAAAACATTCTACGCAAATATCAACTTCAAAGAAGATACTATTATGTTTGTAAGAACAAAATATCTCTCAACATGTAAGACTTTAGGAAATTTTTAAGCTACCATCGTTTGGGAAATCCTATACCGTTGAAGCCGCTTACGATTTTCACAACTTCAATAAATCAGTTTCTATTATAAGCTTTCTTATCAATCTGATAGGAGCTTCTAATTTCCTATCAAGATAAATCTTTTAAAGGCATTGTACCACTTCATACATTATTCCAAGAAAGAACAATCACAAAGAAATTTTTAAGGAAGGCCTGCAGGTCATGTGGCTCCTCACTTAGAAAATTGCAACCAACTTGCCAAATAAAGTAATGTGTCACATGATGGAATTCAAAAGTAGTAAACCACCATGGCTACTATTAGCACATGTTATCACTAAATTAATTTCTAATACCGATGTTAACTTTGAAGGAGAAAATTTAAACCAAAATCCCACTATGATTGTGAGAGATTCTCTAAGTCAGATAAAGATTAGAGTTATTAATGTAGAATAAGAGCATGTGCCATCAAGGTTGGAAGATAATAATAAGGATTTTCTTCAAGATTCATCTACTGAAGAAATTATATCTTGCATCCTCTCAAGCTCTCAAGAGAACGCCAAATCTATTAGAAGATGGACCAAGCTAGTCGTCGCTTTAAGAGTTTGTGTTTAAGAATTTAATGCCTCATGTTGATGATAATATAAATAAAGAGTATTTGTCTTTGATCTATGTCTTATTTCCTACTTTAGCATTTTTTTTATATCCCACTTTTATTTGCTTATTATAATGAATTATTTTCCTCTTGTTTTTTATTGCATGTTTGTTTGCTTTTAAAAGTTACAAGTCTTTTTATGGTGATTGATGACTTCTCGACAAGTGTATTGATAATGTCGAAGTAATAATTAAGATCAAATCTACAGAGACTGCTTTTGAACAAGACAAATTTTGCACAATATGTATAAAACAATAAAAGGGGTGGGGGTGGGGGGTCGAGTTTGCAATGTGAAAAGTAAATAAGCGTTTAAGAATTAAGAAAGCGGTCAGGTTGTGTATTGAAACCCTTATTTCTCTATTGTCGATGTTTGATGTCTTATATGAATGATCTCATCACTATAATCCCACAAAAAATTAACTCAGTCACTATAACCAATCCCTTGCAAAATAGCTCACTAATCACTACTCGGAGTTTCCTATCCCTAGTCCACCCGTGTAAGCAAGATTAGGAGATGCACAAAACGTTAATTCCCTATGCCACTATTTGGGGTCTCCTATTCTTATTCAGCCAACGTAAGTACACCAATTTCCCTAGATCCAAGACATAGACTAATGGTCAGTATTCCCTATGTGCCCAAAATCAATTTAAAAGAGTATCTCACATAAAAAACATTAAGAACAATAAGCAATTGAATAAGATTATAGATCAAAGGATTCATACAAAGTCAAATCAACATATTACCCAACAATATTGAAAAAGGTTCATCACACACAACCTAACCTGGAGGAGTTTAGCTACTCATAATTCAGATTACAATACCAAATGAATAAATAAGAATAACATATGATTTCCCTTGAAGTGTTATCCTCCAATGGCTTTGAATGCTCTCTAAATCACCCTTGGTGCTGTAAAAATCATACTTGCAATGCCAATTTTCGTAACCCTTGTGAAAGTGAAGAAAATACCCTTTTATTGGATTCAGAATGAACCAAAACGCGTCAAAAAATCCCAGAAAAAGGAGCCATCATATGTGAGATGCGCTGCATCATATACAATGCAGTCTTTATGCCACTAACACGTGCGTGTGATTATTCCATTGGCTGCACCCTTTTGCTCCCTTTTTCACCTGAATTTTCACTAAGTCTAATTTCTTCCCACTTAGCTATTTTTACCTCATTCTTTGGTATTTCTTCTTCATTTTTTATCCTCATCGACTTGTTTTGATCCATTTCTTTGATCGACTTTATGCAATGACGAATTGTCATCACAATCTCAAACTTATGTTGTTGCTTGTCTTCAAGTAACTCGCATGTAACTGCACATTTCCATAGAAAAAAAGTCACACAATAACAATCAAACATCACCAAATAAATTTTTTCTTTACCTGACTATCGTTCCAACTTCTATTTAGCAAATTCAAAAACGTCCTCAAACTTTAACGAGTACTCAACATGTCTCTTATCTTACTTTGACTCACTCAATGGATAATGTCATCTCTCAATCAACATGCAAAATCATTTATGTTTAGCTTGATTATGTTCTAATATAAATCATCAAAGAAGTCAAAATACATACATTTGAGGACTTTTTAGGTTGTAACTTGGCTTATGTTTGGTTAGGATATTTTTGGGAAAGTAGGTTTAAACCTTTGGAGTTAGATGGCTAGTTCTCTTTCTATCATCATGCCCTTTTGTTCCTTTTTGATGGTTCTAGAGATTTTTCCGAATGCAGTCCTTATTATGCTTATTATTCTTTTTCTTGCTCTTTTTTTGTTGAAGAAATGTCTTTTTCCACTCTTATTTTCTCATAATTTTTGAAGTTTTGACCAATTTTCTCTAGTACCCCAACCCCAACCCCAAACTTAAAACTTTGCTCACTTCCAAGAACAACCCCAAACTTGATCTTTTTCACACACTTTAAGAACTACAATTCTATCTAACCCCAAAGAGAGGGTGTAAAGATAAGATCTTTCAAGTCATACGGCTAAAATTTAAGGCTATGTCATCGAAAGAAAGGCTAAGCTCAAAGTGGCAGCAATGAATATACCTATTACTATAGGGTGGTTTAAAAAGACTCAAAGTTATAAATAAAAAATTGCATCAATGTGTGTTAATCAATCAAGACAATTTAATTGGAAATAGTTCAAACCATATAAGACAATAATGCATGGATACACTCAATAAGAAATAATAGCGAACAATGGAATATTTGGCTCAAACCTTACTAGTTGAGGTATTTGAAGGTTGAGTACAAGTCCTTTGATTATTTTCTCATTTTTTTCCTTCAATTTGTAAGTTTCTTTTCTAATGGTCAAGTTCTTATTGGATCATTTGTTCAATGCTAAAGTGCTAAACTTGTAAATATGAAAAAAAAACACAGCTATAAACTTGTCCATTAAAGGCATTTAACTGAATAGTAAAAAGGGGAAGAGCCCTTATAATGACTATTACTCTTCTCTAGGTTACACTTGAAAATAAAAATAAAATCTTCTAAAAATTAAAAACAAACTACATGTCTTTTCATATGTCATTATTGCGGAAATATCATGCATATCATTCATTGTGTTGTTGAAGTCATTATTCTGCCTCGTCCATTCTGCGTGCATATGGTCTCTCCTCCTTACTTGCTCTTGATCTTGGTTGGTAAAGTAGTTCTCCATCTCTTCAGTTGATGCAAATCGGGCTCTTAAGCTATGAACCGATATATGGTCTTCTCGCGGATTATAGAAGTCTTAGAACACATGATCGAATCTCGGAGGTTCAGCATACAAAGTGGGTGAAACTTCCGTTATCCACCTTGTAACCCCCATTGCGTGAGCTTCCATTCTTCTTTGAAACTCTGAAGCTTGTTGACCTTGCATTTGTTGTGGTTGTTGTTAAACTTGTGGTTGGTAGAATCCTTCATCATTTCCAACTTGATTGTCTTCTTGATCATTTTGAGTAGTATCTCCTTGATGCATGTTTTGCAACATCCTTATTGCCAAAGCGTTGAGAGGTTCTTTCAGACTAATCATCTCATCGTCGGGGTAAACAGGCACAACTACTCTCATATACCATTCATTTATAACACAAAAATTCCCACATACCTTTTGTGCAACATCAGCCATATATTTGATATTTTCAGTAATTAAATGCCCCAAGGTAATAGGTTCCCCCCTCAAAAGAGTTAAAAGACCTAAACACCACTTCATAATGAATTATGATTGGTTAGATTCGACTCTAAAGATTACACAAGAAATGATACCCACGCCCTTAGAATTTGGTGGAATTCGGCGGTTTTGAGACGTTGTGCTAAGTCACGCTCTATCACCCATTCTGCCTCTAATCTATAAAAAGTATCTAACATTACCTAGGCCATTTTCTCGTTTATGACTTTATGCTCGTGTCTATAATTCATGAGAGCACACACAAGAGGAGGTTGCAAATTTAAAAGATAATTTATAGCAGAAGGAGAATAAGCAATATACTTACCTCGCACATAAGAGGTGTAGGAGTTTACCTCGCCAAATATCATGTTGCGTAAAATTCTAGGCCGATACTTTATTTGTTTCATGAATCAAATTGTTAAAAATTACCCAACGCCTTTGTTTCAAATCTTCTTCCACCTCTCTAAAACCTTGTATATCATCTAAAATGAATGCTCTCTCCCTCACAATATGGTAATCCACTAGTTTGAGATATTTTTTAGTATGGGCCTCAAAGAGAAATTTGAGATTGGGGAAGGTATGAGCGTTAGGAGTTGGAGCAGCCCTTGAGGATGAACGTCTTGACAATCGCCTTCTCTTGGAAGTCATTTTTTACCTATAACAACAACACAACAAAGCAATATTGCATAGAGAAAAAGAGAAAAAAGTTCACGGAGATTACTCAGACGAATATGTGAAAAGTAGAAAGAGTAGAGAAAGATTTGTGGAACAAGTGATTTCTGAAATCAATATTTATATGCCAACTAGCTGTTGCTCATCGTACGCTTAATACATCTATCACGTGCGATGGCAATTGTCACCTCTACTGTCTCTTTCTAACGTACATATCATGCATGTTATACCGTCATCGTGCGCACGATGTTAACGTTACTCAGATTCTCCCAAATGTCTATATCGCGTGCATGGTGCATATATCGCGTACGTGATGGAGTCCTATCATGCGCGTGACAACCTGTGTGATTATTCCAGAGGCTGGAGATTTTTCTTCTCTCTTTTTCTTTTTTTTTTCTCCTTTGATTTTTATTTCTTCTCCTCTTTTACCTGTTTTCTCTTCTAGCAAAATAACACACAAATTGACATGTTTAAAAATTAAACTTCAATGCAAAACACAATAAATCCTTACCGATGGGTTGCCTACCATCAAGCGCTTATTTTCCGTCATTAGCTTGACGGTCCATGCCTAAGTTACGTCAGGTGCAAGGGATACCCTCACGCCAGTCAATTCACTTGTTTTTCTCCTTTGTCTACCTTACTACCTTTTTCCTCCAGTTGGTAGCAAGTATCCAAGTCTTCCACATACAGTGTCCATTCATACACATTAAAAATCACTCTTTCTTTGTTGAACTTTAAGATAAGTTCACTCGTTTCCACATTTATATTTTCCTTTTCGGTTGCCAAGAATAGGCATCCAAGAATAATTGATCCTCTTGGATATCCTTTTGTATCAAGCACCACAAAATCTGCAGGAAACACTAAACCATCAACATGTACTAACACGTCTCGTAAGATACCAAACGGTTGAGTAATAGATGAATCAGCTAAAGTGAGAGTCTTGTTACTCGGTGTGATCTCACCCACTTTAAATTCTTTAACCCTTTTCAGTGGCATGAATTTTATACTAGATCCTAAATCACATAAAGCATGTGGGATCTTTATTCCACCAATATTACAAGAAATAGTAAAGCTTCCTAGGTCTTTTAGCTTTGGTGGCAATGTTTAAGGCATTACCATATCATCATTTTCAGTCATATTTACCTGTTCCTTGTCAGCTTTCTCTCTATTTCCCTTGAGTAATACCTTCATAAATTTAGCAAACTTAGGCATTAGTTATAAAATCTCATGGAATGAAATACTTACCTGAAGTGTAGTCAATATCTCCTTGAACTTTGCAAACATCCCTGCCTCATCGTCCTGAACAGGTTTCTTCTTAATTACGGGATACAATGGTTTTATGTAATCCAATAATTCTGGACTTAGATTATTCAGGATCTGCTTCTTTGTTCTTCTCCAATGAGAGTTTTTATATATTAGTTGCTCAATAGTGACTCCCCATTCCTCTTGGTCACCCTGATTTCCACTTTTTTTTTCAATCCTCACTTCCCCTTGCTCAATCACACCCTCTTCAACTATTTTATCTTAACCTTTTTTAGTGATCATCTCAACACTTGTTTCCACAAACTTGCATGATTCATTCTTAGGATTATCTATAGTGTTACCTGTTATCCTCCACTTGAGCTAGGTAAAGTAGCTATTTGTCTGGATAACTGACTAATCTGCATCTCCAAATTTTGATCGACGCATTATGGTTTCTAATGATTGTTTCATGGTTCTTATTCATCTGATCAAAGCTACTTTGAGTGACTTTAATGAAATTTTGCAAGGTCTCTTTCAGTTGTGAAGGTTTCCTTTGCATTGGGGCTTGTTGGCCTTGTTGCATCCCTTGATTAACACTTGAATTTTGGTTATTGCCCCAACAAAAATTTAGATGATCCTTCCATCTCGGACTGTAAGTGTTGGAGTAAGGGTTATTCTTCTAAAAAAATTCAAATTGGACTTCTTCACTTGACCCTTCCAAAGAGAACCTTTCGTTTTCATGTTCTCCTCCATAAAAATCACACCTAAGTACTTGTACCTAGCTCACGTTAACTTTACATAAGCTGCTTTCATCTAGCTTTTTATTTAACAATTCAATTTGAGCTAAAAGTGAAGTATGAATATCAACAAATAACATACCTTTGGGCATGCCCATAATTTTAATTTTTACCGGCCTTTCACTTTTTGAACAATATTCATTCAAGCACATCTTTTCAATAAGATCTTCCACTTGTGGCTCAGTCATTGATCGGGTCGTGCCTCTCGCGGAAGCATCTAACAACATGTGTGTCTAACTCTTGAGATCTTTGATGAAATTATGCATTTGCTCAAAATTATTCATATTATGATTTGGGAATCTGTGTAATAAAAGTTTGAACCTTTCTCATGAGTCATAAAGCGACTTAGTTTCCTGCTGCTCAAAATTTACAACTTTTGTTCTTCGCTCAGAAAACTAAGTAGTGGTGAAGAATATTTCTAGGAATTTTTCATCCAATTCCTTCCATGTTAAAATTGTTCCATTTGGAAGGAAAAGTAACTAATCCTTAGCCCTTCCAATTAGTGAGAACCCAAACAACCTCAAGTTAACATGGTCTTCAGTGACATCAGTTGGTTTGCACATCAAAGTTATTTCGTAGAAGCGTGCAAGACATTCCCATGAGTCTCTAATCGTGTTCTCATCGAACAGATTGTCTCTTAAACTTTAAAGCACAAAAATTATTAATATCAAAGTTAGTAGAGTATGTCGGTACAAAATCCAGGATAAACAGAGCCACAAAGTTTACAAAAAAAATGTGTTCTTCATTTTCTGCATTTTGCATTTCCAACTAGTCATGTTTAGAGCATCATAAAATTCTCATTTCTTAACAAAAATGGACAAATAAATATGCGTTGGAAAGGCCTCATGTAATATAACAATATGGTATCATTAAAAAACACAAACACAAACAAAATACAAGATAAACATGGCCACAAATTTCACGTGAAAATTGTGTTATATTTCCTGCATTTTTGCGCTTTCGACGCAATTTCGAGTTACACTATAGTTTAATTATGGTTTGAGTTTAAATAACATCAAGAATACAGTACAATAACGATAAAATGGATGAGAGCTTACCCGGTTGAAGTGACGAGGAGAGAAAAATGCAGCCGAACACAAGGTGTTCGGTATAATTCCTTAACTGTATTTTGCTTCTTTTTTGCTCTGATTCTCTTGTTTTACTCCTTTTTCCTTTTTTCTTGATACATGATTTTGATTTTTGTGATGTTCTTGGTGTTTTATTGAATTGTTGATGATTGGAACTTGAGAGATTGATGGAGGCTTAACACATCTTCAATCAAAAGTTGAAATATGGAAACTTGAGGAAGATTATGGAGAATGCTTTGAATGAGGGTAATGATGGAGAAAATTGGGCATAGTAACTAGAGGATGCGTGATAACATGAAACTATATCACATTTTTAGACTTGATTTAATTAAATTATATCGTTATTTGATTCAATTTATTTTATATTATTCAATATTACTCGGCATTTTCTTATTATTTATTTCAGGAATCATTATTTAAAGCACATGTGAAAAAGAAAGAAAAGGGGTGCAAAAAGAAGATTTTCTAGGAAAAGCAGCAAGCTGAAGCACCAAAGCCCAGCCCACGTTTGGAACAAAATAAATTGTTGTCATGACCGCAACAAGCACGTACCGATCGCCACGTCTTAAGACCTAGTGTTACGACCGTAACACATAGTGTGGCGGACGTCACACATTCCACTCCTATATTTTGGGCTTTACGTGCGTAACTGAGTGGATGGTTTCCCCTAAATTTTCTCATGCACTCGGAGACGCTTTGAACCATACTGAAGACACATTCTAGGAGACGGTTATCTTGGGAGGTTAATATAAATAAACCTCACAAAAGCCAATTAAAGCTCTCTCTGGCCGTACAATTTCTCCAGCATTCTAATTTTTCAAGCAGTTTATTTTTTTTTTCTAGTTTAATTTCCGAAGCATACAATTTACTTTCTCATGATAGTTTCTACACCGGAAACTATTGTGTAATTTTTACTGGATCTAACCTTACGTTAGATCATAGTATTTTATTTCCTTGTTTTTACTTTCCTATCTGATCGAGAATTGTGAAGAACAAATCCAACCGACTTGTGGTGGAGTGTTCGAGCACCGAAGCGTAGGAGATAAAATCCAGATTTCTAGTATTTTTCCAGGTTCATTAATTAATTGATTTATCGTTTTAATTTACATATTCTTTGTTCTGCTGCTTATATATGTTGTTTGTTTGATATTGCCGTATTTATGCATGATTATTGTTTATGCATGTTTATCATGTCTGGCTAATTAATTTAGATATCGGTATGTAAAGTAAGCGGAATAAAGGAATCCAAATTGAGTTGGTTTAAATTTATTTCAGAATATAGTCACTCTTTTTCTGGTCTCAATTTACAAAGTTAATGCCAAGGTTTTTGTACGAGAGTAAAAGACATAAAGAAGTTAAAATCAATAGAACGACGGTTTGAGTTTTTAACTGGACAGTGTAAATTGAACATTAACTTTAAATCAGGGCGAAAGCAATTTTTAAGGTTAATTAAATTCTAATTATTTTCAAAAATTATTTTTAAAAGTTAAATGTGAGGACGAGAGTTAAGCATTTAAGTTTAATCATATAATCTAAGTCAACAGAGCGAGAGTTTGAGACGAGGGCGTTTAAACGGTTAGTATTTTCTCAAAAGGAGTTTCTATAGATTCTATTATTTTCAAAAGTGATTTTAGACTTAACGAAATAGTGAGAGCGTACGTTAAAATATAAAGTCATAGTCTAATTCAACAGAGCGAGAGCTTGAGGAAAAGACTTTTAATTAATAGTGTCTACTGAAAAGACTTATTTTAAAATAAAGAAAAAGACCAACGAAGATTTGATTCCCCAAATACGACGAACTACATACTGATATCCATATTATTTGATATTTTATCTAGATCCAAATTTAGTTTTATTTTTTTCCCCCTAATCATTAAAGTATCATCCGCCTTAGCTTTACGCAGTAACCCTAGAAAAAACGGTAGATCGATTCATTAAGTCCCTGTGGGATCGATATCTTTTAAAACTACGTGATTAGACTATGCGCTTGCAGTTAGTACCCCGATAGACTCATAAAGTCACGAACCAAGTTTTTGGCGCCGTTGCCGGGGACTTTTATTTAGTCGATATCGTAACTCTTCTGTTACGCTGTAGAGACTAAGGAAATTTTTATTTTTTTCCCTTTTTCGTTGATTTGTATGCCACACACTCGCTCACAAGGCGAGCCATACTACTTACGAATCAACGACGTCAAACGATATCTCCGATTATTACGACGAATTCGGGAGTATCGTGCTAGAAACAATCTTCCTCCAATCGAAGTTCCTGATCTCAAAAATCTCCTTCCTTTAACGAAACCAGCGATGGCCGAACCAGCTCGTGCTCTTCGAGATTACGCTGCTCCATCACAGGATAAGCCGCATTCGAGTATTGCTCCACCCGCAATCGAAGCGAACAACTTCGAACTTAAACCTTCGTTGTTGCAGGCAGTGCAACAGAATCAATTTTCTGGAAATCCTACCGAGGATCCAAACCTTCATTTATCCGTATTTGTCCAATACGCTGACACTGTTAAAGCTAATGGTGTCACTTCAGAGGCAATTCGACTTTGTCTTTTTCCTTTCTCGTTAAGAGATAAAGCTAGAAGATGACTTCAGTCTCTTCCTTCCAACTCAGTCACCACATGGAATAAGTTGAAGAAAGTCTTTCTTGCCCGATATTTTCCTCCAAGAAAAACAGCTATGTTGAGAGCCCAGATAAATGGATTTAAGCAAAAAGATAACGAATCTCTTTTCGAAGCATGGAAAAGATACAAGGACATGATGAGACTTTGCCCACACCATGGTTTAGAGGACTGGTTAGTAATTCACACCTTCTACAATGGTCTCTTGTACAACACAAGGTTAACAATAGACGCCGCCGCCGGTGGTGCGCTTATGGATAAACCTTACACTGACGCTTATCAACTTATCGAGAGCATGGCCCAAAATCATTATCAGTGGGGAAGCGACCGAACAGTGGTAGAAAAACCTCAAACAAAAGGTGGCATGTACGAGATAAGTAGCCTTGATCATGTTAATGCAAAAGTGGATGCTCTTGCCCAGAAAATTGAAAGTTTAAATGTATCACCTCCAGCCACCGTGGTTGCCGTAACTCAAAATTGTGAGGTCTGTGGAATTCAAGGTCACACTCCTACAGATTGTCAACTCCTAACAGGAATTCAAACAGAACAGGTGAACTATGCTCAAGGAAAGCCTTACTCGAATACCTATAACTCAAACTGGAAGAACCATCCTAATTTCTCGTATAAAAGTAACAACGCTTTATACGCACCAAGTCAAGCACCTAGTCAAGCTCCAACTGTAGCACCTGGATATCAAAAGCTGACCCCATCTACACCTAACAATAACGTTCCTAGGAAATCCAACTTGGAAATCATGATGGAGAACTTCATAGCTTCTCAACAGCAAACCAATAAAGAGTTCTTAAACCAGAATGTACACACTAGCGAACAGATTAAACAACTAGCAAGTAAAGTAGATGCCCTGGCTACCCATAACAAAATGCTTGAAACACAAATCTCGCAAGTAGCTCAACAACAAGCGTCTACTGCTGCCCCAACTGGTACATTTCCTGGACAGCCACAACCTAATCCGAAAGGCCACGCTCATGCAATTATATTACGAAGTGGTACAGAGGTAGAAGGACCATCTGACCCAAGGATTGAGAACCAAAACTCTAAAAAGTCAACTGAGGAAGAAGGTAAACCTAAGGAAAAGGAAGAGTGTAATAAGGAAACCGTAGAAAAAAAAGAACCTTATGTACCTCCACCGCCTTACAAACCACATATCCCTTATCCTCAAAGGCTAATTAAAACAAAAAACGCGGGCCAATTTAAAAAAATTGTTGACCTACTGAAACAATTAAACATCACAATTCCTTTTACAGAAGCTATTACACAAATGCCCTCATATGCTAAGTTCTTAAAAGAAATTTTATATAATAAAAAGAAACTTGAAGATAACGAAACCGTTACACTCACTGCTGAGTGTAGCGCAATAATCCAAAATATGCCTCCTAAACTTAAAGATCCTGGTAGTTTTTCTATACCCTGTCATATAGGAAAATTTGTCATAGACAAAGCTTTATGCGATTTAGGAGCCGGTATCAGTGTTATGCCCTTGTCCATATGCAAGAAACTTGAAATGGGAGAATTAAGACCAACTAAAATGTCTGTGCAATTAGCAGATCGTTCCGTTAAATATCCCGTAGGAATTCTTGAAAACATTCCCGTGCGCATAGGTCAATTCTACATTCCCACCGATTTTATAATTATGGACATAAGAGAAGATGAAGTTACCCCCATTATATTAGAAATACCCTTCTTAGCAACTGTCGGTGCTATCATAGACGTAAAACGAGGACGACTCACTTTCGAAGTAGGAGAAGAGAAAATTGATTTTATTCTTTCCCAATTTTTGAAAGCACCTGCGATAGAAGACACATGTTACTTCATGGATATCATCGATGAATGCATAAAAGAAACAGAATTCGAAAATGACGATTTGTCCGACTATCGTGTAGAAGACAGACTGAACCAATGTTTAGCAATAACATCAGATCCTACGCAATGCCTTAAGAAACCAACCCTCGACCTGAAAACACTTCCCAAAAATCTGAGATATGAATTCCTAGACTTAGAACTTGAACGACCAGTAATAGTCAATGCAGACCTAGGAAAACTTGAAACCGAAAAACTCCTACATATCTTAAGAAAATATCCAACCGCATTAGGATACAACATCACCGATCTTAAAGGGATAAGTCCTTCTATTTGTATGCACCGCATCATGCTAGAAGAAGACTGTAAGACTTCTAGGGAACATCAGAGGAGACTAAACCCGATCATGAGTGAGGTAGTGAAGAAGGAAGTAACGAAGTTATTAGAGGCAGGTATCATATATCCTATATCCGATAGCAAATGGGTTAGTCCTGTACACGTAGTACCAAAGAAATGAGGTATAACAGTGATCGAAAATGAAAAAGGAGAAACTATAACCAAACGAATTGAATCGGGATGGAGAATGTGCATTGATTATAGAAAGCTAAACAAAGCAACCCGAAAAGATCATTTTCCTTTACCATTCATAGACCAAATGTTAGAACGACTAGCCAAGCATTCTCATTTCTGCTATCTGGACGGTTACTCAGGTTTCTTTCAAATACCAATTCACCCTGATGACCAAGAAAAGACAACGTTCACATGTCCTTTTGGTACCTTCGCTTATCGACGAATGCCGTTTGGCTTGTGCAATGCTCCTGCAACTTTCCAAAGGTGCATGATGGCAATATTCGCCGATTTTCTCAAAAACATCATGGAAGTCTTTATGGATGACTTTTCCGTATGCGGGCAAAGTTTCGAAGAATGTCTCGAAAACCTAGAAAGAGTTCTAGAACGATGTGTAAAAGTAAACCTAGTACTTAATTGGGAAAAATGTCACTTTATGGTAGAGGAAGGAATTGTTTTAGGACACATCATATCAAATAGAGGAATTGAAGTAGACAAAGCCAAAATAGAAGTAATCGAAAACCTTCAACCTCCGAAAACTGTGAGGGAAATACGAAGCTTCTTAGGACATGCCAGTTTTTACCGATGATTCATTAAAGATTTCTCTAAAATAACTAAACCTTTAACCGAATTATTAATGAAAGACGCTGAATTCATCTTCGACAATAAATGTTTAGAAGCATTTCAAACACTTAAACAAGCATTGATCTCCGCGCCCATAATGCAGACCCCGGATTGAATGAACCTTTCGAAATAATGTGTGACGCAAGTGACTACGCCGTAGGCGCTGTTCTAGGACAACGAAAGGATAAAAAACTTCACGTCATATATTATGCGAGTAGAACTCTAGATGAAGCGCAAATGAATTACGCCACGACCGAGAAAGAACTTTTAGCAGTAGTATTTGCACTAGATAAATTTCGTTCCTATTTGGTCGGAGCTAAAATAATCATTTACACTGATCACGTTGCCATTAAGTACCTCTTAACAAAAAAGGACGCTAAACCTAGACTCCTAAGGTGGATCTTGTTGCTACAAGAATTTGATTTGGAAATCAAAGATAAAAAAGGAACTGAAAACATAGTAGCATATCACCTCTCTAGACTCGAAAACCTGGAACCGGAAAGAACATCGATCAACAATGATTTCTCGTACGATAAACTTATAGCTAATTTGGAAGAAAATAGAGCTGACAAACAGGTAGAGACCACCTTGGTTGTATGCGTTACACCATGGTACGCTGACTTTGTCAATTATTTAGCCGCCGGAGTGGTTCCACTTGATTTATCCTACCAACAAAAGAAACGATTCTTCCATGACATAAAACATTATTACTGGGACGACCCTTTACTTTTCAAAAGAGGCTCCGATGGTATTTTCCGTCACTGTATACCTGAAGAAGAGGTAGAAAGTATAATCCAACATTGTCATTCCGCTCCTTATGGTGGACATGCAAGTACATCCAAAACCTGCTCTAAAATCCTACAAGCCGGTCTTTATTGGCCAAACATATGGAAGGATGTACATACCGCTGTCAAGAAATGCGATAGGTGTCAACGCACAGGAAACATATCTAGACGTGACGAAATGCCACAAAAAGGCATTTTGGAAGTAGAAATTTTCGATGTGTGGGGAATAGATTTCATGGGACCTTTTCCACCTTCTTTTGGTAACAAGTACATACTCGTAGCGGTTGACTACGTATCAAAATGGATTGAGGCTATAGCTTCTCCAACAAACGACACACGAGTAGTAATTAAACTCTTTAAGAATATAATCTTTCCAAGATTTGGTGTCCCAAGAATAGTCATCAGTGACGGTGGATCTCATTTCATATCTAAAATACTCGAAAAATTATTGTTTAAGTATGGTGTAAAACATCGAGTAGCAACACCTTACCATCCTCAAACTAGTGGACAAGTGGAAGTGTCTAATAGAGAAATTAAACAGATATTGGAAAAAACTGTCGCTACATCGAGGAAAGACTGGTCATCAAAATTACCCGAAGCTTTATGGGCATATCGAACCGCTTACAAAACTTCCATAGGAACAACCCCATTTAAGCTTATTTATGGTAAATCGTGTCACCTCCCAGTGGAGTTAGAACATAAGGCCTATTGGGCTATTACAAATTTAAATTTAAACTATAAGGCCGCCGGTGAAAAGCGAATTCTAGATATAAATGAATTAGAGGAACTTAGACAAGATGCATACGAAAATGCTAAAATCTACAAGGAAAGAACGAAAAAATGGCATGATAAACGTATATCAAGGAAAACTTTCAAACAAGGCGATGTAGTCCTATTGTTTAACTCTAGACTTAAGTTATTCCCAGGAAAACTACGCTCTAGGTGGTCTGGCCCTTTCAAAGTCACTAATGTATTTTCTAGTGGGGCTGTAGAAATTAAAGGAAAATCTATTGAATCATTTATCGTAAACGGGCAGCGTCTAAAACATTATCATTATGCTGAAAACAATGAAGACTCGCAAGTCCTGCACTTAGACGTATTATCTCCAAAATTAATAGATTAACATTTAATAGTTTTTTGTCGAGCTTGCGACATTAAACAAAGCGCTTCGTGGGAGACAACCCATAAATTTTTATTTTTATTTGATTATTCTTTTGATTTTATTCAGTTTTCATTCTTCATTTTCTTTATTTGATTAATTTTTTCTTCTTTTCTTCTTTCGGCATCTGGCCAAATCCTGACTAAAATTCTTGTTTTTCTTTTCTTTAGTTAACACTGACCTGATGGCACATATTGATCATATGGGTATTAATTTCAGAGGGAGAGCTCAGAGACAAAAATTTGAAGAACTTGCTGAGAGAGAGATGCACCCAAATTTTTATGCTGATGATTGTGCAATGACCGTACTTGGGCTAAGAGATAGTGTCATATATCTGCTGAATCAAATAGGGTGGGAAACCACTCCTATTCGGAGACAATTTGTTACTTACCGGAGGCTAACTCTAGAATTCCTTAGCTCCCTGATTTATTTACCGAACCATGGAAAAGGAATAAACCGAGGTTTCATTCAATTCAGGATGTTCAATAAGGAGTATCAGTATAACATTAGGGAATTTACTAACCTCTTAGGGTTCCCTACTTCTTTTGACACATTCACCATGAACCAAGAGGACCTCTTTGAATATCGAGAGCTTGAGCATTTTTGGGGAAGTTTGACGGGAAATGACGAACCTGAGGAACATGAGTTTCTTTCTGGAAACATACATAACCCAACTTTTCGTTATTTCCACAAGATCCTAGCACACACTCTTTTTGGGAAAAGTTCAAACATTACCACAGTATCACGTGATGAACTTTTCATAATATTTTGTGCTTCCCAGAATCGTCCAGTGAATGGTGCCACTTATATGTTGGCGAGTTTTGACCTCCTTATTCAAGATGACCGTGCACTGATTCAAATAGGGGGATTGATAACTATGGTTGCTAATACTATTGGATTGCGCCAACCCATGCTTGATTTGAACCCTTTTTGCGGTATTCAGCCTATGAATATGAATTTCCTTTTCAACACTATGTTTATAGGAAACCTTGGACCTGAAGAGTTTGAACTATTAATTAACAACCAAGCTTTTTACCTATTCACCATGCCTAGCCCGATGACTAGTGTCCATAACCAAAATAATTGGCTCTACAACCTGGATGGAATGCCTTCTCCTGTTAGATCTGTTGAAACCATCCAAGATTATGAGATTCTTGACAGCCAGATTCCTAATGCTGAGTCTGATCCGCAGACACCAACTGGTTACCATGATGCTGCCTCTCCACCTCTTCCTATCCCGTCCGCAGAATCGGCAGTACCTGATTTTAGACATCATATGCCCGGAACTGATTATAATACCGTTATTCAAGCTTTGATGTCAGAACAAGATGCCATTAGAGAAGAGTTAACTATGATGGGACATGAATTTATGGAACACATGAGTAGAATGACAAATCAATTTCACGAGTTGCTACACCGTGTCAATTCCTTTGCTCCTCCGACGAGAGATTCTACAAGTGGCTAGAAGAATTGCAGTTAACTAGTTTTTAGTCTTACGAAATTTATAGTTTCGTTTGACAATATTTTTAATCTTAGGATTTTTTTTCGCATGTTTTATTTTATCTTCAGTCAAATATTACATTATGTTTATTTTTATGAAGCTACTGGCATTATTGGTTAAATTAAATTTCATTTTGATTTATGCACTATCTAAAATTACCAATGCTGATATATATTGTATGCTACTACTTACATGCTAAATTTTCGATCACGTACAAGTATACACTACTCCTAATATTATATACTACCACCTGTATTTTTGCTTATTAGAGAAAAAATATATATTCTATGGTGTAGTAAAGTAGCATCCATGACACAATTTATAAAGTCAAAGTAGCATTGATATTTATGGTAATGGCAATTCAAAAAAATAAAATAAAATAATAATAATAATAAAATAAATAAATAAATAAATAAATAATAATAATAAAACAAAACTTGTCAAAAATTTTAACCAATGCATGCTGCCACCCTGCATCGTGACGAACGTTTTGACCGTTGCATAAACAGAGGTGTGACGAGCGTAACGCATGCTGTCACGGTCGCAACACCCCTATGACGCCCGTCACGCATGCTGTCACGAACGTGACAACTTGCTTTCTCGTAAATGTTTTTGACCGTTATGCTGTCACGAACGTGACACAATGCTGTCACGAACGTGACACACTGCTGCCTCGTAACCATGTCATGACCGTTACCCCCATTCAATTCACCTCTTTATCCCCATTAATTTTTTTCTCACCAACTTCTCCTCCCAATTTCATAAATCTTTCTTTAAATACCTTCACCACATTTTTCTTCCTACACCACATCATTCCAAAAACCATTCTATACAAAAAAAATTCATCCCCTTCTCCTTTCTCCTTTTTTTCTACCTACCAATCACAATGGCGGAGAACCAACATCAAGAAATGCAATTTGGAAATATTATTTTCCGAACTGAAGATAGTAACTATCAACAGGAGCAATTTGTTCGTTTCCAGCAACGCGGTGTCACATCTACCAGATACCCAGATTTCAATTGCTTACAAGAATTGGGATTACATCAAGGAGTGCAATGGCTGCTCAGGCTATCCGATTTAACTTTTCTGTGCACACAAAATCACCCAACATACTCATCACTCACCTTGGAGTTTTTAAGCTCTTATTCATACACCACTCCAACCGGTGAGGACGAGTACTTAACCGGTACCGCAAAATTCCGTATGTTCAACACTGAGTACGCACTATCTCAAGAACAGTTGAGCGCCATGCTACGTTTTCCTGAAGGAGACGACGTCCACCCAAGAATCCCTCCAAACTCAGAGTGGAACACGATCCCATTCGAACTTTTTGGAAAAATATCCGGTGTGGTAACCACCAATTGGGATGCATTACTTGCTTCACACATACACAACCCCACTATCCGGTATTTTATCCGTATTTTGCAAAACACCATCTTTGGAAGAGCCAACAACAACAAAGTTAACGCGAAAGAATTATTCTTCCTACACTGCATCTTTTCAGCAAATACAAGGGTCAATGCCGCCTCTTTCTTACTTCACCATATCCGTACCCTTTGTGCTCGAGGCAATCAACCTTTTGTGATTGGCGGATTAATAACCACCATCGCACTCGGTTTAAATTTAGGGGACCGACTTCAGAATTTGCAATCTTTGCCACCCCTGTTTATGGATATCAACTATTGTCGCTCCTGCCGCTTAATCAAAAATAGGGTAGGCGGGAATTATTATCTTATGGTGAATAACCAAGAAATCCCAAGCGTCGTTTTACCCAACATTGCACTCACCGATGTTACTAACCCCAACAGATTCATCTACGATTTGAATGCTCCCGAACCTACCATGCCTACACAAGCAAACCCGCCCCCAGGCGAATTTGATGAAATGGAGCAAGGTGATCAAGGTCCTGATTCTGTCCCACATAATCCTTCCGATAATGTAGCTGGTCCATCCTCCCGACGTCGTTGAAGAAGAAGGCCTGCAACAAATGATGATATCATGGATGCTATTGAACATCAAGGCCAACGGCTTGATGCCATGCATGCGCAGAATAACGAAGTAATGCAACTGATGCGCCAGATGCAACAACAACAACAAGAGAGGAATGCAATAACCGACCATAGGTTCACTGACTTGCTTAACAGGTTTGATGACTTGGCAGTACGTGAACGATCACAAGGTCCGAGAACAAGAGGACGCAGGCAGGATTGAGTTTGGGAACCATTTTTTTTTCCTTTTTTCGCTTTTTTGAAACATTGGGGACAATGTTTTATTTAAGTGTAGGGGGAAAACTTTGTTTCATTCATGTTAAGATTTCCTATCAGTATGTTTATTTCCCTTTCAAGTATGTTATTTCCCTTTCAATAATAATTTTTTTTTTAAGTCAAGTCCCTAGTGTGAAATTTTTTATTATCTATTCTCCTCAATTTTCTTGAGCCATAACAAAATTCAACACACTCAATAAGTATAAAGGTTGCTTATTTTATAAAACTTGAGTGAAATTAAGACAAAATTATTACCGTCCCAACACTCTAAAAACCTCAGCATGTTAGATCAGTTTAAGTACCTATTATACCAATTCCTTGAACTTTTAGTTTTATAGTAACCCCGAGTAGTTTATACAAGAAGTCGGCATCATCTTAATAGCAAACTACGTGGAGAGCCGATGAATACAAGTGAATGATTCCCAAAACAACATATTAAAAATCAGGAAATGCACTAATTAAGTTAGGTGATCCTTACCCGATCATTTAATCCAAAGGTTGCGGACCCTACAAAAACATAGTATGAACGATCCATTGTGTCATGCGGTGAACTGACCTGGTGTGTTTTTGCTTTGGAAAGCAAATGTCGCGGATAGCAAGAGTCGCCACCGACTTTTCTTTTATCCAATAAGGAAAGGTGGAAAAGAACAGGAAAGACCTTAATTAGATTTTTGGGTTCGGGAGGTACATTATACAAAGGGAAGGTGTTAGCACCCTTTGTATCCATGGTTATCCATGGGCTCTTAATTGCTTGATCACTTATGTTTTTTTTCTTGTCTGAAAAAGTGTTTGTGAACTGCTTAGAAAATGTTTTGAAAAGAGAGTTTAACTTTGTAATGATTCTTGTACGAATGTATACAAAGTATTTATCTCGTGTAATTTTGAAAGTTGTTTAGAAAAATATAACTTGGCAATGATTCTAGTATGAATGTATACCAAGTGGTGATTTTCTAGTAGATGTTTTGCAAAGTGTGAGGTATGAAAAGTATTTTGAGTTGTGATTCAACATTTAAGAGTTATACCTACCCAAGGTCTTTATGGGCATTTCCTATCCTTATGAGGGTAAAACTGTCCTTACTATTGAGAAGTAAGTAGTTTTATCCTTTGGATGTAAAAGGGACATCGTAGGGTCATCGATTGGTCATTGAAGGCAACATTTGTAAGGATACTTTAGCATTCAAAGGGACAATCATCATTTAACCGTAGGCTACAACGACGGGTCATCGAGGGATAAAATCATATATTCGTAGGCAACTTCTTAGGGACTATGATTTATCTTATAGGGACATGATGATTTAATCGAAGGGTCTTTGCTAAGTGTATCCCCACATTCGTGGGACATGACCGTAATACCGTAAGGCAACAAAGAGAGGGCCAAGATCACATATTCAAAGGCAATATTTTATAATCAGTTAGGTGATTAGGATGAATCTCCAAAACATTTGTAATCAGTTAGGTAATTAGGATGAATCTCCACAAGGGTATCCCACAAATAAAGTGGAATACCTAGCCAGCTACCTTTTCCGGGAATATGTGAATCCTTACAAAATTCAGCAAACAGGTCAGAATACCAAATGGGGTGCAATCAAGAGTTGCACCAAACGAAGCAGTAATAGTATTAGGTAAGCAATGCATGGTTATAATAAAACATGTCAGATGAGCAAAGATCAGAACAGAAAAGTCAACGACTGTCATGTTCGCTGTTGCCTCGCCTAGCGAAGGCTTAGCGAGCACTCGCTACATGTTCGCTTAGCGATGTACTAGCGAACGACTGCTGGTTTTGAATTTAAGAACAGTACGATTTCAGCAAGCTCCAAACCCTATGGCATCCATTACAGAAATTTTATGGTTAAACATTCAAGATATCCATACATATTTAAATCCACATGCAAAACCTAAGATATATTTATAAATTCAATCATAATACCACATGTAAATTGGAAGCATAAAGCGATAGTGGTAGTGCAAACCTGTTGGCAATTGAATTGCAACGTTGAATTAGCAGATCACTCTTAGGGTTGATGCCGGATTGAGTTGGGCGGAGGTAACCTTTGTGCAGATGAGTTTCCTTCAGGGTTTCCTTTAGGGTTGCTCTGAATTCTCTTGGTTAGCCTCCAGGGTTTGCTCGGTTGCTTCTGTTAGGGTTTCCTTGCTAGGGTTTCTCTTCGTCCCCTCTCTGTGAATGAAGCTCTGCTATTTATAATAATTTTTGTGACCTGATGGGCTCAGAATGAAGCCCAAAATTTCTGGTATTCGCAAGCTTCGCTAGGCGAGTGGTGCAGCGAAGGATTCGCTAGGCGAATGATTTTGCTCGCCTAGCGAGCAAGCCATTTTAAGTCATTTTCTGGATTTTGCCACCTGTGTGCTGAGTCTTTGTTCCTTTAAGATCCATGCCTTGAAAAATGAGTTGGAGTGCCTTGAAAAATGTCTTGCAAGATTAACGGGCAAATTTTGGGGTATGACAGCTGCCCCTGTTCAATATTCTTAAACCGAGAGAGTTAGAATGATATGTACGCCATTCGTGGTCTGGAGGTGGAAGATTATTGAACACTTAGAATGCCCCAAAAATTTGCACTTGTTAATTAAAAGTTAGTCTTGATGGAGATGGGCTTAAAGATGCCATCCAGAAAGTTTGACGATGAGAGCTTCAGGGTGGATCGTACGCTGCTGGGGATAAAAGATCAGAATGGATCATACGCTAGATCGTATCTGAATTGCAGAATGAACCGTCCATTAGGCGGGTGACTTCGCTCGGGATGAAAGATCAGAATGGATCGTACGTTAGATCGTATCTGGGTCGCAGAATGAGCCGTCCATTAGGCTGTATCTGAGGATGAAAGGGTAGTCATGCGCTAGACCACGTTTCAGAATGCACCGTACGCTAGGTAGTATCTGAGGAATAAAGATCAGAATGGATCGTACGCTAGATCGTATCTGAATGGCAGAATGAGCCGTCCATTAGGCTGTATCTGATGATAAGGGATAGTCATACGCTAGACTACATTTCAGAATGTACCGTGCGCTAGGTAGTATCTGAGGAATAAAGGTCAGAATGGATCGTACGCTAGATCGTATCTGAGTGGATGAACATCCAAATGGGTCGTACGCTAGACCGTATTGGAACAGTTGGAGGAGCCATACGTTAGGCTGAATCAGAATGAACCGTACGTTAGGCTATATCTGGCAATATTTGTATATGTTGTATTTGCAATAAATGTTTGGGATGGGCTTAAAGATGCCACCATTAGGAGGATATCAGAGTGCTTATCCGAATGAATGTTCATATGGATTATATCTGAAAGATGTATTTGAATCTTGAATGTAACCGATAAAGATGTTCGTCTGAATGGATCTTTATTTTGACTGTATCAGAAGGATAATTAACCTGAAAAATAAAGTTAGCTTCATGCCATGTCATGATGCATGAGATGTTTTATGCTTTCGAAAATAAATGCGAACATTGTATGCATGCGTATGCTGTGAAATGATGTAATGAATGAATTATGCGTCTGAAAAGTTCTTCCAGGGCAAAATAAATCCCCATATTCTGGTTGGAGATATTTGTATTGATGACCCTTTCTTAGCTAGGGATACTTGATTTATGTCTGATGATAGAAACATTCAACAGAGCCTGGCTGGGGATAAAAGAGATGGCCAGTCTGTCTAGTAATGCCAATTTCTTCTGGGAAATAACTGGTTTTGCTGGGGAGTAGGATTAGCAACCGGATTCATCGGAAAGCATGGTTAAACTTTATCCTCGACCCTAAAGTTTTTCAGTAACTGCTATTGCTATTTTATGCATGTATTTTCGGTAAACATAGATCATATTCAAGTGCATGTATCAATTCAAATTAAATCAATGGACATTTACGCAAACAAAACAGAGAAAGTAAAACAAAAGCATCTTTTTGGAAATGAAATTGTATTGATTTTGAAAGAGAGCCTATAAACAGGCAATTTGAATACAAGGAGACAGAAATCCTAGTAAGAGGAAATTGTCGAGAACATAAAGAACAAGCTATGAAGGAAAAGCCCTGTTGATTTTAATTCTACTACTGTCATTATGTCTTCAAGCATCTCATCCCTTATTGTCGGATAGAAGTGATTAGCTTGTTCAGTCCCTTGAACTTGGATGAAGTTGTCTGAGAACGGGACATAGTCATACGCTTTAATCCCTAATTTTTGCCTGGACCGCCTTTTCAGGTTTTCAGTCCACCAGGATACCCTTTTTTGCCCAAGCCGCCTTTTCAGGTTTTCGACTTGCCGGGTGTACATTTTTATATGTTTATCCCTAATTTTTTCCCGAACCCTTTTGGTTCGCCGGGATGCCCTTACTTTTGCCTAGATACGTCGACCTAGCGGGTCTCTTTTATGCGTAGTATTTTTTAACTATGTCTGCGTTCACGGGATGTGCGAAGTCTTCGCCATCCATTGTAGCAAGTATCATGGCTCCCCCAAAGAATACCTTCTTAACTACAAACGGCCCTTCGTATGTGGGAGTCCATTTGCCTCTAGAATCACCTTGTGGTAGAATGATACGCTTGATCACCAAGTCGCCAATTTGATACACCTGTCTCTTGACCTTTTTATTAAACGCCTGGATCATGCGCTTCTGATATATCTGCCCATGACAAACAGCCGCAAGTCTCTTTTCATCAATCAAATTTATCTGATCGAGTCGAGTCTGCACCCATTCATCCTCGTCTAAACCTGCCTCTTTCATGATTCTTAGAGAGGGGATCTGGACTTCCACTGGTAAGACGACTTCCATTCCGTAGACTAAAGAGAAAGGGGTTGCCCCTGTCGAAGTTCGTACTGAAGTGTGATAACCATGAAGAGCAAATGGTAACATCTCATGCCAGTCTTTGTATGTTACTGTCATCTTTTGTATAATCTTCTTAATATTCTTATTAACAGCTTCTACGGCGCCATTCATCTTTGGCCGGTACGGAGAAGAGTTATGGTGTTTTATTTTGAACTGCGTGCAGAGTTCAGTAATCATCTTGTTGTTCAAATTAGTACCATTATCAGTGATAACTCTTTCAGGAGAGAGCAGGTTTCCATCTTAGAAATCAATAAAGTGGTATGATTCAACATATACTGTCTTAGTCGGCGAGCGGCCCAAGCCAAAGCACAACAAGTTTTCTCAAGCAGTGAGTATCTTGTTTCACAGTCGGTAAACTTTTTGCTAAGGTGGTATATTGCATGCTCTTTTCGACCAGACTCGTCATGTTGCCCCAGCACACACCCCATTGAATTTTCTAATACGGTCAAATACATGATTAGAGGTCTTTCTTCAATTGGGGGCATCATAATTGGAGGTTCTTGGAGATACTTCTTGATTCCATATTATCTCTTGATTTTTCCAGCGAAAACCTCTACATAGTCATGTAACATCTGAATCAATCTTTCTTTGACACTGTTTTCCAAGCCTGCTCCTATTTTGACTTCTTCCTTGTCTACTTCATTACCCAGATTTACAATTTCAATTGATTCCTCATGCGGTTGTATGGTCTTTTCTTCTTTCAGTAACAGTCTGGCAAGTTCTCCAGGGACTTCACAATCTTCCTCACTTCCATCCTCGGCTGGGTAGATCGGATTTTCAAAGTCATAATGAACAGTAGCAGAGTTATTATCAACAGGATCCAGAGTGGATATGGATCGACAATTTGTTACGTGAGTGTGTGTGAGAAAACATAGCTTGTTTGAAAGATGACAGGAAAGATAAAAGTGCAATATTTGAATGCAAAAAGGTCCATTGATTTATTGAATGTGAATATGCTTATGAAAATGACAAAACCTTTAACAAAATTTAATACATTAAAATAAGCAATAACAATTATTCCTGACTAAAGGAAATCAGGACAGTGTCCTCAGCCTTCCAATTGTCGAGTCCGTCACCAATTGTTAGGAAAATCCAGCTATCCAAGTCACAATCGTTATCAGCATCTTCCACAGCATTGACAGTCTTGTCAAGATTAGGAAGAGGAGCAGTGATGACATTAGGAGTCTCCGGAGGATCAGAGGTAGCCGCCTGTATCTTTCCACTTCGAATGCCGCTTTCAACATGTTCACCCGTTAATATAAGTTCAGTGAAACCCGACGAGGAACTCCTCAATAGATGGCTGTAGAATGGGCCAGTCAGTGTTCTCATGAACATGTCCACTAATTCTCGATCAGTCATAGGGGGTTTGACTCTGCCAGCCAAATCTCTCCATTTCTGAGCATATTCTTTGAAGCTTTCTTTAGATCCCATAGTCATATTCTGCAACTGTAGCCGAGTAGGTGCCAACTCAGAATTATACTGGTAGTGCTTGTAGAAAGTTGTCGCTAAATCAGTCCAGGTGCGGATGTTAGAGCTCTCGAGCTGATAGTACCATTATAACTGTGTGTCAGCCAGACTCTCTTGGAAGAAATGGATCCATAGCTTCCTATCAGTGGTATGCGGCTGAATCTTTCTCACATAAGCTCTCAGATGCATCTAAGGACAAGACGCACCATCATATTTAGTGAAAGCGGGGACTTTGAATTTGCGGGGAATGACCACATCAGAGACCAGACCTAAGCCTTCGAAGTCCAGACCGGGCGTCTTCTGACCCTCCATAGCTAGCATACTTTCTTCCAGCAACTTATACTTATCATCTTTTGGAGAGTACTGTTCATTTTCATAATCTTCATCGTCGTCCTCATGGTTGAAGAGATCAACATTCTTTTCTTCCGAATCATTCTCTGTCTCCTCTCCTTGATCCTTCGGAATTCTAATCTTGACTCCTGCAGCCTGTCCTTTGAGCCTTCTCCCTGGGTTAATGTAACTCACAGGTTTCTTGTCTTTCTTCTTCTCGAGCAAGAGAGCCTTCAGTTCCTCCTGCCCCTTGGATAAGTTCAAGATCATCTCCTGGAATTGAGCATTCTGAGCTTGAAGATCTTTGACAGTTTGTTCGAGAGCCATTTTTCTGTTTGGAGGAAAACCGTGAGAACATTGATCCCTTTAGAGTACCTGTTATGCAATGTGATGTTATGCTACGCAATGTATGAAATGTTTTCAATGTTTAAAGTCCTTGAAATGGTTAGTACAATGCCATGATGTCATGATGTCATGATGTTATGATGTTATGATGTTATGATGTCATGATGTTAAGTAAATAACAAGCACAAGCAAGTCACACAACAATCATTCCTAAGTTTTAAGGCTTGCATGAGTTCCATAGGTAAGTACCCTCCCCGCTGAAGTTTGGTTGGTTCAACCTGTCCTAGAATAGTAACCGGGTTCTAAAAGGATCTCCAATCATTGACCTTCCTTTAAGTCCACTTCAGTGCAACACCAAGTGGTTGACCAAAGCTTCCCTAAAGTCCAATCTCAAAGAGTGTAGTATCGAGTATCAACCAACCCCAGTCGGAACCGAAGTCAGTTATCTCACTACTTTCTAATGGCTAGGATGAGTCAATTAGGGTTCTAAAGGTCTGGTTAATGCTTTGATGACACCACGCAGACGCCAAATTTCTCCTCAATTAAACATGAGGAACATCAGGACATCTAAAGTGTCACATTAACCGTAGCCATCATTTTAACCATTCCAGTATACGCTGGATAGTCGCGATGATCTCTTGCTACTTACCTAAGGTACACTAGATCCGGGTGTAGGATCTTTCACTCAAGCATAAAATACCCAAGCAATCCCTTAAAAGTAAAGCAGACAATTCAAATAAGTGATCTTTTTTTTTTAAGGCAAACTCTCTTTTTAAGCATCCCCAGCAGAGTCGCCAGTTCTGTCATACGGTGAACTGACCTGGTGTGTTTTTGCTTTGGAAAGCAAATGTCGCGGATAGCAAGAGTCGCCACCGACTTTTCTTTTATCCAATAAGGAAAGGTGGAAAAGAACAGGAAAGACCTTAATTAGATTTTTGGGTTCGGGAGGTACATTATACAAAGGGAAGGTGTTAGCACCCTTTGTATCCATGGTTATCCATGGGCTCTTAATTGCTTGATCACTTATGTTTTTTTTTCTTGTCTGAAAAAGTGTTTGTGAACTGCTTAGAAAATGTTTTGAAAAGAGAGTTTAACTTTGTAATGATTCTTGTACGAATGTATACAAAGTATTTATCTCGTGTAATTTTGAAAGCTGTTTAGAAAAATATAACTTGGCAATGATTCTAGTATGAATGTATACCAAGTGGTGATTTTCTAGTAGATGTTTTGCAAAGTGTGAGGTATGAAAAGTATTTTGAGTTGTGATTCAGCATTTAAGAGTTATACCTACCCAAGGTCTTTATGGGCATTTCCTATCCTTATGAGGGTAAAACTGTCCTTACTATTGAGAAGTAAGTAGTTTTATCCTTTGGATGTAAAAGGGACATCGTAGGGTCATCGATTGGTCATTGAAGGCAACATTTGTAAGGATACTTTAGTATTCGAAGGGACAATCATCATTTAACCGTAGGCTACAACGACGGGTCATCGAGGGATAAAATCATATATTCGTAGGCAACTTCCGAGGGACTATGATTTATCTTATAGGGACATGATGATTTAATCGAAGGGTCTTTGCTAAGTGTATCCCCACATTCGCGGGACATGACCGTAATACCGTAATACCGTAAGGCAACAAAGAGAGGGCCAAGATCACATATTCAAAGGCAATATTTTATAATCAGTTAGGTGATTAGGATGAATCTCCAAAACATTTTGTAGCACCTCGAATTTGCACCCTACCTTTTTGCACATTCATTTCATATTAGGTCATAACATAACATAGGCCACTGCATAACATTGCATTGTCCATTTGTCCAAGTGCAAGCTCAATTGATGGATTGGGTCAGACTGATCAGGAGAATCAGTCAATCAAGCAAGTGAGTGCCATTTTCATTGGGACAAGGCCCTAGGGTTGATTTATCAAGCTCATATGGTCCAAGGATCATTTTGAGGTGGTTTGGCCAAAGATTGGATGCTCAGAAGTCACCAGTCATTGTTCAGTCAACCAGAAACCCTAGAAAGTCAACTGTGGTCAACTGTGGTCAACTGTGCCTGATTTTATGGATTGGAAGGTGGGAAATGGTTTGAAAGGCCTCATTCATGTCCATATGAGTCTCATTTGACATATCAAAGACCAAGGTTGAAGATTTGGAGGTCAGACAAGAAGTTTCCTAAAATGGCAGGTGACCTGTAATCTCAGCTGCCCAAAATGGAAACTTTTTCTCCTCAAGATAACTTCATCATACAAGCTTCAAATGGAATTTTGTCCAACATGAAAGTTGAAGATCTTGATCTCACCATTCCAAAAAGTCCAAGAACTCAAAAATCCCATGTGTGGTTTGCAAGATATGGTTAGATGAATTTCCAAAAAGACCCGTAATCAGGAGGCCATAACTACCACATGCTTGGTCCAAATTGCAAGTTCTTTATATGCACAAACTCCATTTGACATGTACTTCAAGGGTGCATCATTGGATTTTTCCAAAAGTGGCCAATGCAAAAAGTCACTTTTCAACTGGACTGTTAAATTGGATCAGGGGCAAAATGGTCCGAATGTCAAAATATTTGGAATTTTGAGATGGGACTTTTTGCAACACCTCAGGAATGACATTTGAAACTTGCTTGAATCATCATTTCATGGCTAGGCTTCATAGTTTGAGATTTGGCTTGAAAAATGGAAGTGTGAAATTGGACATTTTGCTATCAAATGGTGAAATTCAAAAATACATGGCCAATGGAAATGGGACTTGTTTCTACACATCTCATGTGATATTTTGGACTTGTTTGAATCAAAGTTGAGCTGATATATGGACTGTTTTAGAGAAAGGGCATTTTGGCCACTTTGAGTGAAATGCACAATTTGCTTAACATCCCAATTTGGTTAATTACCTTGATTAAGCATGGATTATGATATCATATAAAAGCCTAATCATTCCATAAACATAACAGGATTTTTCATTCCATCAAAAATCAGATCAAACTCATCAAAATCTCCAAGAATTTGCAAGAACACTCCAAAACCAAAATTGATCAAACTTCACAATCCTTTGATCAATTTGAAAAATTCTTTCTACATTGATCTTGCATTGGCCTAAGCTCCATCTGTTTGTACTCAAGAACCACCAAAGCCGCGCCTAAAGTGACTGCATCTTCAAGGTTCATCCATGGTGAATGGTGATTTCAAGCAACCGGAGCAAAACTGAATGGATCTAAGCTTCGAATCTCCTTGCCAATAGCTTGTACTGCACCTGTTTGAGGCTCTCTCGCGCGGATTCGTCCAGGTTCACCACTGCCATAGCAGGTTTCTTCAAAATTCGAATCACATGCTTTGCTTAATTGTTGTATGCGTGTTGTAGAGCATGAAACGTAGAGCATCATGATAGTTTTAGATTTGTGAATGATCAACTGTAGTGTAAGAAATCGCGACTCGAAGTTTGGATCTAAAACCCTAACGCATTCGATTCTTGAGATTTAGCAATTGTTAGGTTAATTGGAGTTGATATTTGTGATCTACACGTTCGTGCGGTTCCAACGGATATCCATTTGTCCGTTTTGGTGCTGATTTGAGGATTGAGTGTTCTTGAGTGTTTATTGAATTTCTGGAAATGTTCATGGCTGAAACGATGAAGAACGCTTGCTAGATCCAAATTTCTGGTTTGAAAATTCAAAAACGTGTTACCCGCCCCCGCGCCATGTTAATTACCATAATGCCATTACAATTTCATTTAATTAATTAATTCTAAAAATTTCATAAAAATACTTTAGCACCTTAAAAAATTCATAGAAAAATATAGAAAAATCAGAAAAATGTGAAAATTGTTTTGTTGACTTTTCCATTGAGTGTAGATGATTTTTGACCTATTGGTCAAAGTTGTGCATGGCATATTTTTGGATTGGCCTAGGCTTATTTCACATGTGTATATTTTTGATACATTGCACCAATTTGATTGTGAAATTCTCATGTTGTAAAAGAAATTCTTGCCAATTTTTGTGATAAATGTTGACTGGCTGAGGTTTATTTCCATGTAAATTTCTTGATTTTTTGATACCTGGTCATTGAGTTACATTTTTTCGAACTTAGGTGTGACAATTTGTGTCACACCTCATGATGCCAACTTGTTGGAATTTTTTGCATGACCTATACTTGTTAGAATTGATTGAAATTTGGTATGGATGCTCATTAACATGTTAGGATCCTTTGTGAATTTTTGTGGAATTGTTCATTGTGTTTTCTAATTGATCATGATTTTTCATTTCTGGTGGTTGAATTTGCAAGCTCATGTGACATAGTTTGGTATAGTTGATGTGAAATGCTCATATGGTACTGTATGATCATGAAATTTGATATGCTTGTAGAAGACACATGTTAGGACCTCCCTGTTTTGGTCTCATCCATTTCTTTTTTGTTTTCATTGAGTTATGAATTTTTGAAGTGGAAGCATGTGTTGATGTTGTGATTTGGAGCCTATAATTGTGTCTGTTTTTGTTGATTTTCATTGACATGGTTCCATTTGCCCAATTGAGCTCAAATTTGACATGGTAGACCTTGAATATCCCCTGTTTAGGTGTAAATTATTTGAGAATTTTTGGGATTGTGTTGATGTGGATTTGAATGCAATAGTTCTGTTTGTAGGCTTAGTGCTTCCTTTGAACTAGTTTGCCTTATTTTGTGCATAGAATGAGCATGATGAATGATATGACCATGAAATTTGGTAGAATAGTTCCTGACATGTGTAGCTTTCATTTGGCTTTGGTCCTACTAATTTCCCATGTAATGTCACTGTTTACCATTGAATTGAAGTTAATGTACATTTTGTAGCTTCATTTGATTGTGTTTTTGCATGCTTAGACATGTTGAATTAATTCCCATTGTTCCACTAGCCCAAATTGCTTGAAAATTGACATGTAGCTTGTTGAAGGTCCTCTGTTTAGGATATAATTTTTGTGGAATTTTCCATGCTGTTTTGGCATTTACTTGGATTTAATCTTGCTGGTTGCTCTTATATGATCCATGTTTGTTCACTTTGCCTTACATGTTGCATAGAATAAAATGTGTACATAGTTTGGATATGGGACCAATTGGGATCCCTTTGTTATTGAAATAGCTTGACTTTAATCATGAATTGGTTGCTGTTTCAGGATCTTTCCTTCTTTTGGACCCTAGGCTAGTCCTAGTGGTCTTGTCACTTACATTTGAACTTATCTTTGGCTTTTCAGGTTAAGAAGTTAAGGCTTAAGGATATTGTTTCACATTTGGGATGTTTTGCTTGATACTTGTAAACTAATGTGGCTGTTTTGTAGGATGTTGGTTCACATTGAGCTTTGTGCTATGCACATCATTGGGATTGTTAATTGATCATTATATTGTTGTCTGATTATGAATGGGATGCTGATTCTGTTTGACTTTTGTACAGGTACACTTAGTTGCTCAGTTCTCTTAAGAACTTGCATTGCTTTGCTTATAAGCAATTGGCATTGAGGTATAGAACTTTCTTCTTCATGTAGTCTGGAGACCCGGCTGTTACCGGGCCGGGCAAACTGTCTGAAGTCCTCCTTAAGAGGCAATGCTTGTGTATGTTTATATTTGTCCCAAGCAGGAAAAGTCCTCATTTGAGGCAATTGGTGGAAGGTAGGGATAAGCAATCTATCCCCCACTATTTTGTGAGTCTTCTCCTTGCTCCCATTACATGGTTGTAGCATTGAGATCCAAGCCCAAGATCTTGTACATTGTACAGTCGAGTCTATGTCCTGAGCGTAGAAGGGTCCCCCCATTCTGGACCCACGCTCCCTTGTCTGATGCTCTCTCTGACCAGAGATAGAAGCAATGAGGCACACCCCTCATCACCTTTCATCTAGCTTCACCTTAGCCCTTCAATGGCAAGGTTAAGAGCTAACCTGACCCCGATACAGAGGCTTGTTTGTTGAGGTTGATATGACCCCTCGACTAAAGCCTAGCCCTGATGTTTGAGCCCCTTGTTGGTGTGTTTACTTCATGCTGTATATGTTTGTGTGGTGTGATTGTATCCCCTAGGTTTGCTAGACTCCGCGTAGTCTCGTTTGCATGACAATTAAGGTAGCACGGTTCCTTCGTATAGGACTTCCTTTCTTGCTTGAGCTTTCCTAAAACACAAACAAACATTATCCCTTCTTAAGGATACGTCAACTCCTTCTACTACAGGTGAGTAAGTCTCCAAAGGTCGAGCATCCGGTAGATTGTGTAGTGACGTTGCCCACTTAAAAAACACAAACCAACAGGAATAGTTTAGCCGAACTACGGCAACTCTGATTCTCATGTCCAGATGAGATACGTAGGCACGAGATGCGATGTCTTGTCGAGTTTGACTAACAACTAACACTAATCCTTTTCTCTCGCCCTCGTTGCGATTGAGACCTTCCCCTTCTCTTGCCCTAGTTGCAATCGAGACCTTTCTTCTGCCTGTGTCTTCGTTTTGTGTTGTTGTGTGCTTGGAAGCTGATGTAAGTCCATCGAGTGGCATTCGGGTTCCAGTGTGCGTGTGTTTTGGTTCGGATGCTGATGTAAGTCCAGTGATTGGCATTCAGGCTCCACGTTTGCCTCCAGTGTGTGTTCTGGTTCGGATGCTGATGTAAGCCCAGTGATTGGCATTCAGGCTCCACGTTTGCCTCCAGTGTGTGTTCTGGTTCGGATGCTGATGTAAGCCCAGTGATTGGCATTCAGGCTCCACGTTTGCCTCCTTGTGTGTGTTTTGGTTCGGATGCTGATGTAAGCCCAATGATTGGCATTCAGGCTCCACGTTTGCCATTGCCTGTGTTCGTTTGTGTGCGTGTTAGCCGAGCTACGAATGCTCTGATTCTCCTTCGTCCAAAGGAGATACGTATGCATAGGATACGACATCCTAGCGAGCATGTGTCGTTTCCCCAGTTCGAACTACTCTGACTCTGATGTCTATGCTTGATAGACTAAGTAGGCCCAGGATACGATATCCTGCCGAGTCAGTCTCTTGTTCTCTTGTGTCTCTTTCAGCCTGTGTAGATGATTGTGAGCAGCGTTTTTAGCAACCATTTCCCTTCCTATTGTGCGTGGATCCCGTCGAGTACGACGGATGCGTAGGGGTGCTAATACCTTCCCTTCGCATAACCGACTCCCGATCCCATTCTCTTTGGTCGCGAGACCATGCTTTTTCCAGGTTTACTCTGAGCGTTTCCTTTCCCTCTTTTGGGATAAATAACGCACGGTGGCGGCTCTGTTGTTCTTGTTTTCCCGCCGGTTTTTCGCGTAATGCGACAGCTGGCGACTCTGCTGGGGATAAACAGAAGAAGTTGACCTGTGCTGGTCCATCTTCCCTAAGCGAGTCTCTCCTAGCGCTCTCTAGGTTAGGGCCTTGGTTGCTTTGTGCTGTTATTTATTGCTTTCATTGTATATATGTGCATTTATTGTTTGCATTTATTGTTTGCGTGTATGTTTGCATGCATCATACTGTCATTGAACTGTCTCCTGTGCAGATGGTTCTTCTGTTTGGGGTGGGTGTTCTGAGTGGGGCTAAAACCCAGGCCCGAGTATACACCTAGGATTAGTGTGGGTCTCACGTTCCTCATTTGCTAAATCAGCATGATGTTGTAACGTGACATACCACAAGCCGGACGAGGTTCATCTGATAGTGCTTTCCATTGTGGAATATTCCACTTTGGTTGAGTTACTTCATTTGAGCTGTTGACTCTGGTGACCGATCATTTCCCGGATCTTTGGTTTAGACGATCTCAGGAGAGCTACAATGGCACACCCGAAAGGGCAAACCCATTGAGTATCTCTGCCCGATTGTCGAGACTATTATCCGCCCTAGGATGACCTTGTTAGAATTCACCTGTGAGGGGCGGGTTTGTTGTTTGCCAGTACAGTTTCTGTCAGTGATGCTGTGATAGTGACTATGGTTCAGCCGGATTTATGGATCTCTATTTTTGGACGCCAGAGGTTTGACCTCGGCCAGTATCAGAGGGTTCCGTTTATTTCGGATCCCTGGGCTGAGTTTGAGGTTGCACAGATGTAGGTTTGGGTCTTCAGATTGGGCTCAGATGACAGTTGACCAGATGACTTTGGGGTTTCAGATGAATGGGTGATTCTGAGTTCAAGCCGGAGTTTTGATCCTGTGTCGTGTGACACGCAGCTGACCAGTCATGTCTGCATAACTTGCATCATAGCATGTCTATCTTCAAAAAAAAAAATACAATATATGCACAGAAAAAGAAATGTAATCTGCATATGCATTACGCACATCATATACATATCATTCTCGCATAACAGGTGTTCTTGTGCCGACTTCTCACTCTGGTTCCTGTGTCAGGCAGGATAGCTGATCAGCGACCTCACCGGTATTCTACAAGACTAAATCAGCGAAGAAGTATGGATCAGGTTCAGACTGAGCTGGCTGAGATGAGGGCGAACATGGCCCAATTTTTGACAATGATGCAAGGGGTTGCTCAGGGTCAGGAGGAGCTCCGTGCTTTGGTTCAGAGACAGGAAACGGTTATTCATGCGTCTAACCATGGTTCACCTATTGCTCCACCTGGTTTCGAAAATGCCAACGTTGCTGCTGCTCCTGTTTATGGTTACGCCACTGGAGAAGAACTCAGGGGTATAAGGGTTGATGGTCAGCCTCTTGCTGCAGAGGTTAATGCCAGAGCTACCAGGGCTCCGGCGCGTCATCCAGCTCCTCTTGTTGACAGACAAGAGGACGTGTTCACAATGCTGAGTGAGGAAGATGGTGATGTTGCTAGAATGGAAGATAGGGATCGTAAGGTCGATGCCCTGGCTGAAAAAATTAGGGCGATGGAATGCCAGAACTCTCTTGGGTTCGATGTCACGAACATGGGGTTGGTTGAAGGTCTGAGGATTCCCCACAAATTCAAAGCACCCACTTTTGACAAGTACAACGGTACTTCTTGCCCTCGCACCCATGTGCAGGCTTATTATCGGAAGATCTCGGCATATACAGATGACGAGAAGATGTGGATGCATTTCTTCCAGGATAGCCTATCTGGGGCATCTCTGGATTGGTACATGGAACTCAAGCGAGATTCTATCCGATGTTGGAGGGATCTGGGAGAAGCTTTTCTCAGACAATACAAGCACAACATGGACATGGCACCGAGCCGGACTCAGCTGCAGAGTCTGTGCCAGAAAAATAATGAGAGTTTCAAGGAATACGCCCAGAGGTGGCGTGAACTTGCTGCCAGAGTTCAACCCCCTATGCTGGAAAGGGAGTTGACGGATATGTTTATTGGCACACTTCAGGGAGTGTTCATGGACCGAATGGGGAGTTGCCCATTTGGAAGCTTCTCTGATGTTGTAATCTGCGGTGAAAGAACCGAGAGTTTGATCAAGGCCGGGAAGATCAACGATGTGGGTTCCTCTTCATCAAAGAAACCTTTCTCTGGGGCACCTCGCCGTAGAGAAGGGGAAACTAATGCTGTTCAGCACCGCCGAGGTCCGAACATAAATCAGCATCAATACAGGCAGGTTGCTGCAGTGACCATTCCTGCACCTCAACAACGTCAACCTCCGCAACAACCAAGACAACAACAACAACAGCAACAACGTCCCTATCAGCCAAGGCAGAGGCTGCAGCCTGACAGAAGGTTTGACCCGTTGCCCATGACATATGCGGAGCTCCTGCCTGAGTTGCTCAGATTGGGTTTCGTAGAATTGAGAACGATGGCTCCACCAACCGTCTTGCCACCTGGGTACGATGCAAATGTCCAGTGCGATTTCCATTCAGGGGCACCAGGACATCATATTGAGAAATGTCGGGCTTTTCAGCATAAAGTCCAAGATCTGATCGATTCTAAGGCGATCAATTTCTCCCCCGGGCCGAATGTTGTAAACAACCCTATGCCTGCGCATGGTGCTCATAGGGTAAACTGCATCGAAAGGGTCGAATCCGAAGATCTGGTGATCAGTGTGGATGAGATTCAGACTTCTCTATTGGTTGTTAAAGACCGTCTGCTGAATAGTGGTATTCATCGGGCTGTGATGAAGACTGTTTGGGCTGTGCAGAGGCCGAGGATGGGTGTGAACTACTGAGGGCTGGTATCCAGGGTTTGATGGATCAAGGCTGTGTTCAGTTTGGTAGGGCCGACAATAGAGATCATGGGGCAGTGTCTACTGTCACAATTTTCTTCAAGCCGTCTGAAGGACGGGCGCCTACAACAAGTGGTACTCCAGTTACCATTTCCGCACCAGTTTCTGCCAACACTCCTACAACAATCGTCGCTCCGGTAAGAAGGGCCGTGGACAATAATGCTGTGCCTTGGAGGTACGACAATGCCTACCGAAGCCGCAAGAGGGATGAGAACAGGGTCAAGCCTTCAAATCAAGCGCCCGTGACAATTTACGCACCTGCTAGTAAGGCTCCGGTCGTTGTGAGTCCTGCTGTGGACAATGTGGGTGGACCCGGAGGCTTTACCCGTAGCAAGAGGCTGTTTGCGCCTCAACAATTGAGGGATGCCAATGCTGAGGCATCTGCTAGAGCTAAGGGCAAACAGGCCGTTGTTGATGAAGTTCCTGCTCAAGCGAATGTGCCTGGTGGCTCGTTTGAAAAGGATGTGGAGGAATTCATGAGGATAATAAAGAGGAGCGACTACAAAATTGTAGATCAGCTCAATCAAACTCCCTCCAAAATCTCTATCCTTTCCCTGCTGTTGTGCTCTGAGGCACATAGAGACGCCTTGCTGAAGATGTTAAATATGGCGTATGTACCTCAGGAGATTTCTGTCAATCAACTTGAAGGCGTAATTGCTAATGTGACTACCCGACACGGCGTGGGGTTCACAGATCTTGATTTGACACCTGAGGGGCGGAATCACAACAAGGCCTTGCACATCACCATGGAGTGCAAGGGGGCTGTGCTGTCACATGTCTTGGTTGACACCGGTTCTTCGTTGAACGTGCTGCCGAAGCAAATCCTGAAGAAGATACCAGTTGAAGGGGTTGTGCTGACGCCGAGTGACCTAGTTGTTCGTGCATTTGATGGATCCAAGCGTTCTGTCTTCGGTGAAATCACTTTGCCTATAAGGATAGGTCCGGAGGAGTTTGACATTGTCTTCTATGTCATGGACATCCAGCCTGCTTACAGTTGTCTTCTAGGACGTCCATGGATACATGCAGCGGGAGCAGTCTCATCGACTCTCCATCAAAAGCTCAAATACGTCTGGAACGGTCAGATTGTGACCGTATGCGGCGAAGAGGACATTCTGGTGAGTCATCTGTCCTCGTTTAAGTATGTCGAGGTGGATGGCGAGATCCACGAAACTCTGTGCCAGGCGTTCGAGACCGTGGCTCTTGAGAAGGTGGCCTACGCTGAGCAGAAGAAGCCAGGTGCTTCAATCACTTCTTACAAGCAAGCTAAGGAGGTTGTTGATTCCGGCAAGGCCGAAGGCTGGGGCAAGATGGTGGACTTGCCTGTCAAAGAAGATAAATTTGGCATCGGTTATGAGCCTCTTCGAGCAGAGCAGGGGGCAACAGGTCCTAGTTCTTTTACCAGCGCTGGGCTGATGAACCATGGTGATGTCTTTGCTACTGAGGGTGAAGATGTCGACAGCGATTGTGATCTCGACTGCTGGGTCCGCCCGAGTGCACCAGGGGAGGTGATCAACAACTGGACTGCCGAGGATATAGTCCAAGTTACTCTTCAGACAGAGTAATTTTCTTTTGTTTTCTCATTCTGCACAAAACCCTACGTTCTGCCCAAGACGTAGTGGTTCATTGTAGGGCCACATGTTTTCATTGTTTATCATTAATAAAGGACGTTTTGCAAACAATTTTGTGATCCCTGTCTTTCTATTTTATTTTTCATTTTTCAAAAAAAATAAAAATGGCAATGTTTTTGTTTTTGTGACTTTTTTGAACTCTTTTCTAAAATAAAGCATTAAACATGCAGAAGTGATCTTATGGCGTCCACTATGAACAAATCTGTTATGGCTCAGTATGATTTCGACAATCTCATCTACCAAGCTGAAGAGGAGAGTGATGAAGACAGTGAACTTCCGAAAGAATTGGCTAGATTGTTGAAGCAGGAGGAAAGGGTCATCCAACCTCATCAGGAGGAATTGGAGATTGTGAATCTTGGTACTGAGGACGCCAGAAGGGAGATCAAGATCGGGGCCGCTTTGAAACCTGAGGTCAAGAGCAGGTTGATTGAGATGCTGAGAGAGTACATGGAGATATTCGCCTGGTCTTATCAAGATATGCCTGGGCTGAATACTGATATTGTGGTTCATAGACTACCTCTCAAAGATGATTGTCCTTCGGTCAAACAGAAGCTTCGTAGAACGAGTCCTGATATGGCAGTAAAGATCAAGGAAGAGGTTCAGAAGCAGTTCGATGCTGGGTTCTTGTCAGTAACAACTTACCCGCCGTGGGTAGCCAACATCGTTCCTGTGCCGAAGAAGGATGGCAAAGTCAGAATGTGTGTCGATTACCGGGATTTGAATAGGGCGAGTCCGAAAGATGATTTCCCATTACCTCACATTGATGTATTGGTGGATAATACGGCTAAATCCTCGGTATTCTCTTTCATGGACGGTTTCTCGGGCTATAACCAGATTAAGATGGCGCCAGAGGACATGGAAAAGACGACATTCATTACACCTTGGGGCACGTTCTGCTATAAGGTGATGCCATTTGGGCTGAAGAATGCCGGTGCTACCTATCAGAGGGCAATGACGACCCTCTTTCATGACATGATGCACAAAGAGATTGAAGTGTACGTGGATGATATGATTGCGAAGTCGCAGACAGAAGAGGAGCACCTGGTAAATCTGCAGAAGTTGTTTGACAGGTTGGTCAAGTTCAAACTGAGGCTGAATCCAAACAAGTGTACGTTTGGTGTGAGATCAGGGAAGCTGTTAGGCTTCATTGTCAGTGAAAAAGGGATTGAGGTTGATCCAGCAAAAGTCAAAGCTATTCAGGAGATGCCTGAACCGAGAACAGAGAAGCAGGTTCGTGGGTTTTTAGGGAGATTGAACTACATTGCAAGGTTTGTATCTCACCTAACTGCCACGTGTGAACCGATATTCAAATTGCTTAGAAAGAATCAGGCAATCAAGTGGAATGATGATTGTCAGAAGGCTTTTGACAAGATTAAAGAGTATTTACAGAAACCTCCAATCCTGATCCCTCCAGTTCCAGGGAGACCATTGATAATGTACCTGTCAGTGACCGAGAACTCGATGGGGTGTGTATTGGGACAGCATGACGAGTCTGGTCGAAAAGAGCATGCCATATACTACCTTAGCAAAAAGTTTACCGACTGTGAAACAAGATATTCACTGCTCGAGAAAACTTGCTGTGCTTTGGCCTGGGCTGCTCGCCGACTAAGACAGTATATGCTGAACCATACTACCTTGTTGATTTCTAAGATGGATCCAGTAAAATACATCTTTGAGAAGCCGGCTCTCACCGGACGTGTTGCCCGTTGGCAGATGATTTTAACTGAATATGATATCCAGTACACGTCGCAGAAAGCTATCAAAGGTAGTGTATTGTCAGATTATCTCGCCGAACAACCGATCGACGACTATCAGCCTATGATGTTTGAATTCCCTGATGAAGACATCATGTATCTAAAGATGAAAGATTGTGACGAGCCTCTTGTCGAGGAAGGACCGGATCCTGATGACAAGTGGACATTGATGTTTGATGGGGCTGTGAATGTGAATGGTAATGGTGTTGGTGCAGTATTGATCAATCCTGAAGGTGCTCATATACCTTTTTCTGCCAGATTGACGTTTGATGTCACCAACAATGAAGCTGAGTATGAGGCTTGTATCATGGGAATAGAGGAAGCCATTGATCTGAGGATCAAAACTCTTGACATATTTGGAGATTCTGCTCTAGTGATCAATCAGGTCAATGGAGATTGGAATACGAACCAGCCGCATTTGATTCCGTATAGAGATTACACCAGAAGAATACTGACGTTCTTCAAGAAGGTGAAGTTGTATCATGTCCCTCGGGATGAGAATCAGATGGCTGATGCCTTGGCTACTTTATCCTCTATGATAAAAGTTCATTGGTGGAATCATGTGCCACATGTTGCGGTGAATCGACTCGAGAGGCCTGCGTATGTGTTTGCAGCCGAGTCTATTGTGGCGATTGATGAGAAACCGTGGTACTATGACATCAAGAACTTCCTCAAGACTCAAGAGTATCCTGAAGGTGCGTCGAGGAATGACAAGAAAACCCTGAGAAGGCTAGCTGGAAGCTTTTATTTGAATCAGGATGATGTGCTGTACAAGAGGAACTTTGACATGGTCTTGCTCAGATGCGTGGATAGACACGAAGCAGACATGTTGATGCAAGAACTGCACGAGGGTTCGTTTGGTACCCATGCTGGTGGTCATGCAATGTCAAAGAAATTGCTGAGAGCCGGATATTACTGGATGACTATGGAATCCGATTGCTTCAAGTACGCTCGGAAATGCCATAAGTGCCAGATCTATGCTGATAAGGTGCATGTACCACCAAGCCCGTTGAATGTCATGAACTCGCCTTGGCCGTTTGCTATGTGGGGCATTGATATGATCGGGAAGATTGAGCCTACTGCTTCGAATGGACATCGCTTCATTTTGGTTGCGATCGATTACTTCACCAAATGGGTGGAAGCAGCTTCCTATGCTAATGTTACCAAACAAGTGGTTGCCCGGTTCATCAAGAAAGAAATCATCTGTCGTTACGGAGTTCCTGAGAGAATCATCACCGACAATGGTTCAAATCTCAACAACAAGATGATGAAAGAACTTTGCAGAGATTTCAAGATTGAACATCACAATTCTTCTCCTTACAGACCAAAGATGAACGGTGCTGTAGAGGCGGCTAACAAGAATATCAAGAAGATTGTGCAAAAGATGGTCGTCACGTACAAGGATTGGCACGAGATGCTGCCTTTCGCTTTGCATGGGTACCGTACCTCAGTGCGTACGTCGACCGGGGCAACCCCGTACTCCCTTGTGTATGGTATGGAAGCAGTCCTACCAGTTGAAGTGGAGATCCCTTCTCTAAGGGTGTTATTGGATGTCAAGCTGGACGAAGCCGAGTGGATTCGTACAAGGTTTAACGAGTTAAGCCTTATCGAAGAGAGACGGCTAGCAGCTGTGTGCCATGGGCAGTTATATCAGAGAAGGATGAAGCGAGCCTTTGATCAGAAAGTGCGTCCTCGGACATTTCAAACTGGTGATCTAGTTTTGAAGAGGATCCTTCCTCCCGGTACAGATAACAGGGGCAAGTGGACTCCTAATTATGAAGGTCCATATGTTGTGAAGAAGGTTTTCTCCGGTGGAGCCTTGTTGCTTACAACAATGGATGGTGAAGATTTCCCGTCCCCTGTTAACTCAGATGTAGTCAAAAAATACTTCGCGTAAATTGACCCGCTGGACAAAAAGAACAAAAGAGTCCAGGCAAAAAAGGGCATCCCGGCGAACCAAAAACGGAAAGAAAAGGTTCGGGCAAAAGTTAGGGATATAAATGAAAAGAATTTGTACACCCGGTAAGTCGAAAACCTGCAAGGGCGGCTTAGGCAAAAATGGGTATCCCGGTGGATTGAAAACCCGAAAGGGCGGTCCAGCCAAAAGAGGGATTAAAGCGAAGACTACATTCTGAGTTATCTGTACTTCATTGCGCTTCGTCAGCTGCCGTCTTGAAAGATGTGATCGGTCCAGTCATTCTTCTCAGAAAGCAAGGATTTGGGAGGAAAAATGATGATCTGTGAGTTATAACAGAATTGGGAAATAGTGGATGCCGTATTCACATTGCCATTAGGATAGTTTATTTTCCTTTTGTGCGCAATTACCTCTTTCTAGGGATTGCTTCCCAATGTATTTGCCTTTTCGGGCATATTTTCAATCAATAGAAGTTGTTATTCAGATAAATAGCTCTCTTGTTTTTATTTTTACTGTTTTGTTTGCAAAAACGTCCGAATTTTTGATAAGCATTGCATATAATAAAACATGAAGGCTTAACAATAACTTGCAGAAGGATAAAACATTTGAAAATCATTTTGAATGTTGAGGACACTTGAGCATATCTTGTCCATGTACCCCTGGGGCATTGTGCTCTGCTGTTTTACAGGTCGTCTTCTGTGATCATCTCCCCAGCAAGTTCTTCTCGGAGCAAGTTTGATATCTGTCAGAGCTGTATTCCCCTGCAGAGGTGTCTGTGGATGGTATCTTCTTTCCTCAGCAGATGTAAGGACTGCATATCCCCAGCAGGCCTGTGTTGGCAGATTTCCCCCAGTTGAGATCCCCACTGAGTGCCTGGCAGACGTTTCCCCAGGAGTTCCCCCGGCGGAGTTTGTCATGAGAATGTTGTTCCCCAACAGTTGGGTCTGTGATATGTTATCCCCAGCACGGCCGTGAGTGTTTCTCCCAGCAGGGTTGTGAAGGTCTATCTCCAGTATGACATGATGTGTTATCATCCCCACCAGAGTTGTTTCGCCTCAGCAGAGTGGTGTGGGTTTGTTCTTCAGCAAGTTCCCCGAGTGGAGCGGGTTTCAAAGAAATATTTCTCCAGCAGGGTTCATCCTACTTGTGGATTGGACGAGTTCCCGTGGCAGGTCAGTATTGGTACCCCCAGCTGAGTTTAGTCTACCTAGGGATTGCGTGGGTCGTCCCCAGTGGAGTAGTGGTTATTCCCCGAAGCAGAGCTGTTCTACCTAAGGTTTGGTGGAATCTTCCCCAGTGAAGTCGCTTTATCCATCTCTGGTAAAGATGTCTTGTTACTCCCTGGCGAGTACTATCCCTAAAGAGTTGCCTGGTCTACTTCCCCAGCGGAGTATTGTTTATTTGCTTCCCAAGCGGAGTCCCCGAGTGGATTGGATCCTGTGAAGGATATCCCCAGCGAAGTCTATCCTGTTCCCGGCAACAGTTTTGTTTCTCCAACATGAGTGAGAAGTCGGTGCTTTCTCCGCAAAGCATCCCCAGATGAAGGCTCTCCCCGCAGAGTATTCCTCAGTCAGAGTCTCCCCGCCAAGTTGGAGTACCTGATCTTTTGGCTCCGTAGCCAGGGTGCATTTGCATTTTGCATGTAGTAATCATTGCATCCTCAAAACGCGTAGCACCTCCGTTCAATGTGGAGCATTACGCCATAGAAAATTCAAACATATGCATTCATGTGTTCAAAACCCAATCAGACCATCTCCCCGGCAGAGGCGGATGTTTGTTCAACCTGTACGGCACGTTTGCTACAGTTGCTCCTGACAGCGTTCAGGATTGATAATCCCCACAGAGGTTTATTTCCTCATCCGTTGGTGAAAGGAAAGCATGTTTCTCCCCAGTGAGACCCCCTGCAAGTGTTCAGCCTTGCCCTGTCATTTGGTAAATTTCAGTAGCCTGTCAGCACCCGCGTGTGTTATTTCTGTGGTGTCGGTAAACACCATCTTTCGGTGATTTCCAGTCATGCGTTAGTGTCTGGTCTTCTTTGGTGTCGGTAAACACCATCTTTCGGTGATTTCCAGTCATGCGTTAGTGTCTGGTCTTCTTTGGTGTCGGTAAATACCATCTTTCGGTGATTTCCCAGTCATGCGTAAGTGTCTGGTCTGCTTTTGATGTCTGTAAACATCATCTTTCGATGTTCGTAATGTCGTCCTCCTTCCCTAGAAGAGTTTCCTCCTCTCCGTTGGTGTCGATAAACGTCGAGTTTTTCCTATGCGTCCGTTGGCGTATAGTTGATACCTTTCCCCACAGGGTCGTCCCCAGAAGAAATTACTCCTCTCCGTTGGTGTCGATAAACGTCGAGTTTTTCCTAGGCGTCCGATGACGTATAGTTGTTTATTCCCCACAGATCATTCGGTAATACCAGATGAATCCCCTCAGAGTTTCCTCCTCTCCGTTGGTGTCGATAAACGTCGAGTTTTTCCTATTCGTCCTATGACGTCTAGTTGACCCTTCCCCAAGTGGATCTACCTCCCCGTTGGTTTCGATAAACGTTGTGTTTTTCTCATTCGTCCGCGAACGTTTGATTGTGTACCCTATTCCCATTCATTCATTAATGTCTGGTTGATTTCCCAACCAGAATTCCCAGTAGACGTCCTATTCGGTTTCCGGTTGTGGCGCCTTTCCCTCGTGAAGTGGCTTTCTCCTTCTCCCTTTCGTCCGATGACGTCTGGTTGAGTCTCCCTTTCGTCCTATGACGTCTGGCTGAGTTTTCTCCTTCTCCCTGTCGTCCGATGACGTCTGGTTGAGTCTCCCTTTCGTCCGATGACGTCTGGTTGAGTCTTTCCATTCATCCGATGATGATTGGTTACCTCTCCGTTGGTTTTGGTAAACGTTGAGTTTTTTTCCCATTTCGTCCACTGACGTATGGTTGTATCTCTCTTTCCATTCATCCGATGATGATTGGTTACCTCTCCGTTGGTCTTGGTAAACGTTGAGTTTTTCCCATTTCGTCCGCTGACGTAGGGTTGTATATCTCTTTCCATTCATCCTATGATGATTGGTTACCTCTCCGTTGGTCTTGGTAAACGTTGAGTTTTTCCCCATTACGTCCGCTGACGTATGGTTGTATCACTATCCTTCCAGTCATTCATTAATGATTGGTTACCTCTCCGTTGGTCTTGGTAAACGTTGAGTTTTTCCCATTTCGTCCGCTGACGTATGGTTGTATCACTATCCTTCCCATTCATTCTATGATGTCTGGTTACCTCTCCGTTGGTTTTGGTAAACGTTGAGTTTTCCCCATTACGTCCGCTGACGTATGGTTGTATCCTTTCCTGGTTATCCCCAGTAGAGTTGATTTACCTCTCCGTTGGTCTTGGTAAACGTTGAGTTTTTCCTAGTTGTCCGTTGGCGTCTAGTTGAGATGATTTCTGATCCCAGTCATCGTGTGTCGATGTCTGGATGTGCTTGTACCTCTGGAAAAAAAAACAATAAAAACAAGAAAACAGATTTCCCAGCAGTGTGCAAATTTCTACGGTACTTGGTATTCAATCCCTGTTTACCCTGAAAGTCTGACAGCCGTTGCTCTCATCCATTCGGGTTCCCAGTTGATTGAATAGGGGCAGCTGTAGCACCTCGAATTTGCACCCTACCTTTTTGCACATTCATTTCATATTAGGTCATAACATAACATAGGCCACTGCATAACATTGCATTGTCCATTTGTCCAAGTGCAAGCTCAATTGATGGATTGGGTCAGACTGATCAGGAGAATCAGTCAATCAAGCAAGTGAGTGCCATTTTCATAGGGACAAGGCCCTAGGGTTGATTTATCAAGCTCATATGGTCCAAGGATCATTTTGAGGTGGTTTGGCCAAAGATTGGATGCTCAGAAGTCACCAGTCATTGTTCAGTCAACCAGAAACCCTAGAAAGTCAACTGTGGTCAACTGTGGTCAACTGTGCCTGATTTTATGGATTGGAAGGTGGGAAATGGTTTTAAAGGCCTCATTCATGTCCATATGAGTCTCATTTGACATATCAAAGACCAAGGTTGAAGATTTGGAGGTCAGACAAGAAGTTTCCTAAAATGGCAGGTGACCTGTAATCTCAGCTGCCCAAAATGGAAACTTTTTCTCCTCAAGATAACTTCATCATACAAGCTTCAAATGGAATTTTGTCCAACATGAAAGTTGAAGATCTTGATCTCACCATTCCAAAAAGTCCAAGAACTCAAAAATCCCATGTGTGGTTTGCAAGATATGGTTAGATGAATTTCCAAAAAGACCCGTAATCAGGAGGCCATAACTACCACATGCTTGGTCCAAATTGCAAGTTCTTTATATGCACAAACTCCATTTGACATGTACTTCAAGGGTGCATCATTGGATTTTTCCAAAAGTGGCCAATGCAAAAAGTCACTTTTCAACTGGACTGTTAAATTGGATCAGGGGCAAAATGGTCCGAATGTCAAAATATTTGGAATTTTGAGATGGGACTTTTTGCAACACCTCAGGAATGACATTTGAAACTTGCTTGAATCATCATTTCATGGCTAGGCTTCATAGTTTGAGATTTGGCTTGAAAAATGGAAGTGTGAAATTGGACATTTTGCTATCAAATGGTGAAATTCAAAAATACATGGCCAATGGAAATGGGACTTGTTTCTACACATCACATGTGATATTTTGGACTTGTTTGAATCAAAGTTGAGCTGATATATGGACTGTTTTAGAGAAAGGGCATTTTGGCCACTTTGAGTGAAATGCACAATTTGCTTAACATCCCAATTTGGTTAATTACCTTGATTAAGCATGGATTATGATATCATATAAAAGCCTAATCATTCCATAAACATAACAGGATTTTTCATTCCATCAAAAATCAGATCAAACTCATCAAAATCTCCAAGAATTTGCAAGAACACTCCAAAACCAAAATTGATCAAACTTCACAATCCTTTGATCAATTTGAAAAATTCTTTCTACATTGATCTTGCATTGGCCTAAGCTCCATCTGTTTGTACTCAAGAACCACCAAAGCCGCGCCTAAAGTGACTGCATCTTCAAGGTTCATCCATGGTGAATGGTGATTTCAAGCAACCGGAGCAAAACTGAATGGATCTAAGCTTCGAATCTCCTTGCCAATAGCTTGTACTGCACCTGTTTGAGGCTCTCTCGCGCGGATTCGTCCAGGTTCACCACTGCCATAGCAGGTTTCTTCAAAATTCGAATCACATGCTTTGCTTAATTGTTGTATGCGTGTTGTAGAGCATGAAACGTAGAGCATCATGATAGTTTTAGATTTGTGAATGATCAACTGTAGTGTAAGAAATCGCGACTCGAAGTTTGGATCTAAAACCCTAACGCATTCGATTCTTGAGATTTAGCAATTGTTAGGTTAATTGGAGTTGATATTTGTGATCTACACGTTCGTGCGGTTCCAACGGATATCCATTTGTCCGTTTTGGTGCTGATTTGAGGATTGAGTGTTCTTGAGTGTTTATTGAATTTCTGGAAATGTTCATGGCTGAAACGATGAAGAACGCTTGCTAGATCCAAATTTCTGGTTTGAAAATTCAAAAACGTGTTACCCGCCCCCGCGCCATGTTAATTACCATAATGCCATTACAATTTCATTTAATTAATTAATTCTAAAAATTTCATAAAAATACTTTAGCACCTTAAAAAATTCATAGAAAAATATAGAAAAATCAGAAAAATGTGAAAATTGTTTTGTTGACTTTTCCATTGAGTGTAGATGATTTTTGACCTATTGGTCAAAGTTGTGCATGGCATATTTTTGGATTGGCCTAGGCTTATTTCACATGTGTATATTTTTGATACATTGCACCAATTTGATTGTGAAATTCTCATGTTGTAAAAGAAATTCTTGCCAATTTTTGTGATAAATGTTGACTGGCTGAGGTTTATTTCCATGTAAATTTCTTGATTTTTTGATACCTGGTCATTGAGTTACATTTTTTCGAACTTAGGTGTGACAATTTGTGTCACACCTCATGATGCCAACTTGTTGGAATTTTTTGCATGACCTATACTTGTTAGAATTGATTGAAATTTGGTATGGATGCTCATTAACATGTTAGGATCCTTTGTGAATTTTTGTGGAATTGTTCATTGTGTTTTCTAATTGATCATGATTTTTCATTTCTGGTGGTTGAATTTGCAAGCTCATGTGACATAGTTTGGTATAGTTGATGTGAAATGCTCATATGGTACTGTATGATCATGAAATTTGATATGCTTGTAGAAGACACATGTTAGGACCTCCCTGTTTTGGTCTCATCCATTTCTTTTTTGTTTTCATTGAGTTATGAATTTTTGAAGTGGAAGCATGTGTTGATGTTGTGATTTGGAGCCTATAATTGTGTCTGTTTTTGTTGATTTTCATTGACATGGTTCCATTTGCCCAATTGAGCTCAAATTTGACATGGTAGACCTTGAATATCCCCTGTTTAGGTGTAAATTATTTGAGAATTTTTGGGATTGTGTTGATGTGGATTTGAATGCAATAGTTCTGTTTGTAGGCTTAGTGCTTCCTTTGAACTAGTTTGCCTTATTTTGTGCATAGAATGAGCATGATGAATGATATGACCATGAAATTTGGTAGAATAGTTCCTGACATGTGTAGCTTTCATTTGGCTTTGGTCCTACTAATTTCCCATGTAATGTCACTGTTTACCATTGAATTGAAGTTAATGTACATTTTGTAGCTTCATTTGATTGTGTTTTTGCATGCTTAGACATGTTGAATTAATTCCCATTGTTCCACTAGCCCAAATTGCTTGAAAATTGACATGTAGCTTGTTGAAGGTCCTCTGTTTAGGATATAATTTTTGTGGAATTTTCCATGCTGTTTTGGCATTTACTTGGATTTAATCTTGCTGGTTGCTCTTATATGATCCATGTTTGTTCACTTTGCCTTACATGTTGCATAGAATAAAATGTGTACATAGTTTGGATATGGGACCAATTGGGATCCCTTTGTTATTGAAATAGCTTGACTTTAATCATGAATTGGTTGCTGTTTCAGGATCTTTCCTTCTTTTGGACCCTAGGCTAGTCCTAGTGGTCTTGTCACTTACATTTGAACTTATCTTTGGCTTTTCAGGTTAAGAAGTTAAGGCTTAAGGATATTGTTTCACATTTGGGATGTTTTGCTTGATACTTGTAAACTAATGTGGCTGTTTTGTAGGATGTTGGTTCACATTGAGCTTTGTGCTATGCACATCATTGGGATTGTTAATTGATCATTATATTGTTGTCTGATTATGAATGGGATGCTGATTCTGTTTGACTTTTGTACAGGTACACTTAGTTGCTCAGTTCTCTTAAGAACTTGCATTGCTTTGCTTATAAGCAATTGGCATTGAGGTATAGAACTTTCTTCTTCATGTAGTCTGGAGACCCGGCTGTTACCGGGCCGGGCAAACTGTCTGAAGTCCTCCTTAAGAGGCAATGCTTGTGTATGTTTATATTTGTCCCAAGCAGGAAAAGTCCTCATTTGAGGCAATTGGTGGAAGGTAGGGATAAGCAATCTATCCCCCACTATTTTGTGAGTCTTCTCCTTGCTCCCATTACATGGTTGTAGCATTGAGATCCAAGCCCAAGATCTTGTACATTGTACAGTCGAGTCTATGTCCTGAGCGTAGAAGGGTCCCCCCATTCTGGACCCACGCTCCCTTGTCTGATGCTCTCTCTGACCAGAGATAGAAGCAATGAGGCACACCCCTCATCACCTTTCATCTAGCTTCACCTTAGCCCTTCAATGGCAAGGTTAAGAGCTAACCTGACCCCGATACAGAGGCTTGTTTGTTGAGGTTGATATGACCCCTCGACTAAAGCCTAGCCCTGATGTTTGAGCCCCTTGTTGGTGTGTTTACTTCATGCTGTATATGTTTGTGTGGTGTGATTGTATCCCCTAGGTTTGCTAGACTCCGCGTAGTCTCGTTTGCATGACAATTAAGGTAGCACGGTTCCTTCGTATAGGACTTCCTTTCTTGCTTGAGCTTTCCTAAAACACAAACAAACATTATCCCTTCTTAAGGATACGTCAACTCCTTCTACTACAGGTGAGTAAGTCTCCAAAGGTCGAGCATCCGGTAGATTGTGTAGTGACGTTGCCCACTTAAAAAACACAACCAACAGGAATAGTTTAGCCGAACTACGGCAACTCTGATTCTCATGTCCAGATGAGATACGTAGGCACGAGATGCGATGTCTTGTCGAGTTTGACTAACAACTAACACTAATCCTTTTCTCTCGCCCTCGTTGCGATTGAGACCTTCCCCTTCTCTTGCCCTAGTTGCAATCGAGACCTTTCTTCTGCCTGTGTCTTCGTTTTGTGTTGTTGTGTGCTTGGAAGCTGATGTAAGTCCATCGAGTGGCATTCGGGTTCCAGTGTGCGTGTGTTTTGGTTCGGATGCTGATGTAAGTCCAGTGATTGGCATTCAGGCTCCACGTTTGCCTCCAGTGTGTGTTCTGGTTCGGATGCTGATGTAAGCCCAGTGATTGGCATTCAGGCTCCACGTTTGCCTCCAGTGTGTGTTCTGGTTCGGATGCTGATGTAAGCCCAGTGATTGGCATTCAGGCTCCACGTTTGCCTCCTTGTGTGTGTTTTGGTTCGGATGCTGATGTAAGCCCAGTGATTGGCATTCAGGCTCCACGTTTGCCATTGCCTGTGTTCGTTTGTGTGCGTGTTAGCCGAGCTACGAATGCTCTGATTCTCCTTCGTCCAAAGGAGATACGTATGCATAGGATGCGACATCCTAGCGAGCATGTGTCGTTTCCCCAGTTCGAACTACTCTGACTCTGATGTCTATGCTTGATAGACTAAGTAGGCCCAGGATACGATATCCTGCCGAGTCAGTCTCTTGTTCTCTTGTGTCTCTTTCAGCCTGTGTAGATGATTGTGAGCAGCGTTTTTAACAACCATTTCCCTTCCTATTGTGCGTGGATCCCGTCGAGTACGACGGATGCGTAGGGGTGCTAATACCTTCCCTTCGCATAACCGACTCCCGATCCCATTCTCTTTGGTCGCGAGACCATGCTTTTTCCAGGTTTACTCTGAGCGTTTCCTTTCCCTCTTTTGGGATAAATAACGCACGGTGGCGGCTCTGTTGTTCTTGTTTTCCCGCCGGTTTTTCGCGTAATGCGACACATTTGTAATCAGTTAGGTAATTAGGATGAATCTCCACAAGGGTATCCCACAAATAAAGTGGAATACCTAGCCAGCTACCTTTTCCGGGAATATGTGAACCCTTACAAAATTCAGCAAACAGGTCAGAATACCAAATGGGGTGCAATCAAGAGTTGCACCAAACGAAGCAGTAATAGTATTAGGTAAACAATGCATGGTTATAATAAAACATGTCAGATGAGCAAAGATCAGAACAGAAAAGTCAGCGACTGTCATGTTCGCTGCTGCCTCGCCTAGCGAAAGCTTAGCGAGCACTCGCTACATGTTCGCTTAGCGATGTACTAGCGAACGGCTGCGGGTTTTGAATTTAACAACAGTACGATTTCAGCAAGCTCCAAACCCTATGGCATCCATTACAGAAATTTTATGGTTAAACATTCAAGATATCCATACATATTTAAATCCACATGCAAAACCTAAGATATATTTATAAATTCAATCATAATACCACATGTAAATTGGAAGCATAAAGCGATAGTGGTAGTGCAAACCTGTTGGCAATTGAATTGCAACGTTGAATTAGCAGATCACTCTTAGGGTTGATGCCGGATTGAGTTGGGCGGAGGTAACCTTTGTGCAGATGAGTTTCCTTCAGGGTTTCCTTTAGGGTTGCTCTGAATTCTCTTGGTTAGCCTCCAGGGTTTGCTCGGTTGCTTCTGTTAGGGTTTCTCTTCGTCCCCTCTCTGTGAATGAAGCTCTGCTATTTATAATAATTTTTGTGATCTGATGGGCTCAGAATGAAGCCCAAAATTTCTGGTATTCGCAAGCTTCGCTAGGCGAGTGGTGCAGCGAAGGATTCGCTAGGCGAATGATTTTGCTCGCCTAGCGAGCAAGCCATTTTAAGTCATTTTCTGGATTTTGCCACCTGTGTGCTGGGTCTTTGTTCCTTTAAGATCCATGCCTTGAAAAATGAGTTGGAGTGCCTTGAAAAATGTCTTGCAAGATTAACGGGCAAATTTTTGGGTATGACACATTGTGAGTTGGTTCAGCGGTTTCTGGTGCTGAACTTGGTAGGGCGGACTACGGTCCGATCCCCCGCAATTTGCAATAGACTAAATAAAGAAGTTATCCAACTTATGTACCAGAACTTCTAACTAAAAGGGGATCAAAATCGCTAACCGGTTACTCCACTATGTGCGCGAAAAGATAAAGGGCTTAATGTGATTTCGCTTGAATGAAAACGGGTGAAATAAGAGTAAAAGAAATAGGCTGAGCTATAATAGCATGACACGAACTGGTTTGCATAAGGTGGGATTATTTAGTGTTGTTACGGTAGTTTTTGATGTTAAGATTAAACTCAGGTTATTTCTAACGAGATTTACTTGCAACCTATTACGAACTGATGTGTGTGTGGAAATTTCATCTGACTAATATTTTAAAAAAAAAAAGTTGATTTCTACATTGTTTCTTACTTGAGGACAAGCAAAAGTCTAAGTGTGGGGGAGTTTGATAACATGAAACTATATCACATTTTTAGACTTGATTTAATTAAATTATATCGTTATTTGATTCAATTTATTTTATATTATTCGATATTACTCGGCATTTTCTTATTATTTATTTCAGGAATCATTATTTAAAGCACATGTGAAAAAGAAAGAAAAGGGGTGCAAAAAGAAGATTTTCTAGGAAAAGCAGCAAGCTGAAGCACCAAAGCCCAGCCCACGTTTGGAACAAAATAAATTGCTGTCACGACCGCAACAAGCACGTGCCGATCGCCACGTCCTAAGACCTAGTGTTACGACTGTAACACATAGTGTGACGGACGTCACACATTCCACTCCTATATTTTGGGCTTTACGTGCGTAACTGAGTGGACGGTTTCCCCTAAATTTTCTCATGCACTCGGAGACGCTTTGAACCATATTGAAGACACATTCTAGGAGACGGTTATCTTGGGAGGTTAATATAAATAAACCTCACAAAATCCAATTAAAGCTCTCTCTTGGCCGTACAATTTCTCCAGCATTCTAATTTTTCAAGCAGTTTATTTTTTTTTCTAGTTTAATTTCCGAAGCATACAATTTACTTTCTCACGATAGTTTCTACACCGGAAACTATTGTGTAATTTTTACTGGATCTAACCTTACGTTAGATCATAGTATTTTATTTCCTTGTTTTTACTTTCCTATCTGATCGAGAATTGTGAAGAACAAATCCAACCGACTTGTGGTGGAGTGTTCGAGCACCGAAGCGTAGGAGATAAAATCCAGATTTCTAGTATTTTTCCAGGTTCATTAATTAATTGATTTATCGTTTTAATTTACATATGCTTTGTTCCGCTGCTTATATATGTTGTTTGTTTGATATTGCCGTATTTATGCATGATTATTGTTTATGCATGTTTATCATGTCTGGCTAATTAATTTAGATATCGGTATGTAAAGTAAGCGGAATAAAGGAATCCAATTGAGTTGGTTTAAATTTATTTCAGAATATAGTCACTCTTTTTCTGGTCTCAATTTACAAAGTTAATGCCAAGGTTTTTGTACGAGAGTAAAAGACATAAAGAAGTTAAAATCAATAGAACGACGGTTTGAGTTTTTAACTGGACAGTGTAAATTGAACATTAACTTTAAATCAGGGCGAAAGCAATTTTTAAGGTTAATTAAATTCTAATTATTTTCAAAAATTATTTTTAAAAGTTAAATGTGAGGACGAGAGTTAAGCATTTAAGTTTAATCATATAATCTAAGTCAACAGAGCGAGAGTTTGAGACGAGGGCGTTTAAACGGTTAGTATTTTCTCAAAAGGAGTTTCTATAGATTCTATTATTTTCAAAAGTGATTTTAGACTTAACGAAATAGTGAGAGCGTACGTTAAAATATAAAGTCATAGTCTAATTCAACAGAGCGAGAGCTTAAGGAAAAGACTTTTAATTAATAGTGTCTACTGAAAAGACTTATTTTAAAATAAAGAAAAAGACCAATGAAGATTTGATTCCCCAAATACGACGAACTACATACTGATATCCATATTATTTGATATTTTAACTAGATCCAAATTTAGTTTTATTTTTTTTTCTCCTAATCATTAAAGTATCATCCGCCTTAGCTTTACGCAGTAACCCTAGAAAAAACGGTAGATCGATTCATTAAGTCCCTGTGGGATCGATATCTTTTAAAACTACGCGATTAGACTATGCGCTTGCAGTTAGTACCCCGATAGACTCATAAAGTCGCGAATCAGTGCGAATTGTTTGTCTTTAGTGAAGAAATTTGGCGGGTTTATATAGGTCATGTGAATGAATGAGCATCCTTTAATTGTGATCCAAGTAAGAGGTTTATCAATAATTAGAAATTAATCTAAGCCTTAGTTGCTGATCACTAATTTCAACCCTTGGATTAATTGTTAAGAATGGTTAGGATTGAATAAAAATTTGATTGAAAATGGAAGTAAGTATTTGTGTTAGTTTGGTAGGATTTTTTTTAGTTTGGTAGTTATGGTGGTTAAGGGTTAATTGTGTAATTGAATTATTGTGGATGCATAGGTAGTTAGAGACAAATGGTGCATGGTTTTTGCAAAAGTACCAAGTTGAAATTTAAGGCAAAAGGTAACTAGTGATTATGCATTAAACTTGGAATTTTTGAATGCTTTTGCCTTTGATTTTTTAACACTTTTGCCTTGAATGTTTGGTGAATTATCCTAAGACTTTAAGTGCTTTTGAGAAGTGATTTTATGTTGAAAACAAGCACTTTTGAATGGTGTAAACTCATGGATCAAATTCTGAATTTTTGGGCACAAATCAATATTGGAAAGTGTTGAAAAAACAAATATTGAAATTAAGGAATAATGCAAAATTTTCCTTTCGTTTCTTGAGATTTTCATGACTTTTCCATGACTTCTTGATGATTTAACTTCATGATAAGAATTTCTAACTTTGTGTAGCTTCTTCCTTGTAGAAAAGTGAGCATTGAAGTGGAAGAATGAACTTGAAGCAACATTGGAAAGTGAAGAACAAGCCATGAAAGTGAAGCTTGATGGAAGATAGAATTTGTTGGAAATTAGGATTTAACATTTTTTTAAGAAAAGAAATTTCAATAAAAGAAGTAGAAAGAGCTACAAAGATGAGTGGGTAAAACCAAAACCATCAAGAGGAAATGATCATATAGTTAGGGAGGCCCAACCTATCATGATTGAAAGCATCCAGACAACTAGTGGGAAGGGAATGAACCCAATGAAAACCATAATGAGTTAGCCCTAGGTTGGCAAGCTTGTCAGCCACGACATTACCCTCTCTTAAGGAATGAGAGATAGTGAAATTCATGCTCCTAATATGCACCAATCAATCATTCCATATATTTCTTAATATTCATGGAACAAGGGAAGGAGAGTTATAAGAAAGGATGACTAACTTAGAGTCGGTTTCCACCCACGAGTTACACCAACCTTTCTCAAGAGCACAATCAATGGAACTCATGACTCCCAAGAGCTCAGCATGGTAAGTATTACTGATGCCCAAGTTAACAGTGAAACCACCTAAGAACCTTCCAGTATTGTCTCTAAAAAATGTCAGCACAAGAAGATACACTCGGGCAACCAATGGTCGCACCATCTGTATTGCACTTGACCCAAGAACCAATAGGAGGATTCCAAATAATCTCCTAGAGGCAAGTAGCTTTAGGAGGATGAACAATAACATGGAAGGCTTTAAGAAGAACAATGTCACGAATAAAAGGACTAGACACAACAGAGGTGTGATTCCCGAAGATATTCGAGTTTTCTAAAATCCAGCTCTTGGCCACGTTCAGACTAGGCAAGGTGTTGTTGAAATAGGATTGGTTTCTGTGATACCAAATAAAATTAATAATATTAATTACTGTAACATTGATGACCAACTAACATTAATGGATCCAAGAAGGGTCAATGCTCGACCACAACTCAACATGGTGAAGAGGGGAGAAAACCATATTAATGAGGCCATAAAACCAGTTCCAGATGGCAGTCGTAAACTGACAGTTGAAGAACATATGTAAAGTAGAATCTTCATGGATCTTGCAAATACTTCACATGGAGGGAAGGTTGCAACCTCTAGTTTTAAGGTTTGCATCACAAGGTAACCTATTATGCATGAGCCTCCAAAAATGAAGGATCTAGAAGGAGGGAAAGAAGAACTCTAAATATTCTTGGACTAAGGAAATTGAGAATTAGGAGGACTTATATACATGTATGCATCCTTCAAAGTAAGAGATCCAAAGGGAGAATGCCTTCAAATCATCCCATCCTCCTTGTGAACAAGAGGGATGTGATACTTGTTGACAATAACAGTGATGTAAGGGAAATCCTCAATCATTTCAGTGGAAAATTTCCAACGACCATTGATAAGAAAATGTTGAGCTTTTGAGGAAAGATATATGTTATGGGAAGTAGTGAAATTAGGAGAATCAATGAAAGCTTTACCACACTAAGCATCCAACCACAAGTCAATTTTAGCACCATCACCAAGAAGCCAAGAAGAATTATCCATGGGGATCTGAAAATTATGCTTGATGTTGCTCCAAATGGAAGAATAAATGTGATAGGTTATGGTTTTCTTCTGTCTAACCACCATATGCCTCAAAATAATAGCCCATGCATCATGGGAGTAGAGAAGATCCCAACCAAGTTTCATGTCAGAAGCCTCATTAAATTTTGAAACATTTCTAATACCAAAACCTCCTTCGTTGATAGGTTTACACATTTTGGACCAAGAGACAGTCATAAGCTTCCTCTTAGTAATATCACCACTCCAAATGAAATTTATAGTCCATTTTACAACTTGCTTGAGAAGACCAATATGCCAAGAACATATGAGAATACTATGAAGAAGCATGCTATGAATAACACTTTTAATAAGCTGAAATATTCCAGCTATAGAAAGGAGGGATGCTTTCCATATAGAGAAATTGTCTTTTTATAGAATCATCAATAGGATTGAGATGCTTTGACTCAGGTTTACCCCTGAATATAGGGACACCAAGGTAAGTGAGGGTGATCCACCAATGTTGAAGCCTAACTTGTGAGCAATAACATTGATTCTGTTGTTGGAAATGGAACCAAGATAGATAAAAGATTTTGAAGGATTGATTTTCTGGCCAGAAATGTTAGCCTAATTCCGGAAGAGCTCCAATAAGGATTCTATGTTAGAGAACTTGGCTTTGCAAAAAATGACAACTTCATCAGCATATATGGAGTGAGAAGGAACTTTCATGGCTATGCAACCATTAATCAACTCAAGTTGGCCTTGCTCCACAAGTTTGGAGATACCTCTACTGAGAACCTCCTCATCAATGCAGAAGAGAAGAGGGGACAATGGGTCTCCTTGTCTGACACTTCTTTTACAAGAAAAGTAACCACGAAGACTCCCATTGAGAGATATAGATAACTTGGCAGAATAAAGAATAATGTTGATCCAATCACAAAAAGTGTTACAAAAGCCAAACTTCTTGAAAACCTTGATGATAAAACTCCAATCTAAAGTATCAAAAGCTTTAGTCGTGTTGATCTTGAGGCAAAAATTACCACTAATGGACTTGTTAGGAAGAAGATTAAAAGCTTCAGAAGTGATGGCAATGCAGTCCCTGATGAGTCTTCCATGAATGAAATCTTTTGCTCCTTAGAAATGATAGTAGGCATGATAGATTCAAGCATGTCAACTAGATTTTAGAGAGGATCTTGAACTTAAGGTTAGCCATGGCAATAGGTCTAAATTGATCAACTGTATCAGCATTATCCACCTTTGGAATGAGCACAATAGAATTGGAATTAAAGTTAGGAAGGATACATTTGGTTGTGAAGAATTCTAACACAGCCTAACTATATCTTCCTTAATAATATCCCAATAAGTTTGAAAAAAAACTCCTTCAAAACCATCAGGCCCAGGGGGAACTAGAAGGATTCAAAGCAAAAATAGCCTTTTGAATCTCCTCAGCAGAAGGCATGATGGTAAGTAGATGATTGATGTTCTTAGTGATGACTGGGGAGATAACTTCATGAATTAGATCATTATCCTGCAAAAAAGAGGTAGAGTTAAAAAGACTAGGAAAATGATTCATACTACATGCAAAGCAATATCAGACTGATTAGTAAGGATACTATCATCCACTCTTAAAGAAACAATGCTTTTAGTGGAGTGATTTATTTTAGCTAATTTATGGAAATAAGTTATGTTTCTGTCTCCCTCCAGAGCCCATTCGATTCTTGATTTTTCTTTCCAAAAAGCCTCCTTAAAAGAAAGAGCATGATCCAAATCAAGAATAGTTTATCTTTCAACAAGAATGTCACTATGGCCAGAGTTGTCAATGATACTTTGCACTACATCCAACTTGGCTTAAAAATCTTGAGATTCTCATGCACATTCCCAAAGACTGATCTATTCCAAAATAAAAATGGGACATCCTATAACTCTTGTATTCCAGCTGTCCAAAATAACACTCTTGAAATCCTTGTGAAGACTCCACATATTGAAGAATCTGAAATGAGATGGAAGCCTTATACTATTGGCAATAACCTATAAATGGAGAGGAAAATGATCGAATATGGATTTGGTTAGAGTAGAGCAAGAAATGGAAGAGAAAGCATCAATAAGATTAAAATTGAAATTGCTTCTGTCAAGCCTCTTTTGGGTTCTATTGTTGCCCTTATGACCGTTGTTCCAAGTAAACTCAATGCCTTTGGTAGGGAGATGAATACTATTGTTAGAATCAATCCACATCCTAAAGTCTTCCGTAGAAGTAGAGGCAAATGAATGTTTTCCTTTGTGCTCATGAGAACCTAAGACCACATTGAAATCGCCAATAAAACACAAGGGGCCATAATGAAAATCATGGATTAACTTAAGGGTGTTCCAAAGAGTTCTTCTTTTAATGTTACAAGTGGAGGCATATATGATAGAAAAATGAAAAGGGAGGTCATAATTATTAATAAAGAAAGTCACTTGTTGGTCATCCATACTAACAACATTAGGAGAAAGGTTTGTGGAACAAAGATACCAGAGGTTGGGGCACAAGTGAATCTATATTGTTAACAAACAAAAATTGAGAGAGAGCTTACTGAGCCAAGTATTGGAAAAGTCTTCAGCATTCATCCAAGGTTCAACAAGAAATATAAAATCAGCTTTATACTTAAGAATAAGTATTTTGAGGACTAAATTTGTAGGAGAGTTAGCAAAACATCTAGCATTCCAATAAAGATAAATCATTGAGAAGATTTGGGAAAATCCACCTTTGACCTTGTGGTACAGGGACTCTTATAACTTGCAGTTTTGGCCTTTCTTAACTCTCTTTTTATTGATCTACAGTGGTTGAAAGTATTTATCAACCACCTCCAAATCCTTAACCTCAGTCATAGCAACCCAAGAATTATGTAGGAAAATAGTGTTGTCAATATTTTGTGAAGGGCGATCAAGGGCACCATCAAAAGGTTTGTGGAATCCACAAAATCCATATCATTTGTGCTATCATCATTGGAAAGCCTTTCTTCAATGGGTTGAATAAGGGGGCTAACAACAACATGAGAGATTTCAACATCCCGAGAGACAGGATTAGCAGTCACCAAATCATGAATGTTTTCCTGAGGATCCATAAATAATTCATCAGAATTTTTGGTAGCAGTGTTATCAACATTATAATTCTATTTGTAAATGAGGGATTGATTCCCTTTGGTGCTAACATCAACTGCATTGACAATGGGGATGTCCTTCTTGTTTTTATCACCCTGTTTAGAAGGTGGAATGGGGACAAAGATTTTTTGTTGTTGTTTGTTTATGTTTTTGAACTGTCACATCTTCTCTAACAAATTGTTTGTGTTTTTGAACTATGGTATCCTCCCAATTGGTTGGGTATTTCTTACAATGGGAACTATCATGACCAATGACCCTGCATTTGTCACAAAAATCTGGTATGTTTTCATACTCCAATTCAACAAAAAGGAAAAAACCTTTTCTTTCAAATATGAATTTGTATCTCAGCTCATTCAAAAGGTTTATATCAACAAAAACCCTAGCAAAGTGACCAAAGTTTCTATCAAAAATAGACTTGTTCATGGTTGAATCAGTACAAATAGGGGTGCCAACACTGCTAGCAATACAAAACAGAATTTTAGGGCGCCAATACTTCTGCGCCAAACCAAAATCCAGACTCCATTTAGGATTGAAGTCACGAGTCCATGTAAAAAGCTTAAGAAGACCAAGATCCAGACTCCATGAACTAGAGGAGCGAAAATTTTGCAGATCTTCAAGAGAGGAAAAGGAAAACTCATAAAACCCTTTCCCTAAAGAAGTGACACCCCATTTTTTGAGGTCATTTCACGTACATAAAAGCTTGTCGCGCAAGGCATCAACTTTCAAAGGAGGTGAACCTTTAGGTCAAATGACTCTACCGTGAAGGTTATGCTTACAAGAATCAATACCAGCTTGGCATTCATCTTCAAGAATGGTGATGGAGATATGGCCCCCCCTTAACCATCGGTTGAGGGAGCTCACTAACCAGAATGTTACACCGTCTCAAGAACTTGAGCAAAAGATTTCTTCTAAACTGGGGAGGAAGATTTGAGAATGTTAGAGTTAGAAGAATCAAGGAAAGACCAAGGGATGGAGAAATCCATGAGAGCCAGACGAAAAGAAATGACGGAGAAAACAGATGAGCTAGGTTGCAGCGGTAACAAAGGGAAGGTTTGCTACAGTGAAAAAATCGTTCTTTCTCAAATTCTCCATAATCGTGACATAAGTCATTCTTGATGAATAATGATTAATTCTTTGACCAAATGCTTGTAGAATTGGTCTAGGAAAATTCAGGAGTCAAAATTGAGTCAATGATCAATAGTTGACCAAAAAATTAATTGTATCCAAAAGATGTAATTTTTACCCCTTTTCTTATAATCCATTCTTTTGATATGTATCTCAATCAATATAATCAATATACTTTGTAACATGAATTTCCAATAAGTGAATGGAATCTTCTTTTTATTCCAACTTTGCCCTTTTCTTTGAACTCAAGCAAACTTCTGATTTAAGTAACAACCATTCCAATCCCTATGCTAACCATGAATCTCGAATAAAGAGGTGATATGCACCACAAGAAATATGGGAAATAAACCCGAATAATCACCAAATAATATCCACCTCGAAAATCCACTTAAACTGATTAAATCAATTATTATGAACCTTTGGCCAACTGACGAATTATGCGAATGATTTAAGAATGAAATAATTGGATAACTTGATAACCATACATGCAGATAATTTAAGAATGAGCCAAATGAAATGAAAGGGGTATGGAAAATTTGAGGTATGACATTCATTGTAGTGTTTGACTTTTTGGCATTATTTCTTCCCTTTGGTATGGCTATTTAAGCTGCCCTCTTTCTCTTACATATCCTTATGTTGTGTCCCATAGCTCCACACAATGACATGTGACTTTTGTATGTTTCCAAGGCAACACATGTGGATTCTTGGGATCATCATTGGTCTTAGTCCTTAACTTCTTTGGTCGTCCAATTGATCTTCTCATCATTGGAGGACTGATTCCTAATTGATCATCTACAAGCCATGGTTGAGGTCCATTTGTAGGGTAGATGATGTGTGAATAAATATTTTTAAATGTTAATTTCCTGTATTCCATAACAGTACGTAAGAAATAATAAAGCAGTAGTTATAACCAACAAAGACACATAAAACCAGTTATAGCCAACAAACCTGTAATACTAAGACACAAAATCTTCTGATTTTTTTCTTGTTATGCCATATACATGTTATGGCATGGCTGCAAGGGATCATCTAACACCCCAATTTTTGAGTTATTATATTAATTGATTGAATTGTGTTTTAATTGAATTATTATGTGGGATAATTGAATTAATTTGGGGGTGTGTGGCCTTTAGGTGGAGGTGTGGAGAGTTAGTAGAGGTTAGTGGAGTTTATTTAGAATAACTAGAATTTATTTTAATAATTAAAATAAAACTATTTTAAAGGATTTATTTAATCAAAAATAATAATTTAGAGAGTTGGGTTCAATTTGTAAATTAAGAGAAATAAAGGGGATGAAGGAGTAAGAATGAGTGTTAGTAAGGGAGAGAATTATAATTTAATTAGATTACCCTAATTATATAAACTAAGAGATAACCTAGGTTTATGAAATTTTTATCAGTGAAAAGAGAATCAGAGGCACAAGGGAGATAGAAGGTTAGAGCTTAGGAGAGAGGGGAAGAACAACTAAAATTATAATTTTCACTTCTGCTAGGATAACCAGGTAAGGGGGAGAATTCATTCAATAATGGGTATATACATGAGGGTTAGAATTGAAGACTCCTTAAACTCCATTAGGGCAATTGGGATTTTGATTAAATTCTAAGTTGTGGCGATGTTCTGATGTTATATGTTATTTTAGATGTGGAAATTCGTGCACTATTATGTGAATAAATTTTCTTTTGATGTTGTTGTGATATGTTCACCATTGCTGGGTTTTGAAGCTTTTGGGATGAACATGATAATATGAGATTAATTTATTAAATGTGTTAAAAATTGTTGAATTAATCTGTTTTGGATGTGTTATAACATGTACGTGCTATTTTGGGTCGAATTGGTATGACTCAGGTGGGAAAAATTGGAGTTCTTGAGTGAACTCCATTAGCGGACAAGATTATGCAATTCCCAGGGTAATGATGGGAGTCACCACCGTGACGGGTAACATATCATGTTGCCCAGGCTTGTCTTTCAAGCTAGTCATCAGTAAGAATGACGTTTTGGGTTTTAGGGTTGGTGACTGGCGTCATTGTTGTGACGGGTAACCCGTCATGGGTATGTAGTGAGCGCAGATGCTTGTGTGGATGGTATTAAAATGCAGATTTTTATTTTTCGACATTATGGATGTTTTGGGGTACTGCTGTACTCTATTAGTTGCTATTTTAAATGATGTTTAGCATGATTTATCAATTAAACATGATTTTAATCTAATTCATGAAGTAATTGATGAATGATGGATATGTGTTACATGATGATGATGATATTTTGATGAGTTCGATGAATTGTGATGATGATATGTTGTTGTATATGCATAATTATGTTGTTAAATTATGAGATGTTGTTGTTGATGATAGTTTGGGAGGGGAAATGTTATCATTGGATCAATACATGTTTTGTTTATTATCGGAAGGGGACTTTAAACACTATGTTATTGTTGCATTGACATGTTATGAGATGCATTCATTATGTCGTTGTTATTGATGAAAGAGGCAAGTTACATTGCGAGCAGGGTGGATTGATGACTTGTTCTGAATTCGAGCAGGGTAGATTCGAGGTTCGAGCAAGGTGAATCTGGTTCCTAAATGAACCAATTGATGATTATATAGTATCACATGCATATGAGTCTAGTTGAGGTTATGAGTCTCATTGCATAATTTTAAATGATGAACATGCAATTGTTTATGTATGTTGATGGATTGGGTGTGAGAATGATGTTGTGTGATTGTTGTTGTATGAGTAGATGTTTGAATTCTACTTTTCATTTTATACTGCTAATTTATTGATGTGAATTCCTCATCCATTTGCTTTGATGTTGTCAACCATGGTCATCTAGCAGATACTCGGGAGAGGAGTTGCTGGTGTGAGTGGGAAATAGCTCTGTCATTAGTTATTGCTTTTACTGTTAGTCGTTAAGCTCTGATTCTGTAACACTAGGGGGCGAACAATATTTTTATTTATTATGTTGATGTGCTTATTTTTTCGAAGTTTGATAACTGTTATGTTGAGATGTTTTTAAAGTTGCTGGGAGTTGGATATTGAATTTCCTGTTGAGTTATTTTATGAAAGATGAGTCTTTATAAGATGAAAATTGAAGTTAAATGTTTTATTACTGAGATTAATATGATTGCGCTGCTATGATACTCTAAGTGAAGGCGAGCATGTGATGACAGGTGTTGTATGTTGATTATTTTCCGCTGCATATTTTCTAAACGTATATGTTTTGTTGAAGGGTTGTCATTGGTGACACCTTAAATTGTCGAGTAATTATTCATTTATAAGTTCTGGGGTTTTGGGTGTTATAGATCTAATATAAGTCCCATTTCCTACATGCACATGTTTCTTCTTTGAAATTGACACAATATGTTTCAATTCTGTTGGTTACACCAAAAATAGCCACATCATTATCACCATGCCATGTAGGAGTCCAACCTTCAACTAATTTCTTATTTTTTTCAATTACCATACAAATGCTTCACACAAGTCTTTATTCCACATGCTCACTTACACTTTGAACTCATGGGACCAATTCCTGTCATACAAATATTAAACATAAGGTATATTAAACTTAATGTATAGTAAATAGAATGCATATATTGAAATAGGAAAGGTATGAGGTTTAATCCTTTAGATGAACTGATATGAATGCATATGGACTTTGATTTATGCCTTGCAGTGTTGGAGAATTGTCATCCAAGGCGCAGCGGATTTTAAAATTTCTCCATTTAGTGATCCTTACGAATGGGCATGATCAGTGATAGAATCGTTACCTCTTGTGGCGATTCAAACCTTTGGTGCAGATCTCTGATAATGATCAAAACCTTTGATACAGATCCACGGGGCGATCACGAACGTTGAACGATGACAACGTCTCTACTCAGTCCACAAGAACGGATTCCTTCAATCGCAGTGCTAGCTGTTTGTGAATGAAGGCTTTGAGTGAGAGAGATACGAAATTCCAACTCTTCAGTTGTGTTGTATTCCCATACAAAGCTTCTGCACAAGAGCTCTATTTATAGAACCACTTGTGTGGGCTTCAAGCCAAAAAGCCCACTTAAGTGCATTTTGGCCTATATCTCATAATATGCCAAAATCACTTAAGTACTTGGTACCTTACCATATTTCGTATTCTACTTAAGTACACCGTACCTTACGATGTTCCTTAATTATTCTATCTCTCATCAATCCGTCCTTTGTGTGTGACCCTATAGGTTTTCGCGACGTTGGCAATTATATTAAATCACGCATTTAACATAATAAACAGTGAGCGGTATCTAGCAACACATCACTGCTACCCAAGTCACGAAAATGTCATGTAATCTGACAAAACCTCCTGTGATAATAATTATGTGTATAATTACCCCTTTGCTCTTATGTCTATATTGAACACAAGGTATAGACCGTGTCACCCTTGTCTAGTTCAATATTGGGCCCATAGACATTTATCCTGTTACGCAGGTTTGGCAAATTCCATCTAGGACACTCATGTCCCTCAGCATGCTTCGTGGAGTACCCATCAATTGTCTTTATGGTTATCCAGTTACGGACAACGTTGGATCAGCAATAAAGCACTCGACTCTACATCTAGGATCCATAGTGGTTTCAGGTCGAAGAGTGGTATACACTATTATCACCATGAGAATAACTTATGACACTTTGCATAACTTTCTATATAGTATTCTCATAGCGGGTCAATCCGATATAAATATTACTCCTAATATTCATACCTATGTTTAAGACTTGATAACTCTTTATCCATGATCCATGAGATGTGATCATCAGTCTACAAACATAATAGTCTTAATGCTTTAATGTTATCCCAATTCACATTAAAGCTCGACTACGGATACTTTAAGAATAGTGTCCTTATGTTTAATGTGTTCTCATGATTAAGTCACACTTAATACATTAAACGGACTATCTATTCTAGGGACTTTATTAATCAACCATAATAAAGAAAATGCCTTTTATTATTAATAAATAATTCGATACAAGTACCAAAATATTGGCCTCTAGGGCTTACACCAACAATCTCCCACTAGCACTAGAGCCAATCAGACATACCCCGTATGCCCATTGATCTAGTATGGCCATCATGCTTTTGCTGCGCAAGAGGCTTTGTTAGTGGGTCAGCTATATTGTCTAGTGTAGGTACTTTACATATTTTCACATCTCCTCTATCTATTATCTCTCGAATGAGATGATAACGCCTAAGTATGTGTTTGGATCGTTGGTGAGATCTAGGCTCCTTAGCTTGTGCGATAGCACCATTGTTATCACAGTAGAGACCAATGGGATCCACAACGCTAGGGACTATGCCAAGTTCACTAATGAACTTCCTGATCCAAACAGCTTCCTTTGCTGCACTTGAGGCAGCAATATACTCGGCCTCGGTTGTAGAGTCAACAACTGTATCTTGCTTCAAACTTTTCCAGCTCACAGCGCCACCGTTCAAGCAAAACACATAACCAGATTGCGATCTAAAGTCATCCTTATCTGTCTGGAAGCTAGCATAAGTGTAACCAATTACAGCCAACTCTTCCTGACCTCCATATATCAAGAATGATTCCTTAGTCCTTCTCAAGTACTTAAGGATATTCTTAACAGCTACCCAATGGGCATCACCAGGATCAGATTGGTACCTACTCGTTGCACTTAAAGCATACGAGACATCTGGTCGAGTATATAACATGGCATACATGATAGATCCTATTGCAGATGCATATGGAATCTTATTCATGCGTTCCCTTTCTTCTTTAGTTGAAGGGGATTGTGTTTTTGATAGACACAGGCCATGTTGCATAGGTATGAATCCTTTCTTGGAATCATGCATATTAAAGCGTCTCAGCACTTTGTCTATGTATGTACTCTGACTTAGGCCAAGCAGTTTTTGTGATCTATCTCTATAGATTCTGATTCCTAATATATAGGCTGCTTCACCTAGGTCCTTCATAGAAAAGCACTTCCCCAACCAAGTCTTTACTTGTTGCAGGGTAGGGACATCGTTTCCAATGAGTAATATGTCATCTACATATAACACCAGGAACACGATCATGCTCCCACTAACCTTCTTGTAGACACAAGGCTCATCTTCGTTCTTGATGAATCCATATTGTTTTACCGTTTCATCAAAACGAAGATTCCAGCTTCTGGAAGCTTGCTTCAATCCATAGATTGATCTTTGTAGCTTACATATCTTATGGGCTTCTTCTGGTATGTCAAATCCTTCAGGCTGTGTCATGTACACATCCTCAAGAAGATTCCCATTAAGGAAAGCAGTTTTGACATCCATCTGCCATATTTCATAATCATGATATGCAGCGATAGCAAGTAAAATCCGAACAGATTTAAGCATTGGAACTGGTGAAAAGGTTTCATCATAGTCAACACCATGAATTTGTTTATATCCTTTTGCAACCAGTCTTGCCTTATAGGTATGTACCTTACCATCCATGTCAGTCTTCTTTTTGAAGACCCACTTGCATCCTATAGGATTAACTCCTACAGGAGGCTCTACCAAGTTCCAAACTTGGTTCGTGTACATGGAATCTATTTCGGATTTCATGGCCTCTAGCCACTTCTCAGACTCGGGACCAGTTATGGCCTCTTGGTAGGTCACAGGCTCATCTTGATCCATGAGTAATACATCACCTTGATCTGTTATGAGATATCCATATCTCTCAGGTAGGTGACGTATCCTGCCTGACCTACGCTGGTCTTGTTCTACTTGAGCAGGTTGCTCTTCCACAACCATTTGTGTTTCCTGCTCTAATTCCTCCATAGGTGTATCGATGCTTTGTGATTCTTGAATTTCTTCAAGCTCTACTTTCCTCCCACTGGTTCCTTTGGAAATAAAATCATTTTCTAGGAAAACTCCAGTTCGAGCGACAAACACTTTGCCCTCAGAAGGATTGTAGAAGTAATATCCTCTTGTTTCTTTAGGATATCCCACAAATAAGCATTTGTCAGATTTGGGCTCAAGCTTAGTTGAAATTTGTCGTTTCACATAAACTTCGCAACCCCAAATCTTCATGTAAGACATATGTGGTTTCTCACCACTTCATATCTCATATGGTGTCTTATCAACCTTTTTGGATAGAACACGGTTAAGTGTGTAAGCTGCGGTCAACAGTGCATGTCCCCAAAAGGAGTTTGGAAGATCGGCTTGACTCATCATGGATCGGACCATGTCCAACAGGGTTCGATTTCTTCTCTCAGACACACAATTCCATTAGGGTGTTCCAGGAGGAGTGAGTTGGGATAGGATCCCATACTCTTTCAGATGATCATCAAACTCTAGGCTTAAATACTCACCACCTCGATCTGATCGAAGAGTTTTAATATTCTTACCCAGTTGGTTTTGTACTTCATTCTTGAATTCCTTGAACTTTTCAAAGGACTCTGATTTGTGTTTCATTAAATACACATAACCATATCTACTGAAATCATCAGTGAATGTGATGAAGTACTGAAAACCTCCTCTGGCTGGTATGTTCAGTGGTCCACATACATCAGTATGTATGAGAGCCAAAAGATCATTAGCTCTTTCACCTTTTCCTGTGAATGGAGATTTTGTCATCTTTCCAATTAAACAAGATCTGCATGTCTCATATGATTCATAATCAAAAGAGTCCAACAATCCATCTTTATGGAGTTTGGAAATGCGTTTCTCATTTATGTGGCCTAATCGACAATGCCAAAGGTAAGTTGGATTTAACTCATTAGGTTTTATCCTTTTAGTATTAATGTTATAAATTGGCACTTCAAGATCAAGGACATATAATCCATTGTTCATTTGAGCAGTAGCATAGAATATATCATTCAAATAAATTGAACAACAATTGTTCTTTATTATGAATGAAAAACCGAACTTGTCCAAACAAGAAACGGAAATAATATTCCTGCTAATTGCTGGTACATAATAACAGTTCTCTAACTGAATTATTAAACCACTAGGTAAAGTCAATTCATAAGTTCCTACGGCTAAGGCAGCAACCTTTGCTCCATTGCCAACTCGTAGGTCGACTTCACCTTTTGCCAAATCTCTACTCCTTTTCAGTCCATGCACATTTGTACAAATGTGAGAACCGCATCCAGTATCTAATACCCATGATGCAGAAGTAGATAAATTAATTTCAATAACAAAAATACTTGAAGTTGGAGTCTCTACTCCTTTCTTCCTATCTTCCAGGTACTTTGGGCAGTTCCTCTTCCAGTGTGCGGTCTTACCGCAATGGAAGCAGGTGCCTTCCTTTTCTATGCTTCCACTAGGCTTCAAGGCAGCACTAGTGGGTTTGGGTTTGGCAACTTCCTTGCCTTTCCCTTTATCATGTTTGAGGACAGTCCTCATGTCTCGGTACCAATCTAGAAAATTTGTCCCAGATAATTTTTCTTTCTCAGGGTTTGATCGCAATATGTTGTTAGAGGTGTTTGTTGTCATGGTAATCTACACAAGGATTAATGAAAATATAAGTATCATTGACATATTTAACTAGGCCTTTAATTAAATATGCTCCCACTATTTTATTCAAAACAAATGACCCTCATCATTTGATTCGGAAAATCCCGTTGGAAGATTTTCTAGTGGGTCGAGATCCATATTTCACTTCGTTCTAAGTCCGCGTAGGCGGATTATACAAAACTAGGTTATTTAGGTAGGAACTCCTTCCAATTGTATCTCATACAACTCTCGAAAATTTCAGTTGGGTGAATAACTCCTTATTCCAATCCATCATATGGATCATTCCCAACTCTTGCTTCTAAACATATATATAATCTTATTATAATTTGTTTAGTTAAGTTTGACCCATTGTTTTAACAGTTGGATATTACAATTATCCCATCGCACCTTACTAATATAGAACATGCACCTCGCGTAGGCGAAACCTACATTATTCGATACTAGTCTTGATGAGTGTTAAAACTTGGAAAGCTTAAAACTTAATATTTAGTTTTGAGGGAATTGCAATTTTTCTGATCTCATCGGCTTGTTTATCATATAAACCGTTTCTCACATGCATCAACATACATTCACATGCATCAACATACATACATACATAATGAAACAGTTATGGCCCCTAGCGCAATTGTTCTCCCAAGCCAATGAGAGAACCTAAGCTAACCTACAACGATCTAAGCTTCTCCAAGCAAGATCTTCAAGGTTGTCCTCCTTTGGCATTGACTTCTTTGCTTTCTTCATATCATTACATTACATGAAAGAAACTCGTTTTACATACGAGGGAGTGAGATGAGAAAAGAAGTTACATTTGGGAGTTTAAGAGAGAGGCACGACACGCAGGTCGTATTTTAAAAACCCAAAATAAAACAAAGGAAAACTAAGGCCATAACCGATCACCACAAGGCAATAATAAACACTTTATTATTATTATTAATTCCTTTAATTAATTAAAATCAAATTAAATTTCGACGACCGATCATCACATTTTAATGAACAATTCATTTAAAATCGATGTCGCTTTTCGTATCAACACTTGACACTTTTAAAGCACTGAGTTAGCCGAATGGGCGAAAATTTCCTTGCGTTAACCGGTTAACCATATGCGTTAACCGGTTAACACTGTTTTGAAATCTGAAAAAATTGTTTTCTGCCTTGCGTTAACCGGTTAACCAAATGCGTTAACCGGTTAACATTGTTTGAAAATCTCAAAAAATTATTTCGCATTCCGTTAACCGGTTAACCATACGCGTTAACCGGTTAACACTGTTCCAAAAAGTGTTTAGGAAGCACAACTCTTGTGCGTTCAAACCCCAATCGCATAACTCTCTGACAACACAACCCTTGTGTCGTCACTAACCCTAATGCACCAATTTCAGACCGTCAAACACGTCTTGATTGTTAATTCAGTATGATTGATCAACACGTCATTGCTTCACCATACTAATGTCGGATCAAGAAGCAAACGACCATTGATCGCTCAAAGGAAAACAATCATCGAGGTTTTTGAATGAACGAAACAAGAACATTATATCATATATAATGTATTTTGCATCAGGGTTACATATATCACATATATGTAACTTGATCGATCTCAATTTAACCTTTGATTCATTCTGTTTTAATCATATTATTACATAACAAAAACAAATATCAGATTCATGGTTTCGTAAGTGGCTCTGATACCACTGTTGGAGAATTGCCATCCAAGGCGCAGCGGAATTTAAAAATTTCTCCATTTAGCGATCCTTACGAATGGGCATGATCAGTGATAGAATCGTTACCTCTTGTGGCGATTCAAACCTTTGGTGCAGATCTCAGATAATGATCAAAACCTTTGATACAGATCCACGGGGCGATCACGAACGTTGAACGATGACAACGTCTCTACTCAGTCCACACGAACGGATTCCTTCAATCGCAGTGCTAGCTGTTTGTTAATGAAGGCTTTGAGTGAGAGAGATACGAAATTCCAACTCTTCAGTTGTGTTGTATTCCCATACAAAGCTTCTGCATAAGAGCTCTATTTATAGAATCACTTGTGTGGGCTTCAAGCCAAAAAGCCCACTTAAGTGCATTTTGGCCTATATCTCATAATATGCCAAAATCACTTAAGTACTTGGTACCTTACCATATTTCGTATTCTACTTAAGTACACCGTACCTTACGATGTTCCTTAATTATTCTATCTCTCATCAATCCTTCCTTTGTGTGTGACCCTATAGGTTTTCGCGACGTTGGCAATTATATTAAATCACACATTTAACATAATAAACAGTGAGCGGTATCTAGCAACACATCACTGCTACCCAAGTCACGAAAATGTCATGTGATCTGACAAAACCTCCTGTGATAATAATTATGTGTATAATTACCCCTTTGCCCTTATGTCTATATTGAACACAAAGTATAGACCGTGTCACCCTTGTCCAGTTCAATATTGGGCCCATAGACATTTATCTTGTTACGCAGGATTGGCAAATTCCATCTAGGACACTCATGTCCCTCAGCATGCTTCGTGGAGTACCCATCAACTGTCTTTATGGTTATCCAGTTACGGACAACGTTGGATCAGCAATAAAGCACTCGACTCTACATCTAGGATCCATAGTGGTTTCAGGTCGAAGAGTGGTATACACTATTATCACCATGAGAATAACTTATGACACTTTGCATAACTTTCTATATAGTATTCTCATAGCGGGTCAATCCGGTATAAATATTACTCCTAATATTCATACCTATGTTTAAGACTTGATAACTCTTTATCCATGATCCATGAGATGTGATCATCAGTCTACAAACATAATAGTCTTAATGCTTTAATGTTATCCCACTTCACATTAAAGCTCGACTACGGATACTTTAAGAATAGTGTCCTTATGTTTAATGTGTTCTCATGATTAAGTCACACTTAATACATTAAACGGACTATCTATTCTAGGGACTTTATTAATCAACCATAATAAAGAAAATGCCTTTTATTATTAATAAATAATTCGATACAAGTACCAAAATATTGGCCTCTAGGGCTTACACCAACATGCAGGTCATCAAGTAGCAGGTTAATAAACCACTCCCAAGAGTCCCTTATCTCAGCCTCTACTACAACCTATGCAATGGGAAAATTTTGGTTATTTCCATCTCTCCCAACAACTACCATCAACTTCCCACCATAGTCTTCTTTAAAAAAGATATGCATAAATATCAATCACTGGTCTATAATATCTTGTATAGTCTCGCAGACACACACACACACACACACACACACACATATATATATATATATATATATTCTCTCAAATACATGGCTAACACTTGAGTCAGAACAATGTAGCACTATTGTTGTTAGAGTTTGACTTGATTAACTCTTGTGCATATGTCCTTAGATGATTGAATTATACCCTTCCAGTACCTTGAATCAATTCAATGGCTTTTTTTGACTCTATAAGCCTGGTCAGCTGACAATTTCACCCCCAACTATCAATACATTCAGTAATTAGTGCAACAAGCTTCATGCCAGGACTATGTCATAGAATATGAGACAGTTTCTTGGCCAACCATTCTGTTTTTTTCTTGTCACTTTGGTGTTCTTTGATAAGTATGTTCACCATACAAGCTTACAACTTGCCAATATTGGTTATTCATCCTCTTAGAAATTCACATGTACAATTTGCAATCATCCATACACATGACTACAATCTTATTTCCATCATTCTTCTTAAGGAAAACATTATTTTTCCCTTCCATTACACATTCACTTATAACAACCCTTACAATCTCCTTATTGTTAAATACCACGCCTAACTAAAATTTTATACCCTCACCATTCTTGTATCTTGGATATTTCACAGTATCTTCTTCATTTCCACTCTTAGGTGGTGTATTAAGTTCATCATAACCCTCATAGTTATCATGCTTAACATCTTAAGTAGTTCTTTCATTATGATTCTCAATTGGTAGAACAATTGTCCAATATAAATCAATTGACTTTTCATTGAAATCAGATTCACTATTTAAGCTTTCTTCATAGTCATCATCTACATCATCACTATTGTTATCCCTAACTACATAATCACCTACTTCTACTTCATCACCATTGTTATCCTCTACTACATCATCACCCACTTCTACTACATCACCATTGTCATCCCATGCCACATCATCACCATTTTTATCATCTGCTACATCATCACCAAACTTCTCACCAGTATATTGAACACCATCATCATCAGAATTTAAATCATTTCCTAATTCAATCTCATATATTATCTCAGGATTGTCAATGTTATGTTCAACATACACATCTATCAAATCAAAACCATTCACATCTTTAACAAATTAAAACATATCACCATCATAATTAAGGGGTCTTAGGCCACGAGCAAAGCTAAATTTAGGGTTCCAATACAACATACACCCAGCATTTGTATATCCCTATTTCTTAATCATATCCTCCAAAAGCATATAATACATGTAGTTAACGTCCCATTCCTAATTCATTTCTAAAACATACTGTCATACCCCAATTTTGTCCCTACCCCGATACAATTTTCATCTGATCCATGACCCTACTGCACATGCATACATTCATTATTTCAAAAAAAAATTGGGTAATCGATTACCCTAATCATGGTAACCGATTACCCAAACCAAAAATTGTTTTTTTGGCCATTTTGGACTGGGTAATCGATTACCCTAATCTAGGCAATCGATTACACAGACCCAAAATTGAATTTTTGGCCATTTTGGACTGTGTAATCGATTACCCTAATCATGGTAACCGATTACACCTGCGCAGACAGCAGTAATGGCTCTGTTTTTTACACAAAGGACCTTTTGATTCACCCACTCCAACCCTTTTGCTTCCCCTATAAATAGAGCACTATCCTCACTCATTTTTCAAGCTTGAAAGCCACAAAACCTCTGTCCAAATCACATTCAAGCTCCCTTTTTTCAACCTAAACCCTAACTCACCCAAACCCTCTTTTCTTCTTTGAACCACCCAACCACCATGTAAAAATCCACAATCTCCACACAACAAAAACAGTAGCAAACTTGTGACCTTCACTTACATAATCATTCACCACCACCATATAAACATACACCTTCCTTCTTTTCCATTTTCCTACCACAACAACCATAGCCACCCTCTTCCAAGCTTTTTGCTTCATTCTCAAACCCAAACACAACAATAACCTAGTTTTAGCTCCACACTCTTGGTAATATTTTGGACTCAAACTCCTTAATATTTTTGGTTTTGTTTTATGTTTGAAAATGAGTTTTTACTCTTGGGTTGTGTTTTGAGAGAGATTTGAGTCAACTTTGAGACAAGTGGTTTTTGTTGGGTTTACACCCTTTTGGGGATTTTTTGCTCTTACTACTTTTTATCCACCATTTTCAATCAAACTTTGTTTCTCGTTATCACCATGTTTATTGTTGACTTGTTGTTACATTTATTTGGTTGATGAGATCTATTAGATCATGGCCATGGTTGTTTAGAGTTGATAAAACCTTCAATGTTTCAAATCTATTAATGATTGATCAATAGATCCTTCATGATACTTTAAGGCATTGATAGGTTGCCTCTATTTCAACCATGTTTGGGTCATTTGATACATAGATGAAACCATTTTTCTTTACATTAACTTGTTATTCTATTTGCTTATTGTTATTCTACTAACCACTAACTACTAACTACTAACTACTAACTACTAACTCCTAACATTTACATTATTGCAGCTCCTTGCAATTTATTTTATTGTTCATTTACATTCACTAACCATTATTATTGTGATATTGTCATTCTCTATCTTGTGATTTACTTTTATTTCATTACCTTGTAATTTACATTCAAGTACTCATTATCATCATCATTGTAAAAACTCATCATGCATGTTTATTTAGTTGTTATTTATTTTATTGTCTTCATACATTAAAAATAACAAAAACATGATAAAATGGTAAGACCAAAAATATTCACTTCACTCTTAATCAACTTGGACTTAGAGGATTTCATCTTAGGACCTTTGCTTGGAAGCCTTCCTTTACTCTTTGTGATACATTGTAAACACTTGGATTTTCATCCGTAACTTACATGCATGTTGTAAGAATGGCATCATGGCACCACCTTAGGGGAACATGTTTGTAAGACCATTATCCTTTGTTTAGCATATGTCACTTTTGCACACAAAAGGCTTTCTCTTGGGCTACCTTACAATGAGACCCTTTAATTTCTTGTTGGTTACTTTGCATTCACGTTGAATAAGCTAAAATTCATAAGCAATCTCATTTCGAGACCATTTTCATAATTCAATTCATATGCACATATAAATACAAACCTCGGTCAATATCGAGTGCGCCTTTTCCAAATCAATTCAAAACACCTTTGTAAGTCGATTACTTGTAAAAGTATTGCCATCAACCTCACATGGCTTACTCTTGGGCTTTCTTACAATGAGACCTATTCGATTTTTATCGAGTAGAAGAGAAATACACTAAATAAATTCACTTCATTCAAAACACAAATCTAAAACCTCGATCCAACGTCGAGTATTTTCTCTCAAACTCAATTGAAATACCCCGATTAAATCAAAACATATTTTTACAATAAGTTGAATGAAAAAGGAGTTGACTTTGAGTTTTCAACTTCACTCCTCAATTGGATGAATACGAGTTCTCTTACTCGGTCAGTCGAACAATTGACATTTTTCCGTAAAATACAATTTAATCAAATCGCTTTCTTAACTATACGAAAAGGGAGATGGTTTTGAGCTTTCAACTCCTCTTCTCAAATGCTTGGATATGAGTTATCTTACTCAACTATTCAAGTGCTTGTCGTTCATTCTAAAATACATCAACTATATACAACCTTATTTTCGCAAATACTCATATGAAACAGAAAGCGGTCTAGAGTCTTCTATTCCTTTTCCCGACTATTAGGATACGAGTTGTCTTACTCGATTATCCGAGTAATCGTCATCCAACCAAAAACATCTTAACCAATCAAAACATCCAACATATTAATCCAACCTATCATCCCAGTGTGACCAAAACTCTTTTCAAGAGAACACCATTTAATCCTTTCTAATGCGCATAACAAACCAATGCTTAAGCCTCCGCCGAGAGTAGACAAGCCAACGTTTAGCCTTTAGAATGCGATCTAAACAGTTGTTCACTAAAAAACACCAACCAACCGTAGTTCCCCGAACTACGAATGCTCTGATTTCCTTATTATACCATAAGGATATGTACGAAGGAGATTGTCGTATCTTCGCGAGCACACTAATAAAAAACCTCCCCTTTCCTTTTCTGAGGTTCCCATCCATTTCTATTCTCAATATATTTATAACCCAAAGATAACAAACAAACATAAATTAACACTCGAAACAAAAATTAGAACTAAAAGGTTCCCGTTGAGTACAACAGACGCGAGAGGTGTTAATACCTTCCTCTTGCGTAATCCACTCCCGAACTCGAATATGGTTACGACGACCATTATTCTATTTCCTAAAGGTTTTATCGATATTTCTCTATTCCTTTATTGAGATAAATAAAGTTCGGTGACGACTCTGTTCGAACGTAAATTTTTTCCGCGACCATCGCGAGGAATCGTATTTTTCGAGATGCGACACATACCCATCAACATACCACTTAATAAGGGTATCTACAAGTTTACCCATGCAATGAATTCTTAACCTATTTTTTTGAGACTTGGCTGGCCTAGATAACATTGTAATTACAAAAAATTAGAATCAGGGACCACAAACCCTAACACTAACACAAATGGGAATACAACATTATATTTTTGCATAAAATATTTCGTATTCATATGATAGGGACCATAAACCCTAGCCAACATGGGACCACTTGCTAAACTAAACAAATGCATAAACATAAATGTGTGTTTCTATAAAGGGGACAAGAGAAATACATACCTCAGACAATATTTAACTTATCTGTGCTCTTTCTCTGTTACAGTTCGATCGGCCATCTAAATAATACTTGTTAACTCACGAAGCAGAAAGAACTCCCGAAGAAGAACGAACTCACGAAGCAGAACGAACACGCGAAGAAGAACGAACTCACGATACAAAAAGAACACGCAAACGAATAAGTGGCGATGATGAACAACTAAATTTGAAGCGCTACTCTTCAAGAATTAGTGTCCATGTCTTTGCAAACGTTTCTTTTTCTCAACAATGTTAATGAAAAGATATTAAAAAGATTATGAAAATATTTATACATTTAAAAGAGAATTAGTAAATAAAATGAATGAAATATTATTAATAAATAAATAATTTAATTACAACTTAGGTGTCAAAAAATAAATATAATTAATCCATATTTTGAATGTCACGTCGTTAGTGGTGATGCCAAGTATGCATTTCTAGAGGAGGGTCAAAAAAGGTAAATGAAAAATATGGATCAAATATTTGATTTTTTTAAAAGGGTACTAAAAATTTAAAATATCTAATGTATGAGGACTAAAATTGTATTTAAGTCATAAATCTATTATAGTTATTGGTTAAAGATAGAGTCCATAAAATGTTTATATAGAGTGTCATTTCCCACCTTACAAATCAGTTTTATAGGGATAAACTAGACTAAATTCTAATCCTAATGATAATTATATAAATGATAGCAGAAAAATTCAGAGTATGAACATAATTGAGATCATGTTTATCTTACGATACCTTTACAATCTAATTTGAGATTAATTACTATACACTGTCAGTGTAAAAAGTTTTACACTGTTGGTTCATCACCATCACTCGTTTGTATTACTTTATAGATTTTTAAAATAAAAGTCAAACTTCTTTTAATATCCAACGTCTATAATTAAGTGATGGTGTAAAACTCTTTTACACTGACAGTGTATTTCAAATAATCTCATCTAATTTTTACTAAAAAAATAATAAAAACTTGCATATTTTATAAATAACTAAGTTACTATTTCAAATATCACTTACTACTAAATATATATTCAAATTCAAAATTAAACCACCCTGATTTTCTTATTTTGTTTTTTATAAATAAATTCTTTGGTACCATGAGTTTAAGTTGAGTATCGATACTTTTAGTACAAATTATTTTAAAATTTTAATTTATTTTAAAAAATGATATAACATTAAATAATATTATTTAATTAATTAAGGGTATTGATACTCAAATAGGGATGACAATGGGTACTCATGGGCACAAGTGCTAGTTTCCCATTACCCGTCTCGTTTAATAAATATGATACTCGTACCCGCTCATACCTGTGTGTGTATCTACTAGACAGTTATCTGTGAATTTTAAGATATTCGTTGATATTTACATGTATCTATTGATATTGTAGGTTATGGGTTATAAGCTAGTGTTGTAACAAACTCTGTCAAAGTCGAAGAGCTCTGTCAAAATCGAAGAGCTAGGGTAGCTGTTGATATATGTAAGCTTGTTATTTAAGTTAGCATGTTGAATTTGGTCAGTCTGTTGGGCCAATTGTTTAGTATGTTAGTTGAAAGCTAGGGTTTAGTTTTTTTTTTATAAATAGCATACTAGTCATCACTTCTCTATTAATCCCTGGTAATCCTAGTCAGAGGGAGAACGCAATTTGGTTGAGATTCAATTGTAAACATTATTCCCTAATGTGTAATTGAATAAAGAATCCAATTTTATACCACTTTGAATTGTATTTATCTTCTCTTATCTCTTTTCCTATACTTTGTGGTTTTCTTGTTGATCACTAAATCGATCATACTCTATTCTTTGGGCATCATTTCACAACTAAACAGTACGGTGATCATGGAGGAGAAGATGTAGTCAACAAAGTATGAGATTGAAAAATTCACCGGTGTGAATGATTTCGATATGTGACGCTTGAAGATGCAAGCCTTACTGGTTCAACAAGGTTTGTTAGAAGCGTTGAAAGGATCGAAGAAGATGGATGCTTCCCTAATGGAGAAGGAAAAGACGATGATGATCGATAAAACTCGTAGTGCCATCATATTGAACCTTGGTGATAAGGTTCTTCGGTAGGTCTTGAAGGAGAAGATGGAAACTGTTGTGTGGAGAAAACTCGAGGGATTGTATATGACCAAATCCTTGGTTAATCATCTATACCTGAGCAAGCTTTATATTCATTCAAGATGAGTGAAGACAAAGTCTTGGCTGAGCAACTGGATATGTTCAATAAGTTCAAAAAACTGTGGTGACAAGGTCGAAAAACTAGAGTTTTGTGAACCTTGTGTATTTGATAAATCATGTAGGGCGAAGTTTAACAAAGGTAAACAAATAACACATGGATCCCTTGATTACATTCATGTTGAACTTTGGGGGTCTACAATAAATCCTTCACACTCTGATATTTTCTATTCATAGTTGATGATTACTCACGAAAGTTGTGGATATTCATTCAGAAAGCTAAGAATAAAACTTTTGAAAATTTTAAAAGTTGGAAGACCCTAGTTGAAAACCAAATTAACAGGAAGTCAAGAGGTTGAGGACCAACAATGGTCTTGAATTTTGCAATGATGCTTTCGACAGCTATTGTGTTGCATATGGTATTGCAAGGTAGAAAACTACAACATGAACTCCTTAACAAAATGGTTTGGCTGAAAGGTTTAATCGAACCATATTGGAAAGAGTATGGTGCATGTTGGTTAGTGTGGGATTAAAGAAAGTGTTTTGGCCAGAAGCTTTTGTGACTGCAACATACCTGATAAATAGGTGCCTCTCGACTGCCTTAGGGATGAAAACACCTGAAGAAGTATGGTCGAGATATCCACCTAATCTCGACAGACTTAGAGTATTTAGCAGCTTAGTCTAAGCTCACATTAGGAAAGACAAGGCCAAACCTAGATCTATGAGATGCATGTTCCTTTGGTACCCTGAAGGAGTCAAAGCTTATATGTTATGGAGCCTAAAGCCAGTTCACGAGAGGTGTGTCACAAGTCGAGAAGTATTTTTCAATGAAACTGAGATGGCTTTCAAGAAAACTAATGACATTGGTTATAGTATGAAGATCTATGTAGAGGAGTTGGAACATGAAGAGATTCACGTTGAGGTGGAGCGTAGTGATGTTAAATTTCATAACCCATATGAAGTCGAAGAACAAGCACAAGTTGCTGATGAAGATGAGGAGACTAATAATGACTGTCTACTGGTAAGATATAGGTCTAGAAGAGTCACCAAGTCACCTCAGAGACTTGGTTATGCATATCTCATAGCTTATGCCTTAATCTCTGCAAGTGAGGTTCTAGATGAAGAACCTAGAAACTATAAGGAAATTATGAGGAGTCTAAACAAGACTGAATGGATGAAATCCATGGATGATGAGATGAAATCTCTTCATAATAATAACACTTAGGAGCTGATCAAGAAACCTGTATGGGCTAGGTTAGTCAGTTGTAAGTTGATTTTCAAGGTTAAAGTAGGAATTGAATGAGTGATGTCGAAGAGATTTAAGGTAAGGCTGGTTGCTAGGGGGTTCACTCAAAAAGAAGGTGTCGACTTCATGGTGTGTTCTCACATGTTGTAAAGCATAGATCCATTAGAATGTTGTTAGCCATGATGGCGAAGTTCGACCTAGAGCTGGAACATATGGATGTGAATACTATTTTCCTATATCGTGATCTAGATGAAACAATTATGATGAGGAAACCTAAAGGGTATGTAGAAAGAGGAAATGAAGATTATGTGTGCATTTTGAATAAATTGTTATATGCCCTGAAACAATATCCTCGACAATGGAATAAGAGATTTGACAAGTTCATGACACACATAGGTTTCACTATGAGCCAGTTCGGCCATCGTGTTATTTCAAATTTCGACCTGGAAATTCACTTGTTATTTTGTTGCTTTATATGGATGAAATCCTCATAGAAAGAAACATTGTAGAGGATGTAATGAAGGTGTAGGTTGAACTCGATAAGGAGTTTGACATGAAGGATCTGGGAACTTACTCTAGGATTCTTGGGGTTGACATCCGAAGAGATAGAAATCAGTCGAGATTATACTTCTCTAAAGAGACATACCTACAGAAGATTCTCGACAAGTTTGGTATGTCGAATTCAAAACCTGTTATAACATCGACTAATCCTCAATTCAAGTTGAGTACGACTTAATGTCCAAGTACTGAAGTCGAAAGAGCCTATATGAATAGCATTACATACGCTAGTATAATAGGTTCTTTGATATATGATATGGTTTGTACGATGTCAAACATAGCATACAAAGTGAGCCTTGTAAGAATGTACATGGACAATCTTGGAAACATATTGTCAAGCATTAAAATGGATTATAAGGTACATAAATGGATCTCTGAGCAGAGTCCTGATTTATGGTAAAACATGTGGTGATGATAACAAAGTCGAAATCGAAGGATTTGTCGACTCTAATTATACAGGTTGTATGGATTCAAGAAAATCTATTTCTGGATATGTGTTCACAATATTTAGCACAACAATCAGTTGGAAAGTGACACTTCAGATGGTTGTTTCCTTATCAACCACTGAAGCGGAATATATTACCCTCACTAAAGCTGTGAAAGAAGCATTGTGGCTGGAAGGTTTTACCAAGGAGCTAAAATTTCAAGCTTAAGCAATCATTGTTAAATATTATAATCAAAGTGCAATACAACTATCAAAGAATTCATCCTATCATGAGCAAACCAAACACATCGATGTAAGGCTGCATTTTATCAAAGAGATAATCGATCATGGAGAAGTCCAAGTGCTAAAGGTTTTGAATGATGACAATGTTGTTGATATGATCATCAAGACATTTCCAAGTTGCAAGTTTTTCCACTGTATGCAGCTGATAGGATTGCATGATGAGAGCTAGTTGGGTTCGTGGTTCAGAGTTTGTTTCAAGGTGGAGATTTGTAGCTTATGAGTTATAAGCTAGTTTGTAGAAAACTTTGTTGAAGTCAAATAGCTAGTGTAACTGTTGAAATATGTTAGCTTGTTATTTAAGTTAGCACGTTGAGTAGGGCCAATCTGTTGGGCCAAATTTTTAATATGTTAGTTGAAAGTTAGGGTTTAGTTTTTTTTTATAAATAGCATACTAGTCATCACTTCTCTATCAATCCCTGATAATTCTAATCAGAGAGAGAAAATGGTGTGGTTGAGATTCAATTATAAACATTGTTCTCTAATGTGTAATTAAATCAAGATTCCAGTTTTATACAATTTTGAATTGTCTTTCTCTTCTCTTCTCTTTTTTCCTATACTTTGTGGTTTTTTTGTTGATCACAAAATCGATCATACTCCGTTATCTGGGCATCGCTTTCACAATAAATATTATTATTTAAATAGTGTTTTTGAAAAAAATTATAATTAACTAAAATTTATTTATCCCCTTTTTAAAAAAGATATATAAAAATAATTGTAAATTTAACAACAACAACTAAACCTTATTGCACTAAAAGAGGCTAGTTAAAATTATATCGCCATGTGAATCGAATTTACGACCACGTGGTTAAAAAATACGCACTCTACCAGCTGAGCTAAGACAACTTGTTTTATATAGTTTTAAATTTAACACAAACTAATAATAATGACAAAATAAATCATTTTCATTTTATTCTTCTTTTACCACATAATTATAGATTAAACAAAATAATAATAATAATAATAACAATAATAATAATAATAATAATAATAATAATAATATATAGTTTATATTTAACAAAATAATAGTAATACTACTACTAATCATAATTTTATAATAAAATAATATTTAAGTAATTTTGACAATTTTTAACGGATACGGATACCCACAGGTATGGGTACCATCAAATTTGCATATGTAATCGTGAACTAACGGATAATTAAATAGCCATTAATTTTACCCGTGAATATCTAATAAACATGTGCATATGGCAGATTTTACCCGTGAATACCCATGGATACATGTATTTTTGTCATCCCTGTACTCAACCAAATTCATAAGCTTTATTTACTCTCTCAGTCTTATAAAAAGTGTCTCATTTGTAATTTTTCTGTCTTAAAATAATTGTCCATTTACAATATCAATATAATATTTATTATTATTTTTTCACAATTATATCCTTATTTATTAACTTTCACTTTATTTAACTTACACAACATTGCAATTTTACATAAAATATTTCGTATTCAGATGATAGGGACAACAAACCCTAACCAACAAGGACCACTTACTAAACTAAAAAAAATGCATAAACATAAATGTGTGTTTCTATAAAGGGGATAAGAGAAATACATACCTTTGACAATATTTAACTTCTTCGTTCACTTTCCTTCTTGTAGTTCGGTTGGCTATTTAAACGATACTTGCTAACTCACCAAGCGGAAAGAACTCGCGAAGAAGAACGAACTCACGAAGCAGAACGAACATGCGATACCGAAATAACACTCGAACAAACAAGTGGTGATGATGAACAACTGAATTGAAGCGCTACTCTTCAAGAATTAGGGTCCATGTCTCAGCAAACGTTTCTTTTTTCAGCAATGTTAATGAAAAAATATTGAAAAGATTATGAAAATATTTATATATTTAAAAGAGAATTAATAAATAATAGAATAAAATATAATTGAAATATTTCTAATAAATAAATAATTCAAACAACTTATGTGTCAAAAAAGAAATATAAATTAATCCACACATTGAATAGCCCGATATTAGTGGTGGTGCTAAGTATGCATTTTTAGAAGGGGGCCAAAAAATGAAAATGAAAAGTAGGGATCAAATATTTGATTTTTTTAAAGGGTACTAAAAAGTTAAAATATCTAAAGTAGGAAGACTAAAACTGTATTTAAGCCATAAATCTATTATAATTATTAGAAGAAACTCAAGTCCCACGTTGGTTAATGATAGAGTCCACAAAGAGTTTATATAGAATGTCACTTCTCATCTTACAAATCGATCGGTTTTGTAGAAATGAATTAGATTAAGAATTTAATTGATATACACTGACAGTGTAAAGATTTTTTACACTATCAGTTAATCACAACCACTGATTTATTTGAAAGGTTTGACTTTTATTTTAAACATTTAAAAAGTAATACAAACGGATGATTGTGATGTATTGACGGTGTAAAACTTTTTACACTGACAGTGCATAACAATTAATCTCTTAGATTAAACTCTATTTTTAACGATAATTAAATATATGTAAATGATAGAAGAAAAATTTGGAGTATAAACATAATTGAGATCATGTTTATCTTAGGATGCCTTTACAATCCAACTTTTACTAGGAAAATAATAAAAACTTGCATATTTTAGAATAACAATGCTATATTCCTATACCATCATGATACACAAGTACTTAAACCATATATATATTTATATGATGAAAAATATATTTATTTAAATAAAAATATATATTTATGAACAGTACCTGACCAGTATGTGAACAATGTTTTTAAGTAGTGAAACAAAATTGATTAATGAATTGTAAGAAGTTGGTTAATAAAGTGATGACCGCACATATATTAAAAATAATTTTTAATAGGAAAATAAAGTTGATTAATGAAAAGAAAAAAATTGGTTAATGAAGTTATGAAGTTGGTTAATAAATTTTTAGATATTAAAAATAATTTTATGTAATTATTCTTTAATCTAAAATAAAAAATAAAAAAAATAAGAAAAATAATTTGTAATATATTTTTTTAAAAAAATATTTAACTTTATAATATTTCACTATTCACGTAAACACTAAAATATAGTTTAGGTGTATGATATGGTGTAAGAATATCATTTTTTTTATTTATAAATAACTAAGTTACTTTTTCAAATATCATTTATTACTGAATAATATATTCAAATTCAAAATAAAACCACGCCGATTTTCTTAATTTTGTTTTTAAAAGTAAATTATTTAATATCCATGAATTACCGATACTTTTAATACAAATTATTTTAAAATTTTAATTTATAAAAAAAATGATGTAACATTAAATTATATTGTTTAATTAACCGAGGGTACCAATACTCAATTAGAGATGACAATGGATACTTATGAGCACATATACTAATTTCCCACTGCTCCTTCCGTTTAATAAATAGGATATCCGTACCCGCCCATATCCGTTTGTATATCTATCTACAAGATAGTTAGTTATATGACAATTTTGAGATATTTGTTGATATTTAAGGATATCTATGAATATTGTTATTTAAATATAGTATTTTTTGAAAAAAACGTAATTAACTAAACTTTTTTATCCTCTTTTTAGAAATAAAAATAAAAATAGTTTTAAATTTAACAACAACTAAGTGTTATCTCACTAAAAAAATCAGTTAAAATTATATCGCCGTCTATGAGAATCAAATTTACGGTCACAGTGATTAAAAATCATGCACTTTACCCACTGAGGGAGACATCTTGTTTTACAGGACCGACCCAATTATATCGGAGGTCCCGTTTTAATTACAAAAATGGGTTCAATTTTTTTTAAAACATAATTATAATAATTAAAAAAATATATTTATATATAAATTAAAAATAAATTTAATTATAATCATTTTGAATTTGAATCAATCTTGATTTTTGTATGTATTGGATTTTTATCCTAATATTTATTTCGATTATTGAGTTTTTTTAATAATATTTTATTTATTTATATTAATATTTATGAAAAAAATTCAAAAATTCAAAAATTTAGGTCTCTAATATTCGGGACCCTATGCTATGCTGCTGCACGTGCATAGGACCGACCCTGTTGTTTTATATAATTTTAAATTTAACACAAAACAATAATAATGACAAAATAAATCATTTTCATTTTATTCTTCTTTTACCACATGATTATAATAAAATAAAATAATAAAACTACTACTAATAATAATTTTATAATAAAATAGTATTTAAGTAATTTTGACCAATTTTAACTGGTACGAACTAGTATTTGTATCATCAACATCAAATTCGTATATGTGATAATTAAGTATCCATTAATTATACCCGTGAATATTCAATAAATCATTGAACCTGTGTGTCTGTGGCAGATTTTACTATGGATACCTATGAATACATATATTTTTAAGAATTGTTTAAATAAAACATTTTTTTTGTGAGACATAGAGTAAAACATTGACCGACGTATACACCCTTAGTTTGGGAGATGAGAGAGAGATTGAAAGTATGTAAGTAAACTCGTGAAGAAAGGAACATGCCCCCATGCAAATTACACACTCTTTAGACCTTAGTTGTCACAACAATTATAAAATCAATTAACTGAGAATAAAATCCTAGACAACACCAACCCCCAATGCACTCGATCGAATTTCTGTTTCAAAATTCTGATTCTCCTCTAACACAGTCATTCATATTATTTCTTAATCATTCAATCACATTGCATACTTATTAGTCCTTAATTTTTTCTATATGTGAACAGAGTAACGACAGTTTCTTCCCATGTGCAACTCTGTCACTGCACCCCAAAACTTCATTGATTCCTTTCTGCTTATATCAGACCTACCCATCTCATTATCCATAAACAGGACAAAACTCCACCAACTGCCTTTAAAACCTTTCTTACACAAATATAGAATCTCCTTATTCTTTACACATTCATATCTTTCATTTTATAACTCTTATTTTTCACTTCTTCTCTCTTCATTTTTTCATCTTAAAGAAACATTTAAAGTTATAAAATCAAAGTTTTACCAATTAGCAACCTGATAGAGATTAGTTTCCATCCAAACTAATAAATATTTCACTCCTATACTTACAAAAAAAAATCATCATTCATTTGTATTCACATGCAAAATCCAGAAAATATAAGCAAAATCTCAAATAAAACAAAATGGATATCCTAACCCCCTACCCCCATTTCATCATTAAATATAATAATATCTTAATATATTTTATCCTACAAGGGAATTTGAATGTTGGGTATGTCTTAGATTCAATATGTGTGCATGTGATAGCTACGTTTGAATGACCATGCTAGGTACACTAAACTTCATTTAAGTCAAACGTGGTTTCCATCAAATTACTATTAAAGCTTAAGAGTACCCAGAATGCTCTCCTTGTGTTTTGCAACAATTTATGCATTGAACTTGACAGCCTATAAGGTTGAATATTAGACTTGATAGGGGAGTTGGAGTTGTCACTTTTCAACATTCTTTATAATTCATTACTTCTCATCAAGTGAGTAATGTTGATTTTTTTTTAAAACTAGGTCTAGTTCTATCATAGACAATTCTATTTGAAAAGTCCATTCAACCACCCTTGATTCATTATCATGATTTTATATTACGGTTTGTGATTGCGGTTGTAGTCGTTGCGGCGTGCATTACGGCTCTTGTAGCGTGAATACTAATTGAGAGGTGTTGGATATATACATTTGAGAGACTCTTAAAGTTGATTTTAATTTATATATATGAAGTAGAGTAAGATTTGAGAGTCTAAAAAATTATTTTTGGTGACAAGACTTGAAATATTGGATTCGAAATCATCTGATGCGGTTCATAATGTAGCCGTGCTTGTGATTTTAAATTACACCACTATAGAAATATTGTAGCCGCATTTAGAGTTGTGGTTGTGAACTGCGATTTAAAATCATGATTGAGACACGTGTTTTAAAAAAATCGAAGATCAAGAAGGTGAATACATAGAGGTCATGGTTGAAAAACAAATATATAGAAATGCAAAAAACAAAATCGGTTGAACATACCGAGGTTCATCAGATTTAATTCATATTCAATTTCAATACAATTTCATTTCAACAATAATAACAGATAGGTCAGACCGTGTGATGAGTCGATGAATTTATAGTTCAATCAATTGAATATATCAGTTTGGTTCGATTTTTAAAACATTGTTTAAAGTAATCCTAATCAATGCGTCATCGAAGACTAAACGTAAACACTTCCTATAAAAATTTGATTAGTAATTTGTCCTATTTTGGTTATATCCTATACCTATTATGTTAAACTATACAACAGTTGATTCCTTGCGTATAGATATATACAAGTAGAACAAACCAAAACAATGAGTTAATTTATAAGTTTTCATAATTCTCACATAAAACACAAGAAAAAACAAGCATTTGCGTAATCAGCGCCTGTGAGTTTTTGTTGGAATAATTGATATTCTCATAGTGATTATTATATTGCAAAAAGCATATTATCTTTTCAATTTTTTTAAAAGGGTTTTGATTCCATAGTAGGTGGCAAAGTTTTGGATTGATGTATTAGAAAAGGTAGCGGAAAAAAAGGTGAAAGAGTGAAGTTAAGCAAATGGATTTGTATGAGAATAATTACAAACGAAAAGAGAATCAATGTTGGGATGTATCTGACTTTATCTGGCTGTGAAAAGCTCAATAAGTGATTTTTTTTATAAGTTAGTTTAGTTTTCTGTCTGATGGAATGTCAGTAAACTAAAGTGCTGGATAGGGAAATGAGCTAGCTAGCAAGCATAATCATCACATTATTCCATGCAGATATTTTTTTTTACAGTACTCACACAATCGGGTTCGCTCGTTCAACCAAGATCAGATGATTCAGACGATTCCAGATCGATATTTTATAAGGATAAAATAAAAAGTAAAACCTAATTTTTCTTTTAAAAGAGTTTAATCTTAATCGAACAGTTAGTGATATTCTGACTGCGCGAATGCGTGCTTGCGATCCACATGGAAATCAAATAATTCTCAATATACTTTATAACAACTTTTACCCTAAGGTACATTCTCTCTCTCTCTCTCTTTGAGATTCTGAACAGTGATTAATTTCCACGTTGCTTTGATGTATATATCAGAAGATGATGTCAACATGAACAAGTACTGTTGTCCACATGCAGAATAATGAGCTACACTACAAAGGATTAGTTTTGTTCCAAATTTAGAAATCTAGCTTTCAATTTCTTCATTCATAATGGAAATAGAATAACTCTTCTATGAAATTTTTTTTGGTTATGACACAATAGTTAATGATATTTCTCTATGGATATTGGAAATAAAGAACATAAATCATATAGAAATCGAACTTGATGTTGAATATTTGAAAATATTCAACACTTGAGCTAACCATATTTAACTTCGAATAAATGCAAGAAAATAAAATCAATTACAGAATAAATATAATCAAATATAGTTGTATTATTATTATTATTATATTAGTAAAATTTATTAGTCGAAAAATTATTGATGTATTGTTTTCGAAAGGATTAGCTTTTGTTTTTACTGAGACGTCTAAGAAGTATATTATGTTAGAGGTTTAGGCTTCGATCTCGATCTCTACTACTGACATTTTTCAATCTTAATAAATTAACCACTAATATATATGTTAAAAAATATTATCAACGCGTTGAAAATTTTAGTATATGATCTTAGTAAATATCGACAGAAACATCAATTACAATGTCATGATGATGATGAATTTTTCGGTTAATCGAAATAATTCAACTTTTGGACATACTATCTAAAAAGAAGTATACAAAAGCCTGTCTATATAGTTGCTGTAAATGTTATCATGACAAACAACTTGATATTTGAGTCTGAAACTCTTTGATGGAAAAAACAAATCAAACATGATGAAAAACATCTTCGTGTAAAGTAAAGAAATTAAGAAAATGTAAACACAAAAACAGCAAACTATGAACATATAAGAGAAGAACAATCTATATTCATTAAGAAAATTGAAGAATTTTCTTTCTATATATGCTACTATAAAGTACTACTATACCTTGGATCTTGTACCAAGCCTTAACTCCAGATCTAGCTCTTCAATTGAATTAGGGCTAAACTCAAACATCTTTGCTTGGATATTTTGTTGATTATCAAAAGTGCTTTTTGAGTTTGAGAATAATTGATTTGATGAAGAATCTATTTTCATCCTCTTCTTGCAATTGATCATCGCACCTTCTTCCTTATTTCTCTCATCAAGTTGCACAAGTGGATGAGCTCTACACAAAACCAAATTCAAGCTCATAGATACATCACTTTCATCATCATTTTCACCTTTACCTCTTACCCTAGAATCCAATATTCCCTTGGAGACTTTTTCATCAAGATTATCATTATCAACTTCTTGTTGAAACTTCGGCGAACATAATCTATCGTCTCGAGGTAAGTTCAACCATGATTCAGAAGGTGAAATTAGGGTTTCGTCTCTGAATAAATCCTTAGAAGACGCGGAGAGATCGAGATGAGAATTAGGGTTAGCTTTTTCATAAACCAAACCACAAAGAGGTGAATTAGGGAAGAGGTTACTATTATAAGCCAAATAGTTATGATCACTTTGAATAAGTGGCTTATGATGAAGAAGATGATGATGATTTTCAATTTCAACTTCATGATGATGATGATGATGAAAAAGAATTTGATCATTTGATGGTTGTTGCTTTAGTCTTGCTCTATCTTTTCTATGAACATTCATATGTCCACCTAATGCTTGTGCTGACCTAAACTCTCTTCTACAAAAGCTACAAGAATATGATCTTGGTGGCCATATACATCCACCAAGAGAACCTGCAGCCGCGTCTTCAGCGAAAGCTTGTTCTTCCCATGAATCACCATAACAAGAAGAAGAAGAAGGAATAGTAACAATATTTGAATTAGAACTCATTGAGTATTTTCTCTTTGTTTGAATCCAACATTGATCCTGTTCCATTGATACAAAGATCACAAAAGCTATATATATATATATATATGAGACAAAGAAATTAATCAAAAGCTATATGAAGTGGAATTACTATCAAGGGCATATAAATAGATGAAGTATTGATTAAGAGAGGGGTTTTGTTTTGTTTTTGTTGAAGATATGTGTGATATGAAGTGTAGAATACTCTAACTTGGTTGTATTTTGGTGTATGATTAAACCAAACACTTTTGGTGTTTTTTGTGTTTGGTTTTGAAAAAGAGTCAAAGAGGGACACACACTAACTTGCCCTTTTTTTCTGCATTTTTCTTAGTGAGGTGAAGATAAGCAAAAGCAGCCATGGATTTGAAAATTAGTCATGTGGGACCCGAAGTTTTAAATAACGGTCGCAATCGCATTACTGTCATGTAGAAGTTTTTGCGATTTCGATCCGTATAAATGTTACGACACTGATTGTAATTGTCGCGGTGTGAATTAACTATAATTTATTTTTTATATATATAATCAATAAATAATGGTATTGATATCAACATCTGATACCGTTTTATCGCGGTCGTTGCCGAATTTGTAGTAAAGGAAAGTATTTTATAACTTTGGTGGGACCTTTGATGTCTTACATATAATAGCATGAGATGTGAGGTGGGGGTGGATATAGTACAAAGACTGACTTAACTTGAAAAAAATCTGACTGCAATCTCATCAGAACTTTGAGATCTAACAATGTGTTGTCCTTTTTATTTTGAGAAAATTATGTCCTTTGGTTTTTTATTTTTTGTACAAAGAACAAGTAGGGTTTTCATGTGTCCTTTTTATATTCGCAATAATAATAATAGAAGGTAATACTTACAATAATTATACTAGTAGGAAATATTAAATTTGTATATACATAGGTCGTATCGATCAATCCATAAATGAATACAATTTTTTATATAATTATAATTGATAATCTGTTGGATATGTGTGACAAGGAGTACTAAGTTTTTAAGCCGATTAATCAGTTTAAAATCTTTTTGTTTTTATATTGAAAAGCTTTATAGTGTTAAATCTCATTTTTGGGAGAATTTTACTTGGTTGATGTTTTATTATCAATTATTTTAATATTGTCTAACTTTGCTGTAGACGTGGGTGCATGATGTGAAATTGATCTAATTATTACTATCAAAATCACATATTTATTAATTTACTTAGATACGAAGTAACACAAAAAATCCCTCGAGTTATACTAAAATAAGAATTGTTTTGATAATTACACATTGATCCTATTTTATATTTTTTATCAATTTAGATTAAAAGATAGAAAAGCAAAGAAAAAAATCAACCGTCAAGACAATGAAGATCATCTGACCCAAGAACTACATGCTAAAGTTAGATCAAATTTGCTAGGTGTCGCAACCTGAAAAATACAGTGTGCGAAAAAAAACAACCGGCGAAAGAGAATGACAGAAGAGTCGTCACCGTGCGTTATTCATCCCAAAGGAGGGAAAGGAAACGCTCGAAGTAAACCTGAAAAAAGGAAAGGACAAGACGGGGTCTCGCAACCAAATCTTGGGTTCGGGAGTCGGTTATGCGAAGGGAAGGTATTAACACCCCTACGCATCCGTAGTACTCTACGGGATCCACTTTTGTAGTTCTTGTCTAAAGGGTGTGGGTTTATCTAATGTACTATTTACTAAAAGGTTAAGAGAAATGACTCGCGTGGATGTCGCATCCACTGCATACGTATCTCATCTGAATATGAGAATCAGAGTCTTCGTAGCTCGGCTGACCTGTGGGTTGGGGATGTGTGCTCGCTAAGACATCGCGTCTTATGCCTACGTATCTCATCTGGAATGAGAATCAGAGCAAGCCGTAGTTCGGCTAACTACGGGGTTATGGATTGGGTTTTGGACGAACGACGTCACTACGCAATCTACCGGATGCTCGACCTTTGGAGACTTACTCGCCTGTAGTAGAAGGAGTAAACGTGTTGCTTTGGGTTTTAGGGTTTGGGATGCTCGAGGGCAAAAAGGCAGTCCTTGACGAAGGAACTGCGCTACCTGCAGGGATATGAATACAAAACACAAAACATGTATCTCAAAGTAAAATGTCACCAAGGGGCTCAAACATTGCCTCCTATCGAGGTCTTCCAGCTAAGAAAGCGATAAAGTATGAGAAAGGGAAAAAATTACCACACGGATAAAGATCCGAAGCTATAGCAGTTAAAGGGGCAAGAAACCCTGAAATGTCTCCAGCTGGACCGTCAAAGGAAATCAGTCAACACGAATAATCAGAATAAAACTCCAGGGGGTATCCCACAAATAAAGTGGGAAACCACGCGAGTGTCTCTGCGAAAGCCATGTGAGCCCTCACAAAACTCGACAAAGGGTTAGAGCAGCAGGATGAAATCAAGAGAAAACAATGCCATGGAAACACAAGACAGGTTAGAATAAACAAAATAGGGTAACCCAGAGTTGCCCCTAAATCAAAATGTAACCACATGAATAATTCCATCAAAATTCACAAAAGGCTCACAAAAGGGTATCAAATTCACCCATAATACCTCATACATTTAGAGCATTCAAATAAAAGGCATAAAGATGATGGATATAGGGCAAACCTGATTGGAGAGCTTGATTGAAATTGAGTTGCACCCGTGAGGTTTACAAGTTGAGTTCCCTTCAGGGTTTGGAGGTTGCTCTGAACTCTGTTGGCTTTTCTCTCACTATCTTTTTCCTCAGGGTTTTGCTTCTCTTCCTTCTTTCTCCAGTGAATCTCCCAGTGTAACTCCAAGTGTGTTTTCCTCTACTGAAACTTCGGTATTTATAGACTGATTTTCGTGGGTAGTGGGCTCAAATGAGGGAGACCCAAGTCCAAAATAATTTGTTATATTTTATTTATTTATTTTATTTATTAATTAATTAAATAATTTTTTTTTTTTCATTTTTTTTTTCAAGAAAAATGAAGGGTAAATTTTGGGGTATTACAGCTGCCCCTATTCAATCAACTGGAGACCCGGAAAGAAGATGGCAGCTGCTTTCGTGCTTTCGAGGTATCAAGGGATTGAATACAATAAAAGCCCAAAAATTTGCACTGAAGTGAAGTGAAATAACAATGTCTGTCAGAATCGGCAAAGAGGTGGTCTTGAAAGAAGAATCCGTCTGGTACGGTGAAAGTCAGTCTGAATATCGAAAAAGAATGTTAAACTGGATACCAAAATAAATGGTAACACAGAAATAACCATGGCCTGAATGCCGCTCAGCAGTCTGAATACTGGAAAGGATTTCGATCTGAACATCGGAAAATTGGTCTGAATGCCACAAGTCGCATCGACCTGAACGTCGGAAACTTCTTCGATCTGAACATCGGGAAGACTTGGCCTGAATGCCACTTCGATCTGAATATCGGAAAATTGGCCTGAATGCCACAAGTTGCATCGACCTGAACGTCGGAAACTTCTTCGATCTGAACATCGGAAAATTGACCTGAATGCCACAAGTTGCATCGACCTGAACGTCGGAAACTTCTTCGATCTGAACATCGGAAAGACTTGGCCTGAATGCCACTTCGATCTGAATATCGGAACACTGGCCTGAATGCCACTTCGATCTGAATATCGGAACACTGGCCTGAATGCCACTTCGGTCTGGATACCGGAAAACTGGCCTGAATGCCACTTCGGTCTGGATACCGGAAAATTGGCCTGAATGCCACTTCGGTCTGGATACCGGAAAACTGGCCTGAATGCCACTTCGGTCTGGATACCGGAAAACTTCATGCCTGTCAGCATTGGCAGAAATAGGGAATGATAATAGAGGCGGCGCATGGGCCAATGACACTTGCTGGGGATAACAAAGGTAAGTCATGAACAATCTTCAGTCTGAGTACTAGAAACAACTTCTGGCTTATCACTTGGGATACCGAGAATGTTTTATGCTTACATGCGTATGTTTGAATTTTTCAATGGCGTAATGCTCCATGAAAATGAAAATGCTACGCGATTTGGAAGGATGCAATGCAATATGATTCTACATGCAGGAATGCGAAATGCTGGGTAGAATGCCAAGCCGAGGCAAGGGGATCTGTTGGGGAAATGATTACCATCCTCTGGGCTCTGGCCAGGCTGCTAGAGATACACACCATAATGAACTCTGTGGGGAGATGACTAGCCATGTGGTGTTCTGGCCATACCGAGACTCCGATCGGGGAAAGAATGGCATTGGAAGCCTGCTGCTGAGGAAAGCTACAATGGTTCTGGCAACCACGATTTGCGAGAGATGACTCAGCAGGGGGAGCAAACACTGATACGGTACCGAGGTTCTGCTTCAAGGAAAGAAACCATGGATCTGGCATTGGGATTATCGATCTGGCATCGAACTCTAAGGAGCAGCCACTTCTGCTGGGAAGATACAGTCTGGCACTGTCAACTCCGCTGGGGAGTGTATGTCCTGAAACAACCGCTTGGGGAAGTACGGTGGTGAGAAACTGCTGGGGATTGAAGAATCCAACACTCTGATCAGCTCTGCAGGGTCAAGACACTGAATTCGTCTGTTGGCGACTTCACTGGGGAAGATATTCACGATCATCTGCAGGAGATTTTAAGGAAATGCCCCGAGGGTATCTGTTCTAAATAGACGATCCAAAGCACTTAAAATTTACAGCAATTTTAAATGTTTATTAAGCCTGTACCTGTAAAGCCCTTATGTGTCATGATGCAATGTTTATCAAAAATTCGGACGTCATTTTTGCAAACAAAACAGTAAAATGAAAATGAAAACAGAGATATACTGAATAACATGATTTTATTGATTGAATGGCCTCTGAATAGGCATTTACATTAAGAAGCAATCCCTGGAAAGAGGTAATCGCACAATAGATAAAAACAGAAATTAATTTAATGGCAATGTGAAATGGATTTCTATTGGGTTCCAATTCTGCTATGACTTGCCCGTCTTCAAGATCCTCCAGATGATCAGCTTTCTGAAAGAGTGATTGGACTGTTTCCTATCCTTCAAAAATTTCCAGTCATTGGCACGAGATGAGATTCAGAACTACTCAGAACGCAATCATTCGCTTAATCCCTAACTTTTGCCTGGATCGCCCTTTTCGGGTTTTCAATCCACCGGGATACCCATTTTTGCCTAAGTTGCCTTTTCAGGTTTTCAACTTACCGGGTGTACGATCTTTTCATTTTTAATCCCTAATTTTTGCCCGAACCTTTTCATTTTCTTGGTTCGTCGGGATGCCCATTTTTGCCTGGACTATTCTTTTTACTGTCCAGCGGGTCTATTTTATGCGAAGTATTTTTTAACTGCGTCTGAGTTCACAGGGGAAGTGAAGTTTTCACCATCCATAGTTGCAAGCATTAAGGCCCCACCATCAAAAACCTTGGTGACAATATACGGTCCATCATAGTTAGGAGTCCACTTGCCCCTGTGATCCGTCTGAGGAGGAAGGATCCTTTTCAACACTAAATCTCCGACTTGGAAACAACGAGGATGCACTTTCTGATCAAAGGCTCTCTTCATCCGACTCTGATACAACTGCCCATGACAAATGGCTGTCATTCGCTTCTCTTCGATAAGACTCAACTCATTGAACCTTGTCCGAATCCATTCAGCTTCGTCTAGCTTGACATCCAACAAGACTCTTAGGGAAGGAATCTCCACTTCAACAGGTAGGACTGCTTCCATACCATACACAAGGGAGTAAGGGGTTGCCCCGATCGATGTACGTACTGAAGTGCGGTACCCATGCAAGGCGAAACCACGCGAGTGGGCTGGAGAGTATTCCAATCACCATTCACTTGATTGATCACCAGAGCTGAATCTCCGAAGATGTCCAAAGTCTTGATTCTCAAATCAATGGCTTGCTCAATACCCAAGATACAGGCCTCGTACTCAGCTTCATTATTTGTGCACTCAAAAGTCAAACGAGCGGTGAAAGGCATGTGGGCACCTTTCGGAGTTGTAATGACAGCACCAATTCCACTTCCTCTAGCATTGACAGCCCCATCAAACAACAAAGTCCACTTTTCGTTTGGATCAGGTCCCTCCTCAACAACTGGCTCTTCACAGTCTTTCATCTTGAGGAACATGATGTCTTCATCAGGGAATTCAAACTTCATCGGCTCATAATCATCAATCGGCTGCTCGGCAAGGTAGTCTGACAGAATACTACCTTTGATGGCCTTCTGTGACGTGTACTGGATATCGTACTCTGTTAGTACCATTTGCCAACGAGCAACCCTTCCGGTGAGAGCTGGCTTCTCGAATATGTATTTGACTGGATCCATTTTAGAAATCAACAAGGTAGTATGGTTCAACATATACTGCCTCAGTCGGCGAGCAGCCCAGGCCAAAGCACAGCAAGTTTTCTCAAGCTGCGAATATTTGATTTCACAGTCGGTAAACTTTTTGCTAAGGTAGTATATGGCATGCTCTTTTCGACCAGACTCGTCATGCTGTCCCAATACACACCCCATCGAGTTCTCAGTCACTGACAGGTACATTATCAGGGGTCTCCCAGGAACTGGAGGTATAAGGATCGGAGGACAACCTTCTTTGAGAGGCAAGCGGTGTACCACGATGTCTGTGTCCAGCCCGGGCATGTCCTGATAAGACCAGGCGAAGATGTCAACGTATTCTTGCAGCAATTCAATCAGCCCTTTCTTCACATCATCTCCCAAAGCAGCCCCTATCTTGATTTCTCTCTTGGCGTCCTCGATGCCGAGATTAATCACTTCAACAGACTCTTGATGCGGTTGAATGACCCTTTCTTCCTGTTTTAATAACCTGGTAAGTTCTTCAGGGAGTTCACAATCTTCATCACCCTCTTCTTCAGCTTGAAAGATTGGATTTTCAAAGTCGAAGCGAGCCATAGCAGAACCGTTATCAATAGGATCCGGTGATGTGCATCTGCATGAGTGATGGTATGTGCTTATGAGTGTGAACAAGAAGTGAAAACTAAACAAAACATTGCCATTTTTTTATTTTGAAAAACTGCAAAAATAGAAAGACAGGGAACGAAATATTTGAATGCAAAAATACGTCCTTTATTTATGATAAAAATGCAAGTGTCACATAGATGGGCCCTATAATGAGTCATTACGCCCTGGGCGGAACGTAAGACTTGGATATGCATGAATAAACAAAGAAAATTACTCTTCAAGAAGAGTGACTTGGATAATCTTATCAGAAGACCAATTGTTGATGACTTCACCTGGGATCCTCGGACGCACCCAGTTGTCAATGTCACAATCACTATCCCCATCTTCTTCGTTGATTGCAGAGACTTGACCATATTGAATGATGCCAGCACTTGAGAAAGTGATCGGCCCCTGAAGTGTTGTAGAAGTCAAAACTGGCTGATACCCAATCCCGAACTTATCTTCCTTCATTGGTAATTCCAACAGACGCCCCCAACCGGGAGCAACACCTGAATCCACCACGGCCCGTGCCTGCTTAAAGGATGAGATAGAGGCACCCGCTTTAACCTCTTTCACAGACTCTTGGACAGACAAATCTTCAACCTGGAGGATACCTTTGTCGAGCAAGGCCTGGATACCCTGCTGTAGCTTCAAACAACCTCCACTCTGAGTAGCACAATCCAAACAACCCTTCCCACAACCGGGGAAAACATCGGCCTTTAGCAAGCCTCCTTTGATATCCAACAATGGAGTCTTCAACTCCAACACATCCTTAATGGACTTGGCTTCACCCTCTACCAAATTAACGTTCGCACCACCATGCTGGGGCATGGGAATGTTGACGACATTCGGAGCTGGTGCAAGGTCGATGGCCTTTGAATCTATGAGGTCCTGAACTACGTGCTTAAAAGCTTTGCAGTTCTCAATGTTGTGGCCAGGTGCCCCAGAGTGGAAGCTACACCTAGCGTTGGCGTCGTAACCCACCGGAAGTCTACCAACAGGAGGAGCCAGAGTGCGCAGTTGCACAAGTTGTAGTTGTTGAAGACTAGAAAGCAACTGGGCGTACGACATTGGAAGGGTGTCGAAACGCCGGTCCATCATCCTTTGCCTCTGTTGATAAGCGGGTCTGTTACCCGGTTGCTGCTGCTGTTGATACTGAGCTGGTTGACGTTGTGGTTGTTGTTGTTGTAGTGGTGCTGCAGCTGGAATGGTCACAGCCGCAACATACGGTTATTGATGATAGTTCTGAAAGTTATTCCTCCGGTTATCCCTGTTCTGATAAGAAGATATGGCATTCGCATCCCCTTCTCTCCTCTTCTGTCCCTGAATGAACGACTTCTTCACCCCTGATGAGGATCCACCTCCACTCTGGATCTTGTATGTCTTTAGGTAATTCTCCACCCTTTCTCCAGTAGAGACCACATCAGCAAAGTTGGAAGCATTGCACCCCACCAGACGCTCCAAGTACGGTCCGGGCAGAGTGTTCATGAACATGTTAGCCATTTCCTTTTCCAACATAGGAGGCTGAACACGGGAAGCTGTCTCCCTCCAGCGTTGAGCGTATTCTCTGAAGCACTCATTGCTTTTAAGAGACAGATTCTGAAGTTGAGTTCTGTCCGGAGCCATGTCTGCATTATACTGATACTGCTTCACGAAAGCCTCTGCCAAATCCCTCCAGCAACGGATGTGGGCTCTGTCCAGCCTCATATACCATTCCAAGGATGCCCCAGCTAGGCTATCCTGGAAGAAGTACATAAGTATCTTCTCGTCATCAGAGTATGCAACCATTTTACGGAAATAGGCTTGCACGTGAGTTTTGGGGCAAGAGCTGCCATTGTATTTGTCGAATATCGGGACCTTGAATTTCGGTGGCACTCTCACACCTGGGACCAGCCCCAAGTCAACACCATCTACTCCCAGAGGATTCTGTCCTTCCACTGCCTTCAACCTTTCTTCCAATCTTCTAAACATGGGGTCCATGCCAAAGTCTTCCTGAAGCAAGGGGAACTGATCATCCTGACCATCCTGAATGGGTTGTTGACCGGAGGTGACATGTAGGATTGGGATAGGCCCCGGTCCATTGGGACCATTAGCCTCTCCAGCTGGAGGATCAGCCAACGTCTCCGGTTGAGTAATAGGAGGATCCCTCTGCACCAACAATCTAAGCTCCTGTTGTCCTTGAGCCACCCCTTGAACCAAATCCATGAACTGATTCATGCGAATCTTCATCTCGGCGAGCTCTGCTTGCAGGCTCTCCATCGCTCTTTGTTGATTCCTTCGGGTACCGTATCGGTGAATGCCTGAGTCAGCTATCCTGCTAGTGGGACACCAAACAAACTGAGAACACTGTGGCGGTACCTGTTATGCAAGACATGCGGATGACTATGCAAATGCAATGACATGTTTATCAATTCCAAAAGTATTCTACCCTCTTGATTCCAGTCTCACATTTGATAAACAGTGTAAGAAAAGACTAAGTCGTTGATGAGAACCAAGAAAATTCCAACTAGAATCAAGTGGAAGATATAAACCCCACAGAAATGGATAAACATGTGTTAAATGATTATGAATGCAAAATGATGTGATGCAAAATGATGTGAATGCAGTGCAGTGGCATGTCAATCAGGATTGCTGTATCTGCTTGAACATCTGTCAGTTTGCATTGTCTGGAGAGAAATCAAGAGCACACCAAACAAAGGTCATGGGATGGATCATGTTATCCTTAATATCAACCACCCATTTTTGCGGATTATGGTTTACACCTTATCAATACCCGAGTTTCATTGATATTAAGGATACCTGATCAGATCAACCATGAATCAAGGGTTTGTCGCAAGTCACGAGCATGGAGTTTAGGTTAAGAACCACCCAAAAGGAGTGTACTAAGGTTTAAACCTGCCAAACATGTTCTACAAAAGGTTCCCATAGTCATAATCCCATCTTTCGGATATTATCAGAGGAACGACTACTCGTATTCCAACAATATTCTCAAGAGAGACTCTTATGAGTGTAGTATCGCGTAACAATCGTATCAAGTCTTACACTTGAGCGACTTTCGCACTACGTCCTATAAATAGGCCAAGATGGGTTTGGTAAACTAAGGTCCTTGGCTTCTTAGGTCTATATTGGAACAAGTAATGTCTAACCACAACTTACTTATGTGACATTATTGATCTCAACATGACCTCCACCAAGTGAATGGGCTTGCAAGTCAACTCGCTAAGGAATACTCCACACAAGTTGACAGGACTATGCCATTCTCCTATCTTAAGTGCACTCGAGTTCGGGTATAGAACTCATCTCACAAAGATCACCAAGCAGCCATAGCCAACCAACAGATACAACAATGATATGTACACAATGCAATAAGGTAAAGCAGGTAAATAAATAACCGCACAAAAGCATGAACACCCAATAAACAAACAAACTACAAAAGCTAGGAGGGACTCTCTTAGGGAAGATGGACCAGCAAGAGGTCAACTTCTTAGGGTCCCCAGCAGAGTCGCCAGCTGTCGCAACCTGAAAAATACAGTGTGCGAAAAAAAACAACTGGCGAAAGAGAATGACAGAAGAGTCGCCACCGTGCGTTACTCATCCCAAAGGAGGGAAAGGAAACGCTCAAAGTAAACCTGAAAAAAGGAAAGGACAAGACGGGGTCTTGCAACCAAATCTTGGGTTCGGGAGTCGGTTATGCGAAGGGAAGGTATTAGCACCCCTACGCATCCGTAGTACTCTACGGGATCCACTTTTGTAGTTCTTGTCTAAAGGGTGTGGGTTTATCTAATGTACTATTTACTAAAAGGTTAAGAGAAATGACTCGCGTGGATGTCGCATCCACTGCATACGTATCTCATCTGAATATGAGAATCAGAGTCTTCGTAGCTCGGCTGACCTATGGGTTGGGGATGTGTGCTCGCTAAGACATCGCGTCTTATGCCTACGTATCTCATCTGGAATGAGAACCAGAGCAAGCCGTAGTTCGGCTAACTACGGGGTTATGGATTGGGTTTTGGACGAACGACGTCACTACGCAATCTACCGGATGCTCGACCTTTGGAGACTTACTCGCGTGCAGTAGAAGGAGTAAACGTGTTGCTTTGGGTTTTAGGGTTTGGGATGCTCGAGGGCAAAAAGGTAGTCCTTGACGAAGGAACCGCGCTACCTGCAGGGATATGAATACAAAACACAAAACATGTATCTCAAAGTAAAATGCCACCAAGGGGCTCAAACATTGCCTCATATCGAGGTCTTCCAGCTAAGAAAGCGATAAAGTATGAGAAAGGGAAAAAATTACCACACGGATAAAGATCCGAAGCTATAGCAGTTAAAGGGGCAAGAAACCCTGAAATGTCTCCAGCTGGACCGTCAAAGGAAATCAGTCAACACGAATAATCAGAATAAAACTCCAGGGGGTATCCCACAAATAAAGTGGGAAACCACGCGAGTGTCTCTGCGAAAGCCATGTGAGCCCTCACAAAACTCGACAAAGGGTTAGAGCAGCAGGATGAAATCAAGAGAAAACAATGCCATGGAAACACAAGACAGGTTAGAATAAACAAAATAGGGTAACCCAGAGTTGCCCCTAAATCAAAATGTAACCACATGAATAATTCCATCAAAATTCACAAAAGGCTCACAAAAAGGGTATCAAATTCACCCATAATACCTCATACATTTAGAGCATTCAAATAAAAGGCATAAAGATGATGGATATAGGGCAAACCTGATTGGAGAGCTTGATTGAAATTGAGTTGCACCCGTGAGGTTTACAAGTTGAGTTCCCTTCAGGGTTTGGAGGTTGCTCTGAACTCTGTTGGCTTTTCTCTCACTATCTTTTTCCTCAGGGTTTTGCTTCTCTTCCTTCTTTCTCCAGTGAATCTCCCAGTGTAACTCCAAGTGTGTTTTCCTCTACTGAAACTTCAGTATTTATAGACTGATTTTCGTGGGTAGTGGGCTCAAATGAGGGAGACCCAAGTCCAAAATAATTTGTTATATTTTATTTATTTATTTTATTTATTTATTTAATTAATTAATTAATTAAATATTTTTTTTTTCTTTTTTTCTTTTCGTTTTTTCTTTTTTTTTTTCTTTTTTTTTTTTCAGGAAAAATGAAGGGTAAATTTTGGGGTATTACACTAGGCCAATTTTTGGCTCGAGCGAATGAGAAACTGAAAGCATGGTTGAATGACAAGGACAATTTATCGGGCGAATTTCAGCTCGACTAAAAATCCAAAACATGATTGAAAAGGTCAAAAGTATGGCAAATTAGTTGAGAAGCAGAGGCAGCTGAATTTTTTTTATAGCTAAACAATGCCAAAATCAAGTTTTGTTTCGAGAATTGATTCCTCATCCAATAAATGGGAGTGATATGAGAGCATGACAATTCAATTTGCGATTTTACATGTTGTGTAGGTAAAACTTTATGAAATTTTGATGATGACAACTGAATAAGGAAAAGTTAATCATAAGCATCATCAGACGAGAAGCTATCTAAAAAAAGTTGATCAAGTTCTAATGTGAGCAAAACAAGTCAAATTAATTCCAAAGATCAATGTCAAGTTTTAGTCTTTTTAACCAATTATATGTAATATAAGCAAGACTAAATCTTGGAGAGATTAAAACCTTTTCAATCTATACATCTATTTTTTAATTTCTTCTAAAAACCAATCCTTACATGTGCTTAATCAATTAAGCAATTCTGTTAGGAAAACTAAAATAAATGTCTAATAGATTAGAGTTTTCTTCTAATCGATTAAGGAGCGAGTTCACCTCCTAATCAATTAGGAAGTTCATTTAATTGATTAAGTAGAGAACCTACATTAGGGTTTCATTTTCTGAATTAGTCTAATCGATTAGTTTGTTGTTTCTAATCAATTAGAGATAGACCATACCCATGAATTGTTATCTTTTTGAGCTATATTTTTTCCTATATAAAGAAGTGTTGTCCTCACTTATAAAGCATGAATTTTCTGAACTATCTTTTCTCTTATCTCACTCATTCTCCTTTTAAAGTAGTTTTATTCACTACAAATTATCTTAGTGCCAAGATAGTGAAAAACTTACTTTCAGGGTTGTGTATTTTTTGTACTTAATTTATTTATTAAAGAGCTTAGTTCTCTTATGCATTTGTAATTAACTTGGAGGTTGCAAGCTAAACTGGTAAAAATCTTGGTGTAAGGAAGGTTGTTCAGGGTTGAACCTGTGTAAAAGCTCATGTTAATAATATAAACTTAAAGAGGAAACTCTTGGCGTACTAAAGTAGGACACATGGTTTAAGGATGGATGAATATAATCTCTGGTGTGATCTCTCTAATTTTATCTCTTTAATTTGCATATTTTATTTTTCCACGACCTAAATCTCAGCTTCTACCATTTTTCTTAAAATCAATCTCTTACAAAATATTTCTAAAAACCAAATATCACAATTCATCTGTCCTGTTGTGTTTGGAGTCGCTTGTTCAACAAGAGGAATCAGAGACTAACTCTTTTTCTAAAGCTTATCATCTCAAGAGATAAAATGACTTAACAAGATTCACTAAATAGATTCATATTCATGAATGGAGATGCGTATTCACATGCCATAATCATCCCTCATGAGACATTCATTTGCAAATACACTTTCAAACTATTAGCTGTAATTTCGACGGGAAGTTAGGCAAAGCCTTTTGACTGAAACTTGGCAAAGAAGTTACCATACTGTCAAAATAGCATTATAATAAGACTTAGAAGTTTCTGAAACCATTCGAAGATGAGTTCGACGAAGATAATTCAAAACGAGGCTAATAACCATATTTTGGTCTTATTTGTTCCTTCAAGGGACGCATGAAGGTCTATGAAAGGCAAAACACATGCAAACGAGAACATGTCATTTTCTGGAGAAAAGACCATTTATTGCCGTTACTGTCGAAGTAGTATAAATAGGAATCTTAGCATTAGGATTCGTGTGTGTTCAATATTATATCAAACTCAAAATCACTCAAAGTATCTAATGTTATTGAGAAAAGAGTTTATGAGAATATGTACGTATGAAACACCATATTTTTATTAAATGTCAATCTATTTACATTAAAGTCATTTTCCTTCCATTTACATTCTTGTCGAAATTATTTACATTCTTGTCGAAATTATTTTCCTTCTTTATACTTTTCATAATTCTCCTTTGCATTACTTTTAAATTCAACATTATCATCGAAGAACTTACTAGTAAGAAAAACTTTAAACAAGAACTATACATATATGTCCTAGGATCAACCTAGCCGATCTTGTAAGTAACCAAAATATCAATTTTGGAAGACCAATGCTTGTTTACCAAAATGCAAGGTAAATAAATTGGCATGCCCAGTGAGACCCTTGTTCCTATTTTTTTCTAAAAAAAAATTGTATTTGAAACAAATTCTGCATTAGTTCTTCATACAATTTTTTCTCAACCTTTGTTGCATGAGTTTGAGAAGAGGTACGATATCCAAAAATAACAAATAAAGACCAAAAGGAAATGCTTTAGAAAAATGGTTAATCCACCAAATAACAATGGAGAACAACCTCCTTATTCGACATGAGAGAATACGTCCGCAGCGAATGTGATCGAAGCAATGCCTTATACAGCGAGCACGATGACAATACCATCGAGCGCTCAAAGTGGACTAGTAATATCATCCCCCGTGCCAACGCATGGGTTACTAGTAACCCCAAGACCAGTAGGGACCATTAGTTTTAGGTCTTATGTGACTGGATTTACAATGCCAATGAGTGGTTGTGAACAACCATATGGCATGCTAACTTCTACGATGGCAAATTTGCATAATAGTACGTCAACATTTACTGGTCCAATGGCAACCATAATTTCGCCATTACAAGGGTCGGGATCGGCCGTTAACAATTTGGGACGAAGCACCCAACCCCCAGAGGTGGGATTTTCTGCCCAATTACCCGTTTTCACAACCAATTCTGCAGCGGTATTAAGGCAGCGAATGGACGAAAGCAACCATGATATGGTTCATATGCTTTCCTAACATATGGGGACGATATTACACCCTCTAATACAATATACTACCCAAACTAATCAACAAAATGCTCAGACAAATCAGCAATTGGCAGCGCAGATGACGTAAATTATAGATTTCTTTGGCGCCCCTCAAGCGCCAGTTCGAAAACCTCGTCGAGAATGGATGGTAGAGAGCCAGGGGTTGATCTTAGGAGAATACCCAACAATAAATCAGGCCCAACAGTTTGTACTCAATGGTGTCGAAGTCGACCAGGGCCAACAGAGCAAACCCCGTAGGGTTGAACAACAAATACCTAGGGAGAGAGAAGCCCCAAGAGTAGTGATGGTCAATCGAAACCAAAACCCTAACGAAATCATTCATCGGGTTTGACAGGACGAAGTTTTAGAGGATAACAATTTGGAATCCATGGTCGAAAGGATTATGGAACGAAATGGGGTAAACATAGGCCTGCGCAGTCCAAACTATACACCTCATTTGTCTGGATATGTGTTGCAAACTGGACTTCCTAGGGATGGAAAGTCCCAAAGTTCACAAAATTCTCTGGTGATACCAATGAATCTATTGTCGATCATATAGCCAGGTATTTGACTGAGGTTGGGGACATTGCTAACAACGAGAACTTGAGGATACGATATTTCCCTAGTTCCCTCACGAAAAATGCTTTCACTTGGGTCACCACACTCCCAACAAACTCCATCCATGATTGGACTCGTTTAGAAAGATTGTTCCATAAACAGTTTTATATGGGACAATCTAAGATCAGTTTGAAGGAATTGACTAGTATTAAGCGTAAATTTAGTGAGCCAATAGACGATTATCTAAATAGGTTTCAGTTGTTGAATCAAGGTGTTTCACACAAGTGCCCGAACATGAACTAGTCGAAATGGCTGCATATGGTTTAGATTATTCCATTAGGAATAAGCTAGACACCCAATATTTAAGAGATATGGCCCAATTATCAAACCGAGATCGACAGGTAGAACGTTTAAAAGCTAAAAAGGCTAGGGCAAGTAAGAACAACAGAAGGGAAAGGGTAGCGTACGTCAAAATTGATGAGGATAGTCAGGAGATATATAGTGATCCTATAGGTTTTGACGAATGCGAAATCGATTTAGCCAAGTTGAAACAAGGGACGCCTTACTCTTGCAAGGTTCTTGCACCTTCAAATGGGAAAAACCCCGTCGAAATAGAAAAGAATGATAAGTTCCCTAAGAGAACATACACCTTCTACATGACGAAGTGTGATGAGATCTTTGATTTGCTAGTCAAAGATGGCCAAATGATAGTGCCACTCGGTGCTAAAACACCATCGTTAGAACAACGGAAAAAATGAGGTTTTTGCAAATATCACAATTTTTTAGGCCACAAAACCTCACAATTTTTTCTTTTCAGGCATCTTGTGTAGAACACTATTAAGGACAAAAGGCTGAAGTTTAGTGACAAGGGAAAGTCCCATATAAAGATTGACTCAGACCCCTTGCAAGTGGCATACGCTCATTACTCTGAACCTGTCGATGTCAATATGATCGAGGCTACTAAAGGCCTTCATAACAAGGGCCCTATGGTTCGAACTACTGAGGGTTTCAAACAAGGTGTCAAAATGACTAAGGCTACTGAAGGCCTTAGAGTCAGATTGTAGAATATTAGGATTGTTGATGGTCCTAACATGCAAGTCAACATGGTTGAACTGGATGAAGATGCTAACATGTGGGCAGATGAGGAAAGCACCTGGCGAAGTGAAGGTTGCTTATCCTAAGAAGGATGAAAGCTTAGTCGAATTTCTCCACCGCTGCCAGAGGAAGAAGTCTGAAGTGACGTTGTGCCCAAGGTGTAGTTTTGTCTTCGACAAAAAGGCCGTTGAGAATATAGAGAGAGTTTGAATTGCCCATCACAGGGGCAACTAGAAGGATGCTCAGAACCAGTATGTCTTCGACAAATGAGGAACCCCCCGAAGATAAAAACAAGGAGGCCCAAATCTCCATGTGAATAGGCAAGCCTCATTTAATCCCACTGTTGATGCCCCTAGGGACAAATGGGTGAGGCCCACTAAAAAACAGGACTAAGGTCAGGAGAAGTGGAGAAGCTTCGAGTTTGGTCGAGGATCTGCCATTGCTTATCAAAAAGAGTTCTAGGTGACGAAACAACAGGTTTATGGATCTGGAATTTACAAAGGAAAAAAATCCTATGTCAAGATCCCAATGGAGGAAATAGAAGAGAAGAAAGAAAGCTGAAAGAGAGGAGGCTAAGAAAGACATGGCGGATTCTAGCACTAACCAACCTCAATTAACAATGAGGTCAAAAACAAAAATATAGTAGAAAGAAGGCTTTTCTCTCCTAGAATGGAGAAGCCCAAAGAGAAGACGTCGGAGCAACCCCTAAAAGGTGATGATATGTTAACTGATGACTTTGACTCAAGATCAGAATCATCTTTGAACATCAATTGCAACATGGTCACTGTGTTACCTTTAGAATATGATCAGGTAACAGAGGTCGAAGAGACTGAACAGATAAACGAAGCATAAATGGCCAAACACATGCTAGTGTGCTATTATGTGATGAATAATGGATGCATTGAGGAGCAAAACGCATTCTTCCAAAGGACGAACGAAGGAATGAAAAACCATCTGAAGCCTTTGTTTATTAGAGGAAAGATGGAAGATGTTGGAGTTAACAAGATTCTAGTAGATGGTGGGGAAACAGTTAACTTAATGCTGCAGTTTATGTTAAAAAGGATTGGTAAATTCGACACTAACCTAAAACCACATAATATGGTTTTATTGAATTATGAAGGGAAAATTGGCCATACTCTGGGAGTAATTCAGGTTGACCTAACAGTTGGGTCTATTATAAGGCCAACTATGTTCATGGTCATAGCATCAAGGGCCAATTACAATCTAATCTTGGGTCGTGAGTGGATTCATAGGATTGGAGCGGTAACATCTTTGCTCCATCAAAGGATTTTGATCTAGAGAGATGACGATATAGTGGAAAACATTGAGGCCGACCAAAGCTATTTTATGGCTGAGGTTAACCATGTGAACAAGCGCCATTTTTATAGGAAGTTGGAAAACATTGCACCTTGCAGCCCTGCGGGTTTCCTATACATGCCTTCTGATAAGGCACTTTATTCTCTAAATATGCACCCAACCCATGGTTTCAATTGGGATAGAGAGATCATGAGACGAAGACAATGATTATGTCTGAATCCAACACACTAGAAAAGATTTCCGATTACATAGCCGAAAACAAGTTAAAAGCGGCCTTAGAGGTAGAAGTAAAGTACATGGTTGTCAAAGCCAAAGAGACTGAAGTACACCTTGAAGGGCCTGGAGTGGATTTTGAACTAGAGCCCCCTGATAAACAACACATCGACGTGACTAGCCAGAGGCTCGACGCCATCTATGATGACGAGCCTTTGGTTTTTGAGAAGGATTCTGTAGCACCTAACATCAAAATGCTGGCGTAGGATCCCCTAGAAGAAACTGACTTGGGAGATGGAGTAAGCAAAAGGCCAATGTATATCAACGCCAACCTTAGCCTAAAACTCAAGATCAAAGTGTCCAAACTCTTGAAAGAGTATAAAGACTGATTCGCTTAGGATTACGGTGAGATACCCGGATTGAGTGGGAATTTGGTGGAGTTAAAACTGCCTATAAAGCATAGGAGAAAGCCGGTCAAGTAAACTCCAAGGCATTTTGCACCAGAAATCCCGTCGAAAATCAAAGAAGAAATTGAAAGGCTTCTCAAATGTAAATTCATCCGCATAACAAGGTACGTCGAATGGATTGGAAATATTGTTCCTGTTATAATAAAGAATTGAGCTTTAAGGGTTTGCATTGACTTCAGAGATTTGAATGCAACAACCCCAAAGGATGAATACCCAATACCAATGGCAGAAATTCTTGTCGCTTCATTCAAAGGTTTCGAGTATCTTAGTATGCTTGATAGGTATTCTGGATATAATCATATTTTCATTGTTGATGAAGATGTCCCTAAAACAACATTCCGTTGCCCAGGAGCCTTGGGCACCTCTGGATAGGTGGTCATGCCATTTGGTTTGAAAAATGTTAGGGCAACTTGTCAAAGAGAAATTAATTCTATTTTTCATGATTTCATTGAGACTTTTATGCAGATTTACATTGACGATATTTTCGTTAAGTATGTATCAGGAAAAAGTCATATTGACTGTTGATTCTAAGTGTTGGCAGCAATTTTGGTAAAACAAAGAGTGTTCACAAGATGTCATGTGTGATGTCTTAACATAAGATATCCTATGTACCTGCTAGAGTTAAAGAACATATGCAAGCAGGATTGTTTCAGAATGCCACATACAATGACAAGGCTTCTGATATTGGTTGTACCTGCGGGAGCTTATATGGAAGACATGTTCATGCAGGACTGTTTCAGATGACATACACAATTCATGATATCTGATATGGCTGTACCTGCTATAAAAGAAAATTGGATTATGCAGGATTTTTCCAGGATGTCAGGCCCGATGTCATGACATCCTGTACACAGAACATTCAGTATGAATGTCTGGTGTTTTGTGATTGCACAATTAATGGCAATCATTGGATGATTGAAGATATGGCTAGCTGGCGCATTCAATCATGGATTACAACCAGATTTGCTTATTTTCCAAGGAGATCTCTACAGCTGTTATAAAAATATTTGATTGGAAAATATATTTAGGGTTTTCAAGATGTCCAATGCTTCTATAAAAATGGACTTAGAAAACCTGTTTGAACACACAACCAAGATTGAGCGAAATATAGAGAGAGAGAGCTAGGGTTTATGTCTGTTTAGTCGTAAGACTTGTAGGTCATTCAAGTCATCCATTGATGATTGAATTGGACTGATTTGTTGTTGTAATTTGTCACTCTAAAGCTGTTAAGCAAGAATGTGTGTCCACTTGATCAAAGCTGTGAAGCAAGATCAAGTGTGTGTCTTCTTGATCAAAGCTGTGAAGCAAGATCAAGAGTGTGTCTTCTTGATTGAAACTGTGAAGTAAAATCAAGAGTTTGTAATTGAAAAGTATTTTCTTTTCACAAGGGATTGTTGTTTAAAATCACGGGTGTGTGATTGTAAGGGAAGTGAGTGAGTTCTCATATCTAAGAGTGCTTAGGTAGAAGTTGCACGGGTAGAGATTAGGTGAGAAAGAATGTAACTTGTTGAAGTGTACGGATAGTCTTTGAACTAATTCTATTTTAGTGAATTTCCTTCCTGGCTTGGTAGCCCCCAGACGTAGGTGAGTTGCACCGAACTGGGTTAACAATTGATTGTGTTATTTGCTTAACCATTCTGTTTATTTATCCATTGTGTGTTGACAGATATCAGTGTCGTAACATTACCTTTGACATCTTATATCTGATACCAGAATTTCAATTGGTATCAGAGCAGGCATCCTGCTCTGGTTCTGGGTGAGATCTAGGGACAATACTTTCTGGTACAATGGAAAGAGATGGAGGATTTGTTCATAGGCCACCAATTTTGGATGGTTCTAACTATGACTATTGGAAACCTAGAATGGCAGCCTTTTAAAATCCCTTGATAACAAGGCTTGGAAAGTTGTCTTGACAGGCTGGGTGCACCCTGTAGTCACTAAAGAAGGAGAAGCCACTACTGAGAAGAAGCCTGAAGAACAATGGTCCAAGGAGGAGGATGATCTTGCTCTTGGAAACTTTAAAGCCTTGAATGCAATATTCAATGGGGTAGACAAGAATATTTTCAGGCTGATAAATAACTGTGATGTGGCCAAAGATGCTTGGGACATTCTCAAGACCACTCATGAAGGCACCTCTAGGGTAAAGATGTCTAGACTTCAGCTGCTCACCTCCAAGTTTGAAAACTTAAGGATGAAAGAAGATGAAAACATTCATGAATTTCACATGAGTATCCTTGAGATTGCTAATGCTTCAGAAGCCCTGGGAGAGAAGATGACAGATGAAAAACTAGTAAAGAAAAATACTTAGGTCACTCCCTAAGAGATTTGCAATGAAGGTGACTGCCATAGAAGAGTCTTAAGACATCTCCAACATGAGGGTAAATAAGCTAATTGGATCCCTCCAAACCTTTGAGATGGGATTGAATGATGGAACTGAAAAGAAAACCAAGAGCAATGCCTTCATATCCAACACAGAAGAGGAAAACAGTCAAGATATGGATAACGAATGGGCCAATGAAGTTGCAATGCTGGGGAGACAGTTTAACAGATTGTTAAAGAAAATGGATGTAAGATCCAAGGCAAATGTCAAGAACATCTCATCTGACATCAGCAATGGAAGAAGAGTTAGGCCAGAAGAGAAACCCAAAGAAGGAAAAAATGTGAAGTGCTATGAATGTGATGGGTATGGACACATTAGAACAGAATATGGAACCTACCTCAAGAAGCAAAAGATGAGTCTTGCTGCCACCTGGTCAGATGAGAGTGATACAGAGGAGGATGCAAATCTTGGGATTGCTTTGACAGGAAGATGGGGATCTGATGAAGACTTAAGTGATGGTGAAGTAACCTTTGAGGAATTGGCCTCTACCTACAGAGAGCTGTGTCATAAAAGTGTAGAGCTGAGCAAGCAGGTTTTAAACCAGAAGAAAGAAATAACCCAACTTGAAAATGAGAAGGTAGAATATTTGGAAACCATCTCCAAATTGAAAACAGAAGCTGTGGGTCTGAAGGACAAGCTAGATGAAAGTCAACAAGTTTAGAGCCAGAAGATAGTACAACTGGAGAATGAAAAGGCAGAACAGGTGGAAACCATCTTCAAACTAAAAACTGAAGTCATGCTCTTAAACTTAAAACTAGAAGAGACAACCAAGTATGTAAGGATGTTGAACAATGGATTTGACTCCTTAGACAAGATTATCCAATCTGGACTAATCACAGGAGCCAAATTTGGAATAGGGTACCATAAATCTAAGGTTGAAAGTAGTTACACTGGTTACAAACCTCAAACTAAACCTAAATGCAGCAATAGTAAGAGCAGTCCTAAGATGTCACATCACATGTTACATCATCAGAAGAGAAAACAACAGAAAGGCAAACACCAAATATGGAGATGTCATTATTGTGGGAAATTTGGACACTCAAGGCCCTTCTGCTATAAGCTGTATGGTTACCATACCCTTGTTCATCAACAGACTCACTATCAACCCAGACCCAAACAGCACAGGCCTATCAACAAGAAGCAATGGGTTCCTAAGACTAATGTTACAAGTCTAATAGCTCACAAAGAAGAGTGGTATTTTGATAGTGGATGTTCTAGACACATGACTGGAAACTCAGACTTGATAACTGATCTTCACCCTCATGACCTAAGCTATGTAACCTTTGGTGATGGAGCAAAAGGTGAAATAAAGGGGATAGGCAAGCTTAAGTGCCCTAGAGCTCCTAAACTTGACAATATTCTACTGGTCAAGGGCTTGACTTCAAATCTGATAAGCATCAGCTAGCTAGGGGATCAAGGTCTGAGTATCATCTTCACTAAAATTGAATGTATGATTGTTAACAAAGACAGTGAAGTAATTATGAAGGGAATCAGGACCAAAAACAACTGCTACATGTGGAACTCTCAAATGGATGACCCCCCTAAGATGAGTACAGTTGCAGGAAGAACCTTCAAGGGAAAGGAAAAATGTCAGACAAGGATGTTACACCAAAAGCTAAGACCTAACCTCAAGGAAGAGAAGGTCATGATGGCCCAAACATCTGAACATATGACTGGTGGTATGAAGTCTGAAGGTAGTGAGAGCTTTGCTGGAACTGAGACACAAGGGACTATGTGTGCAAAGAAAATTGAGATAAAAAGGATATCAGATGAAAGCAACAATGCTCAACCAGGTTGGATGAAATTACTGATAATTGTATACAATGTCACACTCGATGCTATGACATTGTATTATAACAACCTGTATGGTACACCTATGTCCAAAGACCATATTCAGCACAACTGGATCAAGTACATTATTTGCTTTCATCACTCATATAGAGAGTATGTGGAAAACAAACTCATAGTTCTACATCATGAAATGCAACTAACCAACAGGACTGCAAGGGATTTGTATGATGTCCAACTGAAATATGAAAAGGGAAAATTAATGTGGAGTGGAAAAGGCAAGAAAAATATTGTCTGCCCAATGAAAAGAAAAAGCCACATTAATAATGAATCATCTCCTAGTATTGGAAATAGTATCTATTGCATTAGCATGCTCTGCCCGAACATAATTTTTCCTATCTTCATCAAACTACTCAGAGAGCATCTGCTAGGGCAAAGAAATTCTTCTCAGAAGTTCAACAACATGTCTCAACATCCATCAACATCCAGCTCAAAACCCTTTCATACAAGAACCTCCTCCATGGAATTCTTAAATGAAGAGTTGATGGACGTGACTCCTCTGCGTATGATACCAGGTGACGTCCAAGGCTCCTCTTTCATGGTCGGAGCTAAGCAAGGTAGCACTCCTGAAAAATCTCTTGATAAAGAGGACATGCGCTCTACTGATCGCATCATAAGAAACCTAGTTACTAGGATACTGAATGAAGAGTATGGAGTCAAGGACATTTTTACCCCTCTGTCCAGAAGGGACCCCTCTCCTGAGGTGGAAACCCAAGCTGAGAAAGATGATGACTTATCTAAAACAGAAAAGGAAGTAGCTGCTGAGGGACTATGTTCTCTTGGAAAAAACTTACCTAGTATGTCCCCTAATACTGCTCAGGACATTGAGGAAGAAAGGTCTGAGGAAGAAGATGACACGTTGGTCAATCTTGTGAAAACAAGTGTAGCTAATAGACTGAGAAAAAGGAAGAGTATGGCTGAAATAAGTGTCGCATCCGCGAAAAACAACCGGCGGGCTGAAACAAAAACAACACAGAGCCGCCACCGTGCGTTATTTATCCCAAAAGAGGGAAAGGAAACGCTCAAAGTAAACCTGGAAAAAGCAAGGTCTCGCGACCAAAGAGAATGAGATCGGGAGTCGGTTACGCAAGGGGAAGGTATTAGCACCCCTCACGTCCGTCGTACTCGACGGGATCCACGCTCTAAAAGAAAGAAAAGGTTGCTAAAACAAACATCACACACACACACCGAAGACAACACAGGTGGGGAAAGAGAGGAGAGGGCTCGCTAGGACATCGCGTCCTATGCCTACGTATCTCGTCTGGAACGAGAATCAGAGCTGCCGTAGTTCGGCTCACGCACGCCAAACAAGACACAACGCACACAAAGGCAAACATGGAACCCGAACGCCAATCGTTGGACTTACATCGGCTTCCGAACCAAACAAACACACTCAGGATACGGACAGCCAATCACTGGTCTTACATCCATATCCCGACACACAAGAAGAAACAAACAACAACAAGTTACTAAGGAGTCAGGCACTCGAGCCTAGCAACTGTCAAGCAAACACACACAAAAAAGAAAAAAAGTGTGAACACACAGACTAGCAGGGAGTCGGGAACTCGAGCCTGCTAGCTGGCAAGCACAACACCAATAAGACGCTGAGACGTCAGAAGAAACTGAACACACAGACTAACAGGGAGTCGGGAACTCGAGCCTGATAGCTGTCAAGCACAACACACTCAAAAAAAGAAAAGGGTGCCCGGAGAGATCTCGCACGACCTCCTGCCTACGTACCTCATCTGGTATGAGGATCAGGGCAACGTAGTTCCCCTTAACAGGGGAGAAAGACTAGCCAGACACAAAGGGAGACGCACTACTAGGGAGCTGGACTCGAGCCTAGGTGTTATCATGCATCATTGCCCTATGTTAAGGTTCGCTATCTACTTGCACCACAGCAAGCTAATCCTATCCAGGAAAAACAAGCATGCAAGCATAAACAAAACAAAGCAAACATTCCAGATAGCACACACTATATCCAGTCAAAAGTGGGCTCAAACAAAGGGTTAGACTGCCAAGGCAAGTCATCTGTACAAGGGTGGTGTTAGCTCTTAACCCTGACATTGAGAGTCAGGGTGAAGCCAGATGAAAGGTGAGTGAAGATTAGACTTCACAGCTCTTATCCCTGGCCAGGGAGAGCTTCAGACAAAGGAGTGTGGGTTCAGAAAGGGGGAACCCTTCTACACTCATGACTCTTACTCAACTGATCTTGGGTTAATGTCCCAATGCATCAACACAGTGGTGTGAGCAGAGGGACGACTCAACAAGAATAGCAGGGGATGGATTGCACATCCCTTGGGTTCTGCCAATTGCCTTAATCAAGGTCTTTTCCTGCTTGGGGACAAAGTTAAACAATCACAAACATCGCCTCTTAAGGAGGACTTTAGACAGTTGCCTGGCCAAGTAACAGGCCAGGTCTTCCAGACTACATAGAGACAAGAGAGTCTACCTCAATTGGTTTATACAACCAAGCACAGCAAGCAAGTTCTCAAAGAACTGTTAGCAACTAATGTACCTGAAATCAATCAAATATCATCAGTATACCAGACAAACCAACAGTAAACAGCAAATGTTAATCTGTACAGTCAAACACAAGTTAATGCACACAAGTGCAAGCCATGAGCTCAAACTCAAGCATCAAACCCTACAACACAAAGTCAAGGTTAGTCCTAAACAATTCACAAGTCAACTTAATTAACTTGAAGCAATCTCCTTAAACCATTTGCATCTTAACCTGAAAATCCAAACCAAACATGAGAAACAAGACCACTAGGCCAAGCCTAGGGTCCAAAGGAGATGAAAAAATCAAAACAGCAAATGAAAATTATCCAAAACCACAATCAAACAATTTAAAAACAAATGCAATTGGTCCCATGCTCATATCATTCACCATTATCATTTCATGCACAAAATAGCATCAAACATGCAATTTGCAACTCCAAAAGACCAAACAGAAAGATCTCAATCAAATCCATATCAAAACAATTCAATTAATTCCACAAAAATTCAAGTCTAAACAGAACATATGGAATGAATAGCATATCAAATTTCAGCTCATTTGGACAAGAGGAAGTAGGTCAATGAAAATCATAAAGTTCATGCAATTTCACACAAGCCAACACAAGGCATCAACACAAGCATCAACTTCCAAAAATCATAAAACAGTGACAATACATGATAAATGAATGGGATCAAAACCACAATGACCTATAATGTGTCTAGAAGTCACATGTCAAATTTCACATCCATCCAATTAGCTATGAGAATTTCATAAATCAAATGCCAACATGTGTCACAAAATGTCACAAAATGAGCCAACAGAAGAGAAAATTCCAATCAATTAGGAAATGCAAGCAATAAATCCAAAAACATTCACATGTGATCTCAACATACATATGTTTATTCATGCAAAAAATTGGCTCAATCCAATATCCCTAAGCATGCCAAATAAAATCATGAAGTTCATCAAGCTTGGTGTGACACAAATTGTTACACCTCTAATCAAAAATTCATATCTCTTCAACCAGGTATCCAAAAATTACAAACTGCATACCAAAATCACCAACAAAGAGTCCAGAATAAGCACAAACAATTTCATGAATTTACTTGAAAGCATCCTCATTTCATGAGTGATATGGCAAGACATGTACAAAATGAACACATTCAATCAATCTCTAGACAAATTAATTTTCCACATGTGCACAAAAATATTAAAAATCATCATTAAAATCTACACATCATAAGGAGCATGGTGAAAAAAACCTCACAAATTTTGGACAAGAAATGAATTAGATATGAATTTTCTAAGTTCATGTATCAAAGTGAAATAAAATGAAAAAGAAAATGAAATGAAATCAAATAATATTGAAATAATGGCAAAACTGTAATTCTGAGCCACACAACCAAAACACGGTCGTTTCATTTAAATGCATGGCGCTCGCTCATTGGCCAGATCCGGCGGGAAACATGAATTCAAACGCAGGCCAGGGAATTTTGGATCAAACGCAACCTTCATCGCGTTCTTGCTTAAGAACAAACTTCAAATTTTCCAGAAATGATGAAGAACATTTTCTCACCAAATGCAACAAACTATATATCATTAGAACCGTCCTTCAACCTAGATCATGAATACAAACTCAATTTCTCCTAATTCTCAACCTATCGACCGGATCGAGCAAAAAAAGATTCCACATCAAATGTTCAAATCAAGATTTCTCTCACTACACTCAACCAAATCCAAAACTATAAACAGCATGATGATCTACATTGGAAGACCTACCAGAACCACATCACAATTCAAACAATTAATGAGATCGAATATTTACCTTTTGGAGATGGCAGCTTGTGATTCTTGAGTTTCCACGTGCAAAAACCAAAAACAGATGAAGCTTGAAGCTATGGAAGTTGATTGCAATGAATGCCTTAGCTCAAAACAGCTCCAAGTGCAAGAATTAGCAAAACGCCATTGATGTGCTTGCTTATGACAGTCCACATTCATCAAGCTTTGGCCACGAGTTTTGCAAAACAGTTCATCAACATCACTTGTGGAGTGTAGATCCAAGAAGAATCAACAAGTTTGATGAAGAATTGTGATGAAATTGATGAAAAAAGTGTGTAGCAATTTGGAGAATTTGAGAGAATTTGGAGGGAAAAACAGTTGGATCCTTGAAGAATGTGATGTAATTAGCAATTTCTGTTACAGTTAAGGCTTTATACCACTGCTTAATCAACTTCTTAATCCAAATTAGCAAAATTGGATGAAATTAGTGTTAATGCAACTTTTAGTGAAATCTCCAAAATGACCTTTCCCAAATTAAGCAATGTGACAACAAAAACCAGTTGGAGCAAATTTCATTTGGCATTTGTGAAGTGTTGGAAGTGGTCTCATGTGCATAGGCCTTGTAAATCTCAAATTCACATGTTCACACCAAAATATCAAAAGAAGTCACTTGAAAAATGACTTTTTGCCTTGACCATTTTTGATGAATTTTGATTATGCAACATGAAAGTACATGTGAAATGGGGTTTGCTCAAAGAAAAATCATCCATATTGGACATTCCATGTGAAAGTTATGCCACTTTGATTTTAGGCATTTTTGGAAAATGATTGGACCATAACTTGTCAACCATTCATGAGAAATTCAAGTTCTTGGACTTTTTGGAAAGGTGAGAGCAAGATATACAACTTTCATGTTGAACAAAATTTCATTTGAAGAATTTTTGGACATGTAATTTTGTGGTGAAAAACTTTCCATTTTTGGAAACTTTCATTACAAGTCACTTTCCATTTTTGGAAACTTTCCTCCTGACTTTATTTTCTTCATTCTTGATGTTTGACATGTCAAATGAAACTTGTTTCAACATGAATGAAGTGTATCCAACTCTCTCCCACCTCCAAATCCATAAAATCAAGCACAGTTGACCACAGTTGACTTTTCTGATTGATAGATGAATTTGGCTATGCACTGATCAAGTTGAGCCTCTAACTCCTGATGAAATGGCTCAATGATGAAACCCTAGCTTCCATAAGCTCAATACAATCATGAAATGATCCCCATATCCATTGTAGACCCCATTTCCTTGCCAAGCCCTGATTGGCCCACTACAACTGATTAAACTGATTAGGGTTGACCAGAGGTCAAAACCCTAATCTCAAGGAATCTGACCAAGCCTTTGGTGATGACAAAACCATGATGATGATGATGTACCATTGCCACCAAGATCAAGCTCAATCTCCTTGACAACCAAGAAACCCTAATTTGTACCACACATCCTCAGATGATTAATGATCAATTCAATGAAAACCCTCAGCTTGCATATATCAACCTTTTATCTTCTGACCAAGACCTAGGAGGATGCCTTGCACAATGTAGCCACATGATATGCAATTATGCAATGCCTAATGACCTACAAATGAAATGCAATATGTTAAGCTAGTCCCAAGAGAGGAGGGCAAATTTTGAGGTGTTACAATAAGGACAGGTAGGAAAGAGAAAAAGGTTGCTGGTATAGGTCCCTTCAAATCTTGGAGTAAAGTAGAGGTCGGGAAGAAGAAAGATAGTGAGAGTTCTGAATCTAATGAGAATGTTGAAGACGATGTCCCAGACATCTCCTCTGACAAAAGAAAGGCTGTAAAGAAGTCTTCCAACAAAGTAGCTGCTGAGCACCTAGACAAATGGAGGTTTGTCACTCAAAGAAGGGTAGCAGTTGAAAGTGAATTGGGGAAAGAGACTGTTGAAGTGAAGGAAGTAATGGAGTTAATCAAGACAACTGGTCTTATGAAAACTGTGACTACTCTGCCTCAATGCTATGAAGGGCTAGTCAAAGAATTCATTGTAAACATTCCTGATGAGAGTTATGGAAAAAGCAACAGGGAGGTCTGCAAAGTGGTTGTTGGGGGTAAGGGTGTGAAACTTTCACCAACCATCATCAACAGGTTCATAGGGAGAGGAACTGATGGAGGGGTAGATCTAGAGACCACAGATAATGATATCTGTAGGATGATTACAGCTGGCCAAGTTAAGGAATGGCCTAGTAGGAAACACCTTTCAGCTAGTAAACTAACTGTCAAGTATGCCATCTTGCATAAGATTGGTTCTGCAAATTGGGTACCTACTAATCACATATCTACCATCTTCATTGCTCTTGGGAGGATCATTCATGCCATTGGAACTAAGATAAACTATAATTTTGGAAAGTTTGTGTTTGATCAAACCATCAGACATGCCTCCACCAATGCTGTAAAGTTGCCCATTGCATTCCCATCTATCATCTGTGGCATCATCCTGAGTCAACAACCAGGAATCTTGAGTACAAGTGATATTCCAAGCAGGAGAAAGACCCCTCTATCAATTCACTATAAGCTTTTTGAGGGTAGTCATGTCAATGATGTTGTTATGACATCTGCCAGAAGGGAACCTGCATCTCAAGGGAGCCTAATTGATCAATTGAAAGATACCTGCAAGGAATTGGAGAAAGGTATGAAGGTGGCCAAGGAAAGAAAAGAAGCTTTGGAAGCTCTTATTTGTAGCCTGGAAAATGAGGAGTTAGAGAAGGCTGGAAAGGATTCAGATGGAAAAACACAATCCACTGGCAGCTCTAGAAGCTCTGAGGGTTCTGAAGATGAAGGTGAAGGAGATACTTCTTCTTCTGATTAATGGTTCCTGCCTGAATTGAAGACTGGGAGGTGTGGTGGAAGCTGGGCTGCTATTTGGAAGGCTGCTGGCTTGATTGTTTTTTTGTATTTTGTGGCAGTCCTTATTGATGTCTGTTATGTAATTTTTAGGGCTCTTAATGAGTTCCTTGAATTTGTTCATTATCTCAGCTTTCAGTTGTGTATAATGTTGGTTTGTACTGCATGAATATTATGTTTTAACATGTTTAATGTTATAACATCTGTCCTGACATTCTCTGACAGACTAATGGACATTTATTTTGTCTGATTGGTCACCTTTGGTCAATTTTGACTAAAAAGGGGGAGAAGTGTTGATATGGAAGCAGTTGCGGGAAGTTGTATGTGGCTGGACAAAAGGACAGCTACTATTGAAAGAAGTGCACAGGTGTTGATGTTGAAGCAGATGTCAGTATGACATTCTGGCTGGTACAGGTGCTGGAGTTACAGTAGCTGTTATTTGATGAATGCACAGGTTTAGGGGGAAAAGAAGTACCCTGGTGCATTATGCATTTGTGTGTCTTACTAGTTGCATCCATAACTAATAATTCTGATTGTTGCACAGATTTAGGGGGAGGAGAAGTACCCTTGTGCATGTGTGTATTACTAGTAGCCATAGCTAGTAATTGTTTTGCTTCTGCTGCTAATTAAACTACTGTTATGTGGTTTAAACTGCTGATAGTTTGCCTTGTGAACAAAAAGGACAAATATATGTTTTAGCCAAAATTTGCCAAAGGGGGAGTTTGTTGATTCTAAGTGTTAGCAGCAATTTTGGTAAAACAAAGAGTGTTCACAAGATGTCATGTGTGATGTCTTAACATAAGATATCTTATGTACCTGCTGGAGTTAAAGAACATATGCAAGCAGAATTGTTTCAGAATGCCACATACAATGACAAGGCTTCTGATATTGGTTGTACCTGTGGGAGCTTATATGGAAGACATGTTCATGCAGGATTGTTTCAGATGACATACACAATGTCATGATATCTGATATGGCTGTACCTGCTACAAAAGGAAATTGGATTATGTAGGATTTTTCCAGGATGTCAGGCCCGATGTCATGACATCCTGTACACAGAACATTCAGTATGAATGTCTGGTGTTTTGTGATTGCACAATTAATGGCAATCATTGGATGATTGAAGATATGGCTAGCTGGCGCATTCAATCATGGATTACAACCAGATTTGCTTATTTTCCAAGGAGATCTCTACAGCTGTTATAAAAAGATTTGATTGGAAAATATATTTAGGGTTTTCAAGATGTCCAATGCTTCTATAAAAAGGGACTTAGAAAACCTGTTTGAACATACAACCAAGACTGAGCAAAATATAGAGAGAGAGCTAGGGTTTGTGTCTGTTTAGTCGTAAGACTTGTAGGTCATTCAAGTCATCCATTGATGATTGAATTGGACTGATTTATGGTTGTAATTTGTCACTCTAAAGCTGTTAAGCAAGAGTGTGTGTCCACTTGATCAAAGTTGTGAAGCAAGATCAAGTGTGTGTCTTCTTGATCAAAGCTGTGAAGCAAGATCAAGAGTGTGTCTTCTTGATTGAAACTGTGAAGTAAAATCAAGAGTTTGTAATTGAAAAGTATTTTCTTTTCACAAGGGATTGTTGTTTAAAATCACGGGTGTGTGATTGTAAGGGAAGTGAGTGGGTTCTCATATCTAAGAGTGCTTAGGTAGAAGTTGCACGAGTAGAGATTAGGTGAGAAAGACTGTAACTTGTTGAAGTGTACGGATAGTCTTTGAACTAATTCTATTTTAGTGAATTTCCTTCCTGGCTTGGTAGCCCCCAAACGTAGGTGAGTTGCACCGAACTGGGTTAACAATTGCTTGTGTTATTTGCTTAACCATTCTGTTTATTTATCCATTGTGTGTTGACAGATATCTGTTTCGTAACATTACCTTCGACATCTTATATCTGATACCAGAATTTCATTGACCATCTCCGACAATCATTCGAAAGAATGAGGAAACATGGTCTGAAGATGAATCCTCTCAAGTGTGCATTTTGTGTGTAGGCAGGGGATGTTTTTAGGCTTTGTGGTCCATAAAAGTCTCTTCTTCAATTGACAAAGGAAGGTTTTAAATGGGGACAAGAAGAATAGGAAGCATTCGATAAAATCAAATATTATCTTGTTCGTCCTCCAATTCTATACCTCCTTGTAGGAGTAAAAGTATGAGGTTATATATTTCTACATCTGATGTAATTATAGGGAGCATGCTTACTCAAGAGGATGAAAATGGTATCGTAAGAGCCATTTATTATCTTCGTTAAGTCCTTAATTATGCAGAAACTAGGTATATTATGGTTGAAAAATTACGCATGTGTTTGTACTTCTCTTGCACTAAATTAAAGCACTATATAAAGCCTGTTGACGTGTATGTTTCGTATCATTTTGACATAATAAAACATGTTCTTTCTAAGCCAACCTTACACAGTAGAATTGGTAAATGGACAGTTTCTTTAACTGAGTATTATTTGACCTACATGCCTTTGAAAGCTATGAAAGGGAAAGTATTTGCAAATTTTATCGTTGATCATGCTATGGTCGAAACGCCACAAGCCTTTGTAGAAATTGAACCTTGGAAATTATATTTCGATGGTCCTAGTCATAAAGAAGGAACTGGGATTGGAGTTCTAATCATTTCTCCTAACAAAATTCCAACAAAATTCAAGTACCGGATAAAGGGTTCTTCCTCAAACAATGAGGCTGAATATGAAGCTTTGATAACTGGCCTCGAAATCTTATTGGAATTGGGGGCAACTAGAGTCGAAATAAGTGGTGACTCTGAACTGGTTTTCAAATAGATAACTAGGGAATACAAATGTGTCAAAGAAAATTCGATCATTTATTTCGTGATAGCAAATAGATTACTGCGAAAGTTTGACTACATGAACATTATATATATCCCTCGACTCAAGAATCAAAAGGATAATGATTTTGACAAAATTGCTTATGGGTACAAAGTGTCGAAAGAAAAATTGCAGGATTTAATTAAAGTTCGAGGAAGAGTAATGGCAACCAAGTTATCTCCATCAGATTTAGAAATGACAAAGTTGGGATATGCATACGGAGAAAATTTCGAAATATTGGCCATAGATAACTTGACTAACACATATTGGAGAAAGCCAATAGTAGATTATCTGGAAAACCCAACAATATCTACAGAGCGTAAAGTCAGGTATCGTGCTTTAAGTTATACTCTTATGGGAAACGAATTATTCAAAAAGACACCTAAAGGAATTTTGCTCAAATGCCTTAGTGAAAGTGAGGCATATTTGGCTCTCTCAAATGTCCATAGTGGGGCATGTGGGGCTCATCAAGTTGGCCACAAAATAAAGTTTTTGTTGTTTAGATAAGGAATGTGTTGGCCTACAATGCTGGAGGATTGCATTGATTTCACTAAAGGGTGCCAAGAGTGCCAGATACATGCATGCATTCAACATGTTCCTGCAAATGAACTACATTCCATAGTAAAGCCTTGGCCCTTTAGAGGTTGGGCATTAGATATGGTTGGTGAAATTCGATCAGCCTCATCTAAATGTCAGAGGTACATTTTAGTGGGTATTGATTACTTTACTAAATGGATCGAAGCCATACCTTTGGTGAACATTGATCAAGAAACAATGATTGAATTTATCCAAAGGAATATAATTTATAGGTTTAGAATCATCTAGACAATTACAATTGATCAAGTATCAGCATTCACTGGTTGAAAGATGCAAGAATTTGCTAAAGAAATAGGGATTAAACTGCTAACGTCTACGCCTTATTATGCCCAGGCGAATGGTCAAGTCGAAGCAACAAATAACGTAGTGATTAGGTTAATAAAGAAACTTGTGGGAAAAAGCCAAATAATTGGCATAAGACTTTAGATCAAATTCTTTGGGCTTGTCGAACGTTGATCGGTAAAATAGCAAGTGTACTATTTGCACCGATGTAGTAATAAAATGGGAGTTATCCCGAGTATCGATCTGGAGGACTGCATATTAAGTACAAACCTTTACAATAATTCAATTGAACAAAAGATCAAAGGGGTTTTGTTGATTGTTTTCAAAATGACAATTACGAGAATAAATTACACAAAGCGTATAAAAGGCTTTTAATCGATATAAGAAAGCATGCTAGGGAAAGATGTATGAATTTCTTTGTACTACACCACTTCCATATTATATAATATCTACGTTGTAATTATTCAAAGCCGATTCTCAAGAATTGTTTTCTCTAATTCCTTAACCGAAAACCATTAACAGTCATTTTCAATCCTAATTCCTTAGCTATTCAAAATGACGTTAAGAAATACGCAATTGTAACAAGAATTTACGGCTACTACGGTTTGATCCTTATTCCTAAGCGATTATACCGAAGTATTATTATACAAAAAGCGATAAGGTGGTTTGTCCGACCTAAACCCTAACCATAAATCAAAATTCTATTTGTCCGATAAAAAAACAGCATTAAGAACTTTGTATAATAGTTTGAATTAAGAACAACGTTGATGATCATAAAAACATAGAAATATTGTTCATACATTAGCAATTCAGGGACACCCCCTAGCATTGGGGGGTTTAGCTTCTCATAGTATTCAAAGAAAGCAAATTACAAAATAGAGACATTACAATTCTTTGGTGATGAAGGTTGATCTTCAATCTCTTCCGATCTTGAAAATCTCTTCTTCTCCAAACCCTTGAAAGCTCTCTTCTCTTTTCTGCCTATTCTTCGTACAATCCAAAAGTCCTTTTCTCTTCCCCAATAGTAGACTAAATAGTTCCAAATCATCCAAAAGCATCGTGAAATACCAAGATTGCCATCCGGAGTTACAAAGAGACTTGAAAAATAAAAATTAGCAAAATGAGCGAATTGGCCAACATGGGCCGTGTCAACTGACACGGGCGCCCGTGTTGGCTACATGTTAAATTTTCACATTCAGACTTTGCTGACACGGGCCATGTCAGCTGACACGGGCACCCGTGTCAGCCCCCTGTTTTCTGCTTTCTTACTCTCCCACTTCTACACTGGCTGACACGGGCCGTGTTAGCTGACACGGGCACTCGTGTCAGCACCCTGTTTTTGCGTTCAAGTTTTCCATCTTCTGCATAAGTTGACACGGGCCGTGTCAGCTGACATGGACACCCGTGTCAAACACCTATTTTGCGCATATTTCGCTTTGCAAACCATTTTTTGACTCCCGTTCTTCCCTTACGCATCTTTCGGGCTTATGGGTGGACCTAGAAACCAATAGAACTACCACGGGAACGCATAAAATGCGATAAAAAGAGATGAACCACTAATAAAACATAAAACAAGAAGGGAATTACGAAATGCGATAAAACTTAGGAAATCAAATAAAAGAAAGAACAAAGTGTTACCGATTCTTGAAGATTCATGCTAGATGGATGATGAAAACTAAGTACAAATGGTGACCGATCACAACCCCAAACTTATCTCATTGCTTGTCCTCAAGTGATGTAAGAGACAACACAGAGGTCAACCGTTGATTTTCTTCTTTCCGCAATACAGCTAATGCTATTCGCAACTTATCTTCCTCCTTCCCGATTAAGCTTCTGGTTCACCCATTCGAACTATCCACCGCATTACCATATCAGAGTGTTTCTTTACCTGCAAACTGCTTCACACCACTCACCAAATCTCTCGGGGTTAAAGTGTTTTGCACTCATAATATCAAGGTATGCAATATCAACTCTTAATTTTGAATAAATTCTACATTCACTACACAAACCAAATTCACACACTTTTAGAGGTCTTTCGGGTTGTAATTGGGCTTAGGTACGGTGGGGATAGACAAGGAAATGGATGACAAAGGTTTAAAACTCGGCATTCATGTTGTTGCTTTTCTTTGTGCACAAATTATTTCATGGGGTGTTGTCTAACTTGACTTTTTTTTTCTTTCACTCAATTTTTTTTCTTTCTTTGAGTATCTCATTATGGTATGAGTCTTTGGCTTAGACAAGTGCTTTTATCTCATCTCTATTTTTCATTTCATTTCTCTTCTTTTTTTCCCGGGAGATGTATATGTTTTCACAATTTTTTTGTAGCACTTTCCCTTTTGCAATTTTTCTAAGGATCACCACCCCAAACTTATCTTTTTGCACGAATTTGGAACTACAACAGTCATGCCGAGCGAATGTAGGAAGTGTTTGGCTTATGGTTAACATAATGGTTTTCACAAACAAGGGGGCATAGGCTCAACGGGGTTAACAATGGATAAATACAACATTACGGATGGCTAGAAAGGCCAAAGGGCGAAAACAAACAACGTGCCTTAGTGTGTGTCTTTGTGTTGTGTTGTATCAGTAGAACTTACGCAAAATCAAAGTGATAAAGTCATACCTGAATGCACTCTTTTGTGTTTGGTTTTGTTGAACTCTCACCATGTTGGATAAGCTTGCAGGCTCCAAAACACTCTTCATGTCAAACAGCTTCTTTTTCAGCTTGGGTATACCATCCCCTATTTCGGTCTAGAGTCACCAAGTTGCGTCCAACATTTTCTTTCTCAGATGTATCAACTTCCAGGTTGCCTCGGGAGCAAATTCGGGGTTGCATCTTTCGCTCACTGGTCACTAGTCCATCATTTATCCAGTAGAATCCACTTTTATCTGTAACACAAGGAAATAAAACAAACACACAAAAAAGTAACAAAACAAACAAACACAACTTAAACAAAATACAAAACAATAAAAACCCCCCCACACTTGAACCAAACATTGTCCGTAATGTTCATTGTCAAGATAAGAGGGGTACTCACAGTGTCTACTGAGGAGGTGGAGGAGGATATGGATAATGCAACATCATGCGTTGCATCATCGTATTCATTTCATCCAAAACCAACCCTTGGCGGCGTTGTTCAACTCCAAACCTTGTGAGCTCCTCACCTTGCCTAGATTGGTCCGTGCGAAGGTGACCGATCTCATTTTGAATACAACCCCATTGGTCTTGTGGCATGGAATAAGACCCTGAAGCTTGGGTCGTTCCTTGGGGTTGTTGGTAAAACTGCTCCTCAGTGCTAGGTGAACCCTCCATATGCTCATCTGCAGGAAAGGAATCAGGAAAATCTTCGTCCCCCTCATCCGGGTCGGGACACTCATAAAGCCAGTTGGCTTTGTCAGTAATACTAATAAAATTATAAGCGGGTAAAGCAAGAATATGAAATTTTTGGCAGACAAGAGAATAATGATCTTGCTTTACTTCAATCATGTCTTGTTGAATCAACGCGACCATGTCTAGTTTATTCTTACCTGGCACCTGTGGAACTTCAGCAAGCGCAACACCAAACTCAAAATGGTCAGCAATCTGGGTGATCACTCCGCCAACCAAAATGTCGCCTGAAGTAGCGCGACCAACTCTGCCTAGGTAGTCAGCTGCAAATTCTGCTACATTGATAGGTGTTTGTGCTGCCATACTATACAAAAAGAAAAGCTCCCTTTGGGTGGTGACACCGGTGATATCACCGCGACCAAACAGGGTGTACGCCAAAGCCTTCTGAGCGTACCTAAAACAAGGGTTATGGATACCCGATGCTTTTGTCCCCTTGGAGATATATGCGGCTTTACCTGTTATAGCTGTCCAGAATTCAGCCGGAGCAAAAGTATCGGGCACCGTTCCAGGGCCTACTATTGGGAGTTTTAGGATACTCCCCAATTCATCCATAGAGAATTCCAGATTAGTATTAAACAAGCAAAAACGTAAAGTACCGTAGTACTCTTTCTCAGTTCCATTCCACTGATTTTTCAATTTAAATTCAATGGTACTTAAAAGTTCAAGAGTAATACGCGCAAAAGTTGGCGCTTCTAACTGCATGAATTCCAATATACCTAAGTTGTGGAACATTCGGTGGATTTCAGCCTGTAATCCTAATTCCTGCAAATTGTTATCACACATGTATCTAGTGGGTGTCAATTTTCTCTTAAGGTGAGCAGTATACCTTTTTTGGTGCTCTAAGTCTTCAAACACAATATTGTGCTCATTCGGAGTCCTTCTTGCCCTTTGACATGGCTGGGATGATTCCGGCACGTTCGTGCTTCTATCTACTCGGCGAGACATGCTATTACCTGCACACACGAAAAACTTGAAATTGAAAATAAAGATTAGGGAAAATTACCACCGTAGGAAGGTAGAGGATGGCAAATGGAGAAGCTTTTGTGAAGGTGGTTGGAGATTTGATGGAGTTTTGAGGGAAAAGGTTGAAGCTTTTTGTGAAGCTTTAATGGAGGTTCTTAGGTTTTCTTGAGAGGAAGAGAGATGAAGGTGAGAGAATAGGTAAGAAAAAGGGTTTATGAGGTGTGAATGATTGATAAAAGATAATGAGTGGGTGTAATTGGAGGTGGGCCTCATCTCAAAACAGAAAAAAATTCAAAATTCTGCATACGCGCTTGCTGACACGGGTCGTGTCAGCTGACACAGGCGGCCGTGCCAGCGCTCTTCCCCCATTTTTTTTCAAAATTTTGCTTCAGTAGGGGCTGACACGGGCGGCCGTGTCAGACCCCTGGAAAATTTTTCTTATCCACTCTATTCCGGACACGGGCCGTGTCAGCTGACACGGGCGGCCGTGTCAGGTCCCTGTTTTCCTTTTTCTTTCATTTTTCGTTTCAAGCTTCGTAACCGGGCTTCTGCTTCCGATTTTCCACAGACTTTTTACACATGAACTTTTGGCTCCTCTAGCAAACATTGTTCAAACCTACAAGTCAATAACACACAACAAAACAAATAAAATAATTAGACACAAAAGTGTGGGTTGCCTCCCACGTAGCGCTTTGTTTAACGTCGTCTGGCTCGACGGTTGTTCATCTTATCAGACAAGATGAACAACATCAATTTGACCAATTTCTTGCTCCACATTATAAGGTTTTAACCTTTGGCCATTCACTTTAAAAATGTCCCCATTGGATTGATTTTTTATTTCAATTGCTCCATGGGGATATACCTTGTGTACCATAAACGGTCCCGACCATTTTGATCTCAGCTTTCCCGAGAACAACTTCATCCTCGAATTAAACAATAACACCATTTGTCCTTCCCAAAATTCCTTCTTTTGGATCCTTCTATCATGCCATTTTTTTGTTTGAACTTTGTAAATTTTGGCATTTTCATATGCTCAGTTCCTAAATTCTTCTAACTCATGGAGTTGAAGAATTCGGGACTCTCCCGCTTTCGAAAGATCCAAATTAAGGAATTTTGAAGCCCACAAAGCTTTGTATTCAAGTTCTAAGGGTAAGTGACAGGCCTTACCATATACCAATTGATAAGGAGACATACCAATCGATGTTTTGAAAGCAGTTCGGTATGCCCAAAACGCATCATTAAGCTTACTTGCCTTATCTTTGCGATATGAGTTAACCGTCTTCTCAAGAATTTGTTTCAGCTGCCTATTCGACACTTCAACTTGACCACTTGTATGCGGATGGTACGGAGTGGCTATACGATGTTTTACATTATACTTCAAGAGTAGCTTCTCCATTAGGTGATTTAAGAAATGAGTTCCCTCATCACTTATTAGAGCTCTTGGCACTCCAAACCTAACAAATATGTTCTCCTTTAGAAACTTGACTACCACTTTTGCATCATTCGTTGGTAGAGCAACTGCTTCTACCCACTTGGATACATAATCCACCGCCACCAAAATATAGTTCTTTCCAAATGAAGGTGGAAATGGTCCCATAAAGTCGATACCCCAAACATCAAAGAGTTCAACTTCCAACATGGGGTTCTGAGGCATCTGATTTCTTTTCGAGATGTTACCCATCCTTTGACACTTATCACACTCTTTGATTAATTGCTGAGCATCTTTGAAAAGTGTAGGCCAGTATAAGCCGGACTGGAGGACCTTGGTTGCGGTTTTATCACCACTAGAGTGTCCACCATAGTCAGAGTCATGGCATGCTTTCAGGATATCTCTCTGTTCTTCTTCGGGAACACATCTTCTAACCAACCTGTCTACTCCTTTCTTGTACAAGAATGGGTCATCCCACAAGTAAAACCTGAAATCATGCACAAACTTTTTCTTTTTGTTAGAGTCAAAATCGCTAGGGATCACCCCACCTACTAGATAGATCGTGTAGTCAACGAACCATGGCACTCCAATAACAGCAAGGATGTGTTTGTCAGCAAACTTATCCTTTATTGGACGCTTTTCCTCATTCTCCTCTATAGGGGACATCCGAGAGAGGTGATCGGCACAATATTTTCACACCCTCTCTTGTCACGAATTTCCACATCAAACTCTTGGAGGAGTAAGATCCATCTCAACAGTCTTGGTTTAGAGTCCTGCTTAGCAAATAAATATTTCAAGACAGCATGGTCAGTATAAAGAATGACTCTAGAACCCAATAGATATTGCCTGAATTTATCGAAGGCATAGACCAGGGTAGCAACTCCTTCTCGGTAGTCGCATAGTTCATCTGTGCAGGGTTCAAAACATGACTAGCATAATATATGACATGCAACAGTTTATCTCTACGTTGCCCAATAACTGCTTCCACTGCAATGTCACTCGCATCACACATGATCTCAAAAGGTAGAGACCAATTTGGGGCAATGACAATTGGTGCCGTCACCAATTTATTTTTTATAGTTTCAAATGCAACGACACATTCTTTATAAAAAATAAAAGCCTTGTCCTTAACCAAAAGGGTAGTTAAAGGTTTAGCTATCTTAGAAAAGTCTCTTACAAACCTACGGTAGAAACCTGCATGCCCTAAGAAACTTCTTATACCTTTTTCGTTTATTGGAGGGGGCAACTTTGCTATTACCTTGATCTTGGCTTGGTCCACTTCTATTCCCTTGTGGGAAATTTTGTGACCCAAAACTATGCCTTCTCGCACCATGAAGTGACACTTCTCCTAGTTAAGAATCAAATTGGTATGTTGGCATATTTCTAAGACAAGGGAAAGGTTAGTCAAACAATTATCAAAAGAGAAACCAAATACCGAGAAGTCATCCATGAAGACCTCCATATGCTTTTCAAGCATGTCAGCAAAAATGGAAGTCATGCATCTTTGAAATGTGGCTGGCGCATTACATAACCCAAATGGCATTCTTCTGTAAGCAAAAATACCATAGGGGCATGTAAAAGATGTCTTCTCTTGATCTTCTGGTACAACCGCTATCTGATTATATCCAGAGTAGCCATCAAGGAAACAATAGTAGTCATGACCAGCCAACCTTTCCAACATCTGATCGATGAATGGTGAAGGAAAGTGGTCCTTTCTTATCGCCAAGTTCAACCTTCTGTAATCGATGCATACACGCCACCCCGTGACTGTCCTTGTAGGGAGCAACTCATTTTTCTCATTCTTTATCACGGTAGTCCCTCCTTTCTTTGGAACCACATGAACATGACTTACCCAAGAGCTATCAGATATGGGATAAATTAACCCTGCATCTAATAGTTTAACAACCTCTTTCCTAACCACTTCCTTCATTGTGGGATTTAGTCTTCTTTGGGATTGCACCACTGGTTTGTGACCATCCTCCATGAGAATTTTATGCATACATTCCGTATGACTAATCCCCTTCAAGTCTTCTATTACCCATCCCATTGCACTTTTGTGCTTCTTCAGAACCTTGACGAGCTTGTCTTCTTGGGAACCTTCTAAACTAGAGCTTATAATAGTCGGGCATCTCCTTTCAGAATCTAGAAAAACATACTTGAGATTTTTAGGCAGTTGTTTCAGTTCAGCTACTTTCTTGGTCTCATCTTTCTTTTCCTCCAACTGAGGTTCCCTCAAGTTTTCCCACTGGAGTGATCAATATCCTTTAAAGGATGGTTCTGTTTCCATAATAGATAACACTTCCCTCTCCTTTTCATCAACTTCTTGAGTGTATTCAAAAATTGATAGACTTAGAACTCTCTCCAAGGGCAATTGTGGTTCACCTAAAGGATTTTCTTGCAGAAACACTTGATCAATCACCTCTATGTGTTGACTGGTGGCCACATCATCTTTGTATCTCATGGTGTTTCGCACATCAATTTTAAACTCTTCATCGTAAACTTTTAGAGTCATGGTGCCTTCTTCTATATCTATCAAACGTCTTCCTGTCTCCAAAAATGGTCTACCAAGAATGAGCGGTATCTCTTCATATTCCGGCATTTCTAAGATGACAAAGTCCACCGGAAACATAAACTTATCAATCTTCACAAGAACATCTTCCACTACTCCATAGGGTCTCTTCACAGAGTGGTCAGCAAATTGAAGTGTCATTTTGGTATCTTGCACTTTTCCGATCCCCAACCTCTTGTAAATGGATAACGGCATGAGACTCACACTTGCCCCCAAGTCTATAAAGGCCTTTTTGAAAGATCTATCCCCAATAGTGCAAGGGATAGTTACCGAGCCTCGATCTTTCTCCTTCACCGGAATCTTCATACCCTGCAAAATTGCACTACAAGTTTTGGTTAGTACAATAGGGTCATTATTGATGCTCCTCTTCGTTGAAATAATATCCTTCATAAATTTGGCATAAGAGGGCATTTTTTCAAGTGCCTCCAAGAACGGAATGTTTATCTTAAGCTTTTTGAACATCTCTAAGAATTTCTCGAAGTTCTTCTCATGTTGCGCTTTCTTCTTATTTCTTGTGGGGAAACGGAGTTTGATAACCGACTTTGGTTCACTAACTTTTTCTTTAACCACCTGTTTAGCACCGCCACCTTTTCACTCACAACCTCATTTTCTTTTATCTCCAACTCTACTTCAAGCAATTGGTCTTCTTCTTCGTCATCTTTCTCGGGGACTTCTTTCGATTTACCACTCCTTGTGGTTACATCACTCACATTATTATGCTCTCTTGGATTTGTACTGTAGCACTCGGTAATGCACCCAGTTCTTTCTAAGCCAATCTTACACAGTGGAATTGGTAAATGGACAGTTTCTTTAACTGGGCATTATTTGACCTACATGCCTTTGAAAGCTATGAAAGGGAAAGTATTCGCAACTTTTATTGTTGATCATGCTATGGTCGAAACGCCCCAAGCCTTTGTAGAAATTGAACCTTGGAAATTATATTTCGATGGTTCTAGTCATAAAGAAGGAACTGGGATTGGAGTTCTAATCATTTCTCCTAACAAAATTCCAACAAAATTCAAGTACCGGATAAAGGGTTCTTGCTCAAACAATACGGTTGAATATGAAGCTTTGATAGCTGGCCTCAAAATCTTGTTGGAATTAGGGGCAACTAGAGTCGAAATAAGTGGTGACTATGAACTGGTTTTGAAACAGATAACTAGGGAATACAAATGTGTCAAAGAAAATTTGATCATTTATTTTGTGATAGCAAATAGATTACTACGAAAGTTTGACTACATGAACATTATATATATCCCTCGACTCAAGAATCAAAAGGATAATGATTTGGACCAAATTGCTTATGGGTACAAAGTGTCGAAAGAAAAATTGCAGGATTTAATTGAAGTTCGAGGAAGAGTAATGGCAACCAAGTTATCTCCATCAGATTTAGAAATGACAAAGTTGGGATATGCATACGGAGAAAATTTCGAAATATTGGCCATAGATAACTTGACTAACACATATTGGAGAAAGCCAATAGTAGATTATCTGGAAAACCCAACAATATCTATAGAGCGGAAAGTCATGTATCGTGCTTTATGTTATACTCTTATGGGAAACGAATTATTCAAAAAGACACCTAAAGGAATTTTGCTCAAATGCCTTAGTGAAAGTGAGACATATTTGGCTCTCTCAAATGTCCATAGTGGGGCATGTGTGGCTCATCAAGTTGGCCACAAAATAAAGTGGTTGTTGTTTTGATAAGGAATGTGTTGGCCTACAATGCTGGAGGATTGCATTGAGTTCGCTAAAGGGTGCCAAGAGTTCCAAATACATGCATGCATTTAACATGTTCCGGCAAGTGAACTACATTCCATAGTAAAGCCTTGGCCCTTTAGAGGTTGGGCATTAGATATGGTTGGTGAAATTCGACCAACCTCATCTAAATGTTAGAGGTACATTTTAGTGGGTATTGATTACTTTACTAAATGGATCGAAGCCATACCTTTGGTGAACATTGATCAAGAAACAATGATTGAATTTATCCAAAGGAATATAATTTATAGGTTTAAAATCATCGAGACAATTACAATTGATCAAGGATCAACATTCACTGGTTGAAAGATGCAAGAATTTGCTAAAGAAATAGGGATTAAACTGCTAACGTCTATGCCTTATTATGCCCAGGCGAATGGTCAAGTCGAAGCAACAAATAAGGTAGTGATTAGTTTAATAAAGAAACATGTAGGAAAAATCCAAATAATTGGCATAAGACTTTAGATCAAATTCTTTGGGCTTGTCGAACGTTGATCGGTAAAATAGCAAGTGCACTATTTGCACCAATGTAGTAATAAAATGGGAGTTATCCCGAGTATCGATCTCGAGGACTGCGTATTAAGTACAAACCTTTACAATAATTCAATTGAACAAAAGATCAAAGGGGTTTTGTTGTTGTTTTCGGAATGATAATTACGAGAATAAATTACACAAAGCGTATAAAAGTCTTTTAATCGATATAAGAAAGCATGCTAGGGCAAGATGTATGAATGGCTTTGTACTACACTACTTCCATATTATATAATATCCACGTTGTAATTATTCAAAGTCGATTCTCAATAATTGTTTTCTCTGATTCCTTAGCCGAAAACCATTAACAGTCATTTTCAATCCTAATTCCTTAGCTATTCAAAATGACGTTAAGAAATACGCAATTGTAACAAGAATTTACGGCTACTACGGTTTGATCCTTATTCCTAAGCGATTATACCGAAGTATCATTATACAAAAAGCGATAAGGTGGTTTGTCCGACCTAAACCCTGACCATAGATCAAAATTCTATTTGTCCGATAAAAGAAAGCATTAAGAACTTTGTATAATAATTTGAATTAAGAACAACGTTGATGATCATAAAAACATAGAAATATTGTTCATACATTAGCAATTCAGGGACACCCCCCTAGAATTGGGGGGTTTAGCTTCTCATAGTATTCAAAGAAAGCAAATTACAAAATAGAGACATTACAATTCTTTGGTGATGAAGGTTGATCTTCAATCTCTTCCGATCTTGAAAATCTCTTCTTCTCCAAACCCTTGAAAGCTCTCTTCTCTTTTCTGTCTATTCTCCGTACGATCTAAAAGTCCTTTTCTCTTCACCAATAGTAGACTAAATAGTTCCAAATCATCCAAAAGCATCGTGAAATACCAAGACTGCCCTCCAGAATTACAAAGAGACTTGAAAAATAAAAATCATCAAAAGGAGTGAATTGGCCAACACGGGTCGTGTCAGCTGACACGGGCGCCCGTGTTGGCTCCCTGTTAAATTTTCACATTCAGACTTTGCCGACACGGGCCGTGTCAGCTAACACGGGCACCCGTGTCAGCACCCTGTTTTGCTTTCTTGCTTTCCCACTTCTACACTGGCTAACACGGGCCGTGTCAGCTAACACGGGCACCCGTGTCAGCACCCTTTTTTTGCCTTCAAGTTTTCCATCTTCTACATAAGCTAACACGGGCCGTGTCAACTGACATGAGCACCCGTGTCAGACACCTGTTTTGCGCATATTTCGCTTTACAAACCATTTTTGACTCCCGTTCTTCCCTTACGCATCTTTCGGGCTTATGGCTGGACTTGGAAACCAGTAGAACTACCACGGAAACGCATAAAATGCGACAAAAAGAGATGAACCACTAATAAAACATAAAAGAAGAAGGGAATTAAGAAATGCGATAAAACTTAGGAAATCAACTAAAAGAAAGAACAAAGTATTACCGATTCTTGAAGATTCATGCTGGATGGATGATGAAAACTAAGTACAAATGGTGACCGATCAAACGTCTCCTAAGGAAGCCACGAATGTTACACCTTTTCGTTTGACTTATGGGCATGACACAATTTTACCATTCGAAATTTGTCTTCAATTAACTAGAGTTCAAAGGAAATGCGAGATTCCATCTGAGTCTTATTGGAATATGATGATTGATGAACTAGTTGACTTAGATGAAGACAAGTTGAAATCCTTAGAATTATTGAGAAGACAGAAGAAGAGAGTAGAGAAAGCATATAATAAAAAGGTCAAAATTAAAACATTTTCTACTAGGGATTTGGTATGGAAAGTAATCCTACCTATGGATCTAAAAGATAGAACACTGGGTAAATGGTCCCCAAATTGGAAAAGACCTTTATAAATTATCCAAGTTTTTTAATAATGCTTATTAAATCGAAGAGTTAGAAGAAGATAAAAGACTCATGAGGGTAAATGGAAAATATTTGAAAATATATAAACCTATACTTCTGGAAGTTAAGATATTAACATAATGAATGCATGTGCAAAATAGAAGCCAAAATGGTAAATTAAAATACCGAAATGGCTAAGGCTGTTCATTACAAGATTACATTATCCAGGAATTTTGAAGTGAAAAAGTAAAAATTTTCAACATCCAACTAAGTGCAGAAATCAGTTGGGAGAGAAGCCTTCATTCAATTGTATTTTGCAATGGACACCTGCAGGCATCATTCGATGACAGACTTGCCAAGAGTAAGGGTATCAATTTTGGTTCCCAATTGTTGGGCCCGCAATATGGTGGACACCCACCTTAATCCCTTCTCCAAGCTGCTGGCGATCAAGCTTTTGGATCTCGTCCTAACGATCTTTGTCCTTTCGAATGTTAGCCTGCAATTCCTTAACATGTTCCTCCCAAGAAAAAATGTTGGCATCACAAGTTTCGAACTCTTCTTGATTTTGAGAGAAGGATTTCTCTAACGTTTCAACCTTAGTAGTGGATTCAGTAGCTGCATCCTATTCTGCTGCTTGACTTTTCATTTTCTTCTCAATTTTGGTCCAAGTATCTTTCTTGTGCAAGAGATCCGCAAAGACTTGATCAATGAGAAACCCAAGTTCCACTATAAAATCTACAGCTTCTAGTGAAATTCTTAAAATGTCAACCTTTTTCAGCAGATCCTTAATTCAATAAGTGACGTTTAGGTTGCTCTCCAGCACTTAGATTAGGTTGACATCGAAAGCTTGCTCTATGATTTGTTGAAGGAATTGGTCAGCAGGTTTGGCAGTAGAGCGACTACCAGAAATAGTTGAAGAACTAGAGCCTTTCTTAGTAGAGCTTGCTCGTGCGCTCATCATAGCCTTCAAATATTCAGTTGGCTTATTCTTCTTCAGATCATCATGTTCTTCTTAAGTAAGAGGAATGTTGGTGACATTCGAAGAGGTTCTGAGTTCCTTAATAATCCCAACTGGTGGCTTAGTATCAGATACTTTACCCATTGGGGCTTTTCTTTGTGAGGACCTTCTTCGGCCTGAATCTCTTCATCAACGTTGGACATGGTTTCATCTTCACCATTCTGCACATCTTCGTCATGATTGAGATTTTTTGGAGAAGAGTCATCTGGTTTTGCTTGTTCATGCTCTTCTGTGTCTGGGATTTCCATTTCATTATGTTTTATAGCTTCACTGTCACTTTCAGAAGCAGTTGAGTGAGATTGTTGAGATGAGATAGGGTTTGGAAGTTTGTCTTGTTGAACTTCGACAAGTTGGTTTAATTCACTAGTCGATCCTTTGTTCGACCCTTTATTGGATATAGGATGAACAGAAGGAGTATTGGTACTTTTAGGAACTTTATACTTGATGTTAGAGGTTTCAGTAACAAGTTGATTGTCCTTCAAAGAGAGAAAGAAACCAAATCATTAATATCAGTTGAATATAAAAGTGTGACGAAAAAGAAGTAAGGCGAAGTTGAAATACCTTGAGTCTCTCTGCACCAGGACTAGAGTTGTCACTTTCAGCATGCTCAGGTGTAATAGTAGTTGGCTTAGGACCGTCATCAATGACTTTTTGAGCAGTTGATTTTGTTGGCTTGGATGCTGCATTGGATTTCTATGGGGGAGCGGAGTCAGATGCTTTCAAATTCTTATTCTTCTTGCCAGGCTTAGAAGTATCTGGCGATAGATCTTCATGGTCTGATTCGATTAATATCAGTTCTTGAGAGTTGGAGGAGGTTTTCGAACAACCTGAAAATAAAAAAAGTTATTAGCATTGTGTAAATTAAACGTGTAAATGATGAAGTTTTAAAAATGTGGATAATACCGTTGTTGTGGTCTTCATGAAATTGGTTTCTTCATTTTGGTCACCACTTTTGGATGAAGCAACATTTTTCTTCACTGCAGTAGTTTCCTTTGCAGCGTTGGTTTTGATTTTAATAATTGAGAAGAGAAATAGGTGAACCACAAAGATCAAAGTCAGGGGAACATATAAGAGAACATTTTAAAAGAAACAAGTCGAAGGATCCTTCCATTCCACACCTTCAAGTATTGGAGTAAGGATGCAAGCATGTTCTATATCAACATGAAGGAAACCTTTGAAACTATCCAGAGTGAGCTAAGTCAAAACCACCCGTTTGACAAGTTTTGGGGAATCTTGTCGAAGTAATTTTATTGAATCCTCACAGATGAACCATTCTGGGAATGAAGGTCCAAATGCCAAGCCAAGATCAGCGCTTAGCAATCGTGGGAATTTTGGTGGTTGGAGTCTAAAATCTAACTAATACCTGTTTTCAGGCTTAACACACGAAGGGTTTTTTAAGTCAGGAAGTTTCTCTATAAATTTATCTTTTAAAATAAATGTTGCCTCACGGATGGTTCGACTGAGGTCATAAGGCATGTAGACAGTTTCAAAGTATTTATGGAATGCTCGAATCTCCTTGATATGAGTTGTTATATCTTTCTTGTGTATGTCCTATATAGAAGCAAAAGCATCAGTTATATGTTGAGTAAGGGAAGGGACGTTGAAGATTTCGTTGGTGTAGTAGTTTTTCCACCAAATGTCAAATTCTTGTGTGTAGTAAAATGATGGTCAAAAAGAGATGGGAATGAGTTTAACAACTTTGGCATACAGAGATATATTTTTGTCATATTTGAAGCTAGCAAAAATATACTCGAACGTATCGCACGCTCGAACATACAACAGAGTCGTCATCGAACTTTATTTATTCCCGAAGGAAAGGAAAAATATCGATAAAACCCAAGGGAAAGAGATATGTTGGGTAAGGAAGTCGGTTATGCAAGGGGAATGTATTAGCACCCCTTACATCAATGGTACTCCATGGGAACCATTTTGATTGTTCATGCTCGAATGAGTGTTATATCTAAAGATTACTCGCAAAAGAATGAGGGAAAAAGAAAAGAAATAGATAGAATGCTCAGAGAGGATTGGGGCCCTCATGCCTACTATCCTCATAGTGCAGTGAGGAATTCAGAGCTTCGTAGTTCGAAGAACTAGTGGTGGGAGATGAAAAGAAGTGTGATCAAAGTATGGTCTAAACCAAAGGATTATGTGTTTGAACTCCAACAAGGGGTGCAATATGAACTCAAGAGTAAACTGATATGAACCAACAAGTGAGGGGCCTACGACATGGTGTCACTGTATTGGAATAACCGAAAAAGAAGGAATTAAGTGTTTGGGTATAAGCCAAACAACTCTTGGTTCACAAGGAGACACAAGATGGAGCAAAAAGAAATATTGTATTCGACTCAAAGATAACTGATATATCACATGAAGTGGATGAAGGTAGAATATAGATGCCACGTGGAGATGAATGGAATGAATGACCAAAGTCAAAGAATTGAGGAATTTGGTAACAAGTGATTGAAAATGTATAGTTTGAAACCAAAGGTCAAGGTATATTAGAATCTATAGGAGAAATGGAACTTGCACCATAGAAGGAAACAACGTCTTAGCCAAAAAAGAAGGAATTAAATGTATGGGTATGAGCCAAACAACTCTAGCTACAAATGAGGATTTGCCACGATATGGTCCTAAAAGAGTGTATATGGAATTCCAAAGAAAACTGTATTTCGGTTTCAAAGAAACAATATGTCACTAGGGTGAACGGTTTATGATTGAAGGTAGATAATGGATCATGAAAGATATAAGTGGTGCCCTAAGGTGGAAGAAAGAATAATTAGGATTATGCTCGCCAAGGATTAGCATCCTCGTGCTTACGTATTATCACTGTGCAATGAGAAAGTCAGAGAAATTGTAGTTCGTGGAACCACAAAAACAAAGAGAGATAAGGAAGTGATGAACAATATAACTTGCACCAACAGAATGGTATCAAGAGGAACCCACACTGGGAAAGTGAACTTAGAACGAAAGAGTAAACATACCTCTTAGCCAAAAAGAATGAATTAAATATCTAGGGACGATCCAAAAAACTCTTGGTTCACAAGATGAACTACCATTATATCGTCCTAAAAGGGTATATAAGGGGTCCAAAACAAATTATTGTTGAGTACAAGGAATAATATATCACTGTCTAAGGAACAAATAGTTCGAGATCAAAGAAGAATGGTATTTTGGATCCATGAAGAAGATAGACCTTGAATCGAAGAGTAAACTGGCGTCTTAGCTAAAAAAGAATGAACTAAATATTTGGGGACAATCCAAACAACTCTTGATTCATGAGGTGGACTGCTGTTATATCATCCTAAAAGGATGTACATGGAGTCCAAGGAGAAGTGTATTTGATCTTAAAAGGATGGTCTTGATTGATGAATGAAGAATGAAGGATTAATAACTATGGTAGCTCGTGAAGAATCTGAATTATCCCGCCTACGTATTCTTGTTGTGCAATGAGAAAGTCAAGGCTTTCGTAGTTTAGCCCTCTAGGGTTGACATCGAGATGATTGAGGCAAAATAAGTGATTGATTGAATATGGAATATGAAGAGACTTGACAGTTGATTGATAAAAATCACACTAAAGTCAATGAATAAAGGCTAATTCTTTGAATAGCTAGGGCCTACGCCCCGTACACAAAGTCACTCTAGACAAGGGTAGGAGAAACTCCGTATCATTATTCCTTATTACTTAAGGCTCATGACGCATGATACTTCTCATAACTGACAAGTTTTTGGATAAGGATCCTCGTTGCTTCTCCTTGAGTTGATGTTGCTTTGTATGAAGAAGACTTGGTAGTTTACTCGATTCGTATTGCAAGAGGAAAGTTTCCGCACCAGTTTGCTGACCAAAATGGCACCGTTATTTCGTCTCCAAGATTTAACTTAATAGAACCTGCAAAATGAAAACCAATGTTAGACGTTAACCCTCCCAAGGAGTTCAAATCCTTCCACCAATTTGATGTATCTCTTTTAGGAATGTTGTTTTACTCCATGAGAATGAGAAGCTCAATTCCCCCATATCTAGCTTTAAGAACCCTTTTCCATAAAGCTTGTTTTTCAACTAATATTCCCCACTTTCATTTATTGAGTAATGCCAAATTGAAATCTTCGATGCTCTTTACTCTCAGCCCGCCCATCTCCTTTGATTTGCATATATTATCCTACTTGACCCAATAAATCTTTTCTTTCTCATTTAATTCGCCCCAAAGAAATTGCTGCCTGATTTTATCAATTTATCTCCAAAATTTCACTAGAGCTTTGTAAAAAGACATGAAGAATATAGTGTAAGACCTCAATTTTGACCCTAAGATCCCTCATGGCATCATAACATTGCATTTGCATTGCCTCAAGGATCTTTAGCATCTTGGTTCCCTTTGCCTTTGGGTGGGACTCCTTGTGATTGGTTTGAGATCACCAAGCATGCTTGAATTATACATCATTGTTTCTCTTACTTTTGTTTACTAACCAAAAGCACAAAAATGTGTCACTAACATCTTTTGTTTGAAGCTTGAGTATCATCCAAGACACTTTGTGGGTTCTATTTAGATGATCAGTCAACACAAGGGAATGTCTTGAGATACTTCCAACAGGTTCAAATGGGGTCTATTCGTCAATCAAAATGTTAATCTTGAAGGAGCAAAAGTTTGTTCATGACCTGTCATGCTCGCTAGGCGAGCAGAATGGGTCGCCTAGCGAGTCCCAAGAAAAGCCACCAGAATCACCTACGCTTAGAGGAATTTCTTGAACTGTCATGCTCGCTAGGCGAAGCCAACGTGTTTAAAAAAAAATTAAAAATAAAAAAATAAATAAATAAATAAATGAATAAATAAATGAATAAATAAATAAATAAATAAAATATAACAGAAAAATTTTGGACTTGGGCCTCTCTCATTTGAGCCCACAGGTCCACAAAAATCAGGTTATAAATTCAGAGTTTCAGTGAAACAAAAGGGAATTCTATTCCTATTACCCTGGCAGGGAAAAAGATAGTGAGAGAAGAGCTAACAGAGTTCAGAGCAACCTCCAGAGACTGAAGGGAACTCATCGGCAAAGAACCAATTCCCTCTCATATAAACCCTCAGATTGCTTTGCAAACCCAACCGGACAATTCAATTTCATTCGATCTCTCCAGCCAGGTTTGCCTTATTCCCATTACTTTATGCTTTTAATTTGAATGCTCTGAATGTATGAGGTATTATGGGTGAATTTGATACCCTTTTGATGCATGTGTTTGACAAGAGGTTTTGGCCTTCTACCCTTGGTTGCTTTTTGTGAGCTTTTTGTGAATTTTAATGGCATGATTCATGTGGTTACATTTTGATTTGGTGGCAACTCTTGATTACCCTATCTTGTTTCTCTAACCTGTTTGTTGAGTTTTGTTTTGTGAGGGCTCATATGACTCTTGCAGAGATGGCTTGCCTGGTGTTCCACTTTATTTGTGGGATACCACCTGGAGGTTTATTTCGATTACCTGTACTGACTCACTTTCTTTGATGGTGTTTAGCTTGGAAGAGTCTTTGGGTTTCTTATTTATCTAATTGTTGTTACTTCGGATCTTTATCCGTACGGTAGATCTCTCGATCCCTTTACTTTTCCCGTATGTTACCGATTTCTTAGGTTTCGTATAGCCTCTCGTGGCATGTCATTTAAGGTAGCGCGGTTCCTTCATCTAGGACTGCCTTTTTGCATGAGCATCCCTAAACACCCCAAACTCATTGGTTTTTCCTTCTCCTAAGAACACGTTATCTCCTTATACTACAGGTGATTAAGTCTCCAAAGGTCGAGCATCCGGTAGATTGCGTAGTAACGTCGTTCACCCCAAAACACAACCCTTACCCCATAGGTGGTCGAACTACGTTTTGCTCTGATTTTCATCCCAGATGAGATACGTAGGCATAAGACGCGATGTCTTAGCGAGCACACTTCTCTTTAACCCATAGGTAGCCGAGCTACGAAGACTCTGATTCTCAGATTCAGATGAGATACGTATGCAGTGGATGCGACATCCGTGCGAGTCATTTTCTCTTGACCCTTCTTTTAGTAAGTAGTACATTAGATAAACATACACGCTTTTCTCATCCCTTCAATCGTGTTTGCACAAATAAATTTTCAAAAAAAAAACAACAACCTTTACAACAAATGTGAAAAGGGCTCCCTAGGAGTACCTAGGATGCTTTGGGTGCCTAACACCTTCCCATTGCATAACCAACCCCCTTACCCAGATCTCTGACATTTTTACTAGTTTTTGATTCGATAAAACTTTTAGGTTTTTGTTCGCTTTCTAACCATTCCTTTGGATAAATAGAAGTGCGGTGGCGACTCGACTTGTATGATTTACCTTGGATTTAGTCAATATCTCCAATGGTAACGAATACCTCGCTACAGAAAAGTGGCGACTCTGCTGGGGAAAACAATTTGCCTAGTGGGTTTTTCCTACTTTTCATATTTGTTGTATTGTATATTTTTCTTTGTGTGACATATTTTTGTGCAATTTGGGATTACTGTGTTGTATGTAATGATTGAATTGCTTGAATATTAATTCCTTGTATGCTTGGTGATCTTTGTGAGATGAGTTCTATACCCGAACTCGAGTGCACTTAGGATAGGAGAATGGCATAGTCTTGTCGACTTGTGTGGAGTTATTCCTTAGCAAGTTGACTTGCAAGTCCATTCACTTGGTGGAGGTTATGTTGGGATCAATAATGTCACACAAGTAAGTTGTGGTTAGACATTACTCTTTCCAATATAGACCTTAGAAGCCAAGGACCTTAGTTTACCAAGCCCATCTTGGCCTATTCTTAGGATGTAGTGCGAAAGTCGTTCAAGTGTAAGATTTGATACGATTGTTACGCGATACTACACTCATAAGAGTCTCTCTTGAGAATATTTTTGGAATACGAGTAGTCGTTTCTCCGATAATATCCAAAAGATGGGATGATGACTATGGGAACCTTTTGTAGAACATGTTTGGCAGGTTTAAACCTTAGTACACTCCCTTTAGGTGGTTCTTAACCTAAACTCCATGCTCGTGACTTGTAACAAACCCTTGATTCATGGTTGATCCGTTCAGGTATCCTTAATATCAATGGAACTTGGGTGTTGATAAGGTGTAAACCATAATCCACCAAAATGGATGGTTGATATTAAGGATAACATGATCCACCCCATGACCTTTGTTTGGTGTGCTTCTCTTGATCCTTGAGTGTGATTGTTGCATTCATGCATTCATGCACCCATTTGCATCCATATCATCGATAAATAAGAAAATTTTCAAGGAACTTGAAGGGTTTATTTGCAAAATTTTCAGACATGGAAAGAAAAAGAAGTACAGCTTCAGGCAACCAGATTTGAAAGAGTTAAGGAATCTGACATCCTATGTATTAGACCCTTTGGGTTTCAAGGCTCGTTTTGGGAAGCTTCTTCCTCTTCTGACTACTCAGGTGGATGAAGGATTGGTGAGTGTATTGGTGCAGTTTTACGATCCTTTGTACCGTTGCTTCACATTTCCGGATTTCCAGCTTTTGCCTACACTTGAGGAGTATGCTTATCTTGTGGGTATACCTATTCTGGATCAGTTGCCGTTCAGTGGCTTGGAAAGGGTTCCTACTTCTCAAGAGATAGCAAACATGTTACATATAGATGAATCTCTGGTTGGTGCTCATATGACTACCAAAGGTGGAATTCAAGGTCTCCCTTCTGAGTTCCTCATTGCTCAAGCTACTATATATGGGAAGGCCATGAGTGAGGACGCCTTTGAGGCCATATTTGTACTTCTCATCTATGGGCTAGTGTTATTCCCCAACATCGACAAGTTTGTGGATGTGAACGCTATTAGGATCTTCTCTACTCTTAATCCCGTTCCGACTCTGTTGGGCGATACCTACTTCTCTTTGCATATGAGGAATGCAAAGGGTGGTGGCGCCATTGTGTGTTGTTTGCCTCTGTTGTATAAGTGGTTTATTTCTCACTTACCTCAGACGGTCGCTTTCAAGGAGAACAAGGAATGTCTACGGTGGTCCACGAGACTTATGTCTCTCACTAATGATGATATCTCTTGGTATAACCGTGTGTATGATGGTGTGCAGATTATTGACTCTTGTGGCGAATTCTCCAATGTACCTCTTCTTGGTACATGTGGTGGGATTAACTACAATCTGTTTTGGCACGTCGGCAGCTTGGGTTCCCCTTAAAGGATAAACCCAATAACATTCTGTTAGAGGGTGTATTCTTTCAGGATGGTAAAGATCCCCAAGGCTTGAAAGCTAGGATGGTCCGCGCTTGGCGCAAGATTCATAGGAAAGGAAGGAAAGAGTTGGGTCCTAAGAATTGCATCGCTTTGGAGCCTTACACTGTTTGGGTTAGGAAGAGGGCGTCTGAGTATCTCATGCCTTACGAGTATCCGAGACCTACACCTATGATTATGGTTGGGCCTTCAACCCTCCCTAATCAAGGAGTAGAGGAGTTGAGAGACGAAGACCGTTCACGTGCCTGGATCCGTGAACGTGAAGAGTTGCTTCAGCAGATTAAGGAGAAGGATGCGTTGATTGAGTTTCTTGAGCATCAGGTTATTGATGACCCTGATGATGTATGGACTTCTCTACTTCCTCAGTCTTCTAAGTTCTGGAAGAGGAAGTATGATCGACTCGCCAAAGAGAAGGCCGATATGGAGGCAGCCTACGAGAGGGAGGTGAAGAGGCTTCGCGCATCTTATCTTCCTGTGTCCCGAGCTTTAGATGATTGTTTCTAGGGATCCATAGGATGATTATTTTCCTTTTCTCTTGTATATGATTGACGATGCTGCACTTATTTTTCCTGATATTATTTGATGAGATATTTCCATATGTGATAAAATGCTTAATATTTCCAGAATTTGCAAATAAAACTCTAAAGTTCCTTTGAAATAAAAAACAAATCATATGCACAAGCATTGCATGCATCATATGCATAAGCAGGTTTTGTTTCCGGTCCCTTGCCCTGTGGTCTAACTCTGTGTCCTTCATTTATTTTGAAGACAAGCTGACTCACCGGTACTACACTAGAGCCAACATTTCAAGACTGATGGATCACTTAGAGCAAGAGAACCGCGAGCTGAAAGAGGAAGTGGCCAGATTGACTGCCCTAATGGAGTCACTCATGGCTGCCCAGAGCCAGTCTTCTCCGACACCTTCAACTCCTCCCCAGAGGACAGTTATCTCCGAGATTGTCTCCTCTACTGTGCCCGCTGCCAGTGCACACTTTGTTCCAACAGCCATGCCAACCGGGTTCCCGTGGGGGATGCCTCCCAATTTCATGCCTGAGGGTCCTGTTCCTACCTTTGCTTCTCTGCCGGCATCTAGCCCGGTCCTTGTCGTTCCTCCTCCTGTCGTGCATACTTTGCCCAGGGTAGACGACACCATCTATCATTCTGAGCCGTCTGAGGGTCCAGATGTTTATGAGAAGATGGATGCTATGAACGATCAATTTCTTGAGCTTCGCAAGGAATTGAAAACTCTCAGAGGGAAGGATCTTTTCGGCAAGTCTGCTGCCGAACTCTGCTTGGTTCCAAATGTGAAGATCCCTGTGAAATTCAAGGTCCCTGATTTGAAAAGTATAAAGTAAATACTTGTCCTCTCAGCCACCTGGTCATGTATGCCAGGAAGATGTCGACTCAAACCGATAATGACCAACTACTCATCCACTACTTTCAGGACAGTCTGTCCGGTGCCGCTTTGCGTTGGTACATGGGTTTAGACAGCGCGAACATCCGATCCTTCAATGATCTCGGCGAAGCCTTCGTCAAGCAGTACAAGTACAACGTGGATATGGCTCCCGATAGAGATCAATTGAGAGCCATGTCCCAGAAGGATAAAGAAACATTTAAGGAGTACGCCCAGAGGTGGCGAGAGGTGGCAGCACAGATCGTGCCTCCGCTAGAAGAGAAAGAGATGACTAAGATCTTTTTGAAGACTTTAAGTTCTTTTTATTATGAGCGGATGATTGCTAGCGCTCCTTCTGACTTCACCGAGATGGTGAATATGGGGATGCGTCTAGAAGAAGGGGTCCGTGAAGGACGGTTAACCAGAGAAGAAGGCTCTTCTGCCAAACGTTATGGGCGTTTGCAAAGAAGAAAGATGGAGAGGCACATGCTGTGATCTCCCATGAGAAACCAAGAAGACCCTCTGTGAGGAGGAAGACTGTGCGTCCCGCCAGTAACCAGCACCAGGTGGCTCATATAGCACCTGTTTTCAGAGACAATCAACAGTATCAGCAACATAGTAACAATCAGCAACCACCTCAACAATATCAGCAACAACAGCACCGACCGCAGCAGCAGGCCTACCAGCCTCGAAACAGTAATCAAACCAGCACGAGTTACGAGAGGAAAAGGGTCACCTTCGATCCTATTCCTATGACGTACGCAGAGTTATATCCCTCTTTGATAGAAAGGAAGCTGATTACTCCGAGAGACCCACCGGCTATACCTGCTAACCCCCAGTGGTGGTATAAGCCTGAGTTACATTGTGTTTACCATTCTGGTGCTCCCGGCCACGACGTGGAGAATTGTTACCCTTTGAAGACCAAGGTTCAAGACCTTGTGAGGTGTGGTATTTTATGTTTTGAGGACGTAGGCCCTAATGTGAAGAAGAACCCATTGCCCGAACATGGGAAATCTGTCAACATGGTCCAGGGTTGCCCTGGAAAATACAAGGTCAAATATGTCAGTCATATTCAACAGTCTCTGGTCCAGATGCATCGTTTGTTGTGTGACTACAGTCATTATGAGCATGACCATGATAGATGCCGAGTCTGCTCTGTTAACCGATTGGGTTGTTGCCAGGTGCGCAAGGATGTTCAGGAAATGCTGGACGAAGGAGTCATTGAGATCCTTCAAAACAGGAATGTTGATGAAAATGAGCCTGAGGTCAATGTGATTCCCCAGTGTTCCGGATACCCGAGCCTGTTATCATCAAGTACAATGGTAGCAAGCAGAAGGCTTCTCCCGCTCTGATCATTAAGCCTGCTGGTCCTGTGCCTTACTCCTCTGAAAAGGCAGTTCCCTATCGCTACAACGCCGTAGCAGTAGAGAATGGGAAAGAGGTGTCCTTGCCCTCTTCTTCTGTTGTGAATATTGCCGATGTTAGCGGTTTGACCCGTAGTGGCCGTGTATTTTCAGCACCGCCGAAGCCTCAAATTAATGCTGATTTTGTTGAACGCCCGATCGGGAACGCTGTGAATTCTCCGAATCCGGCACTTGCTGTTAAGCCCTCCTCCGTACTGAAAACTCCTACTTCTGTTGGCCCGAGTGGCAATGTGAAAGAAGACTGTGATGAGATGCTGAGACTCATCAAAAGGAGCGAGTACAATGTTGTAGACCAACTTCTACAAACGCCATCCAAAATATCTGTGTTATCCTTACTCTTAAATTCAGAACCACACCGAGAGGCTCTGCAGAAGGTGTTGGATGTGGCATATGTGGATCACGATGTCACTTTGGAGCAATTCGATAGCATTGTTGCAAACATTACTGCTTGTAACAACCTGAGCTTTTGTGACTCTGATCTCCCTGAGGAGGGAAGAGACCACAACTTGGCATTACATATATCTATGAATTGCAAAGACGACGCCATGTCCAATGTGCTGGTGGACACGGGTCATCATTGAACGTATTGCCAAAGTCCACTCTCTCAAAGCTATCATATCAAGGGCCTCCCATGAGGCAGAGTGGAGTAGTTGTGAAGGCTTTCGATGGGTCTCGCAAAACTGTGATTGGGGAAGTTGATCTCCCAATCAAGATCGGACCAAGTGATTTCCAGATTACCTTCCAGGTTATGGACATTCACCCATCGTATAGTTGTCTCTTAGGCAGACCATGGATTCACGAGGCAGGCGCCGTGACGTCCACCCTACACCAGAAATTGAAATTCGTGAAAAACAAGAAGCTGGTGGTGGTAGGGGGAGAAAGGGCTCTCCTGGTTAGCCATTTGTCTTCCTTCTCTTATATAGATGCTGAGGTTGAATTGGAACTCCTTTCCAAGCTTTATCTATTGCTGAGCCTATTGAGAAGAGAACTCCTTCATTTGCTTCCTACAAAGATGCAAAGTTGGCCATTGAGCGTGGTGCAACCACTGGTTTAGGAAAAATGATTGAGTTAGAAGACAACGAGTCCCGGGCTGGCATAGGTTTTTCTTCTGGTACTTTCAACAAGCAAAGGTTATTCAAGAGTGGAGGTTTCATCCACACTGGTCTAGATGAGGAGGCTGCTGCCGTTTTAGAAGAAGATACAAAGGATTCTGGCAATTTCATCATCCCTGGAGGGGTCTGCAACAATTGGGTCGCTGTGGATATTCCAACAGTTGTCCATAAGTCAACGTAATGATCACTTTGTTTAAAAACCCTTCTCCCATGCCAAAAGGAGGAGTGATGACATTGTTGGCGCATAAATACAATGATATTTTCATTCAATAAATTCATGTTAAATGTTTGGTTTTTCCATTTATTTTCCCTTTTCGCTTTTGCATGAAATTGGTGATCACATAAAAACCTCAAAATGGAATAAAATCAATCTTTTCATCTGCATAATGATTTGCCTTGTTTGAATTCTAAATCTTTTCATATCCAAAATCATTATGCAGGTTGATTTCTAAACCCATTGAACATAATGACCCAACACCATCTCCCAATTTTGAATTCCCTGTATTTGAGGCAGAGGAAGATGATGTTGAAGAGATTCCTGATGAGATCACCCGGCTACTTGAGCATGAAGAGAAGATCATTCAGCCGCATCTTGAGAATCTGGAAACAGTCAACTTGGGGTCTGAAGATTGTGTGCGAGAGGTAAAGATTGGGGCACTTCTGGAAGAATCTGTTAAGAAGGGGTTGATTAAGTTGCTACGAGAATATGTTGACGTCTTTGCCTGGTCATATGAAGACATGCCTGGTCTAGATACTGATATTGTGCAACATTTCCTACCTCTAAAGCCTGAGTGCATGCCTGTAAAGCAGAAGCTCAGAAGAACTCATCCTGATATGGCAGTGAAGATCAAAGAGGAAGTTCAGAAGCAAATTGATGCGGGGTTTCTGGTGACTTCTACATATCCTCAATGGGTGGCCAATATTGTGCCCGTGCCTAAGAAAGATGGAAAAGTCCGGATGTGTGTGGACTATAGAGACTTGAATAAAGCTAGTCCGAAAGATGATTTCCCTCTACCACATATTGATATGTTGGTAGATAATACAGCTAAATTCAATGTCTTCTCGTTTATGGATGGATTTTCCGGATATAATCAGATTAAAATGGCACCCGAGGATATGGAGAAGACAACATTCATCACACCTTGGGGAACATTCTGTTATCGAGTGATGCCCTTCGGTTTGAAGAACGCCGGAGCCACGTATCAACGAGCTATGACTACCTTGTTCCATGACATGATGCACAAGGAGATTGAGGTGTACGTTGACGATATGATCGCTAAGTCAAGATTGGAGGCTGTATTCCCTGTAGAGGTGGAGATCCCATCAATGAGAGTCTTGATGGAAGCCAAGTTGACTGATGCTGAATGGGTTCAGAGTCGTTATGACCAGCTGAACTTGATTGAAGAGAAGAGATTGACTGCCATGTGCCACGGTCAGTTATATCAGCAGAGAATGAAGAAAGCTTTTGATAAGAAGGTCAAGCCTCGTGTGTTCCGAGAAGGTGACCTTGTGCTCAAGAAAGTTTTGTCTTTCGCGCCCGATTCCAGGGGCAAGTGGACTCCAAACTATGAGGGTCCGTATGTTGTTAAGAGAGCCTTTTCAGGCGGTGCTTTGATACTTACAACTATGGATGGGGAGGATTTCACTCGTCCTGTGAATTCAGATGCAGTCAAGAAATACTTCGCCTAAAAAAATAAAAACTGAATAGCTCGCTAAGTTGAAAACCCGAAAGGGCGGCTTAGGCAAAAATGAGCGTCTCGGTGGATTGAAAACCCGAAAGGGCGATCCAGGCAAAAGTTAGAGACACAAAAAATATATAATAATGATATATGTATCCCGCTAGATTGAGTACCTCATCCTGGGGCAATCTAGGCAAAAATTAGGGATTTGGCAAGTAACTGCATCCTGACAAGACTTTGTTCTACAACTGTCGTCCGTCAGAGATCCTTGCTCATTATCAACCAAAGCTTCAAATACATCGGATTCAGAATTGGTGGAGAAATGGTCATTATGTTCAATGTAGCCCTTTTCCAATATATATCACCAATTTCAAATTTGTAAAGATCTATGGAGTCTTGCCATTCGCAGACTACCATTCTATCAAATAAATTTGAGCCTTTTATCCAATTATTGGCACTCTTATCTGTTTCTATTCAACAAATGTTTTGCATGTTTTGATTAAGAAAATATCATTGTTTTAAACGATCAAATTTTTTATAATTTGTTTTTAAACAAAGTGAACATTCACAATGACGAAAGGATACTTAGGAGATCCTCAGTGCTCTCCCAAGGGTGGTACGATCCCCAACAGGGTAAGATTTTTGTCCATATTCCTGGCATGACTGTATCTCCTCCCTCCGGAACCCCTTGTGGTTTATCCTACCAAGTGGATTGCTTGTTGAGAGTCACCTCTCTTCCCTTCAGCAGAGTAGCAATCTTTCTTCCTCAGCAGCTTGGATCTCTTTGGGCAAGAGCGGTATTTGGTGGTTGATCCCGATAAATCCTTTATCTCCTCGGATAGATTCCCCAGTAGAGTTGTTGGTGTGGTGGACCTTGTCTGTGATAACTCTCGTCCCCAGCTGGAATGATTGATGATTCATCCCCTGCAGAGTTCTTTGCTTCCTGGTATCTCTGATCCCCAGCAGATTGGATACTCCCGGTGAACTTGGCTTTCTCTCTTGAGATGTAGTACCGGGTGGTTGATTCCTGGACCTGGTTGTGTTAGATATGTCTGTCTGTCAGCATACATCATACATAAACCACGCATATTCATGCATAATTATAACATTCAGATATTCATGTTGCATTCTTTGCCATATATCGTTGTTTGTTGTCTCCTGCTATTTGGTGATATACTTCCCCGAGCAGATGTGTGTGTCTGATCTCTCCATATAGAGTCAGCTCCATAAGCAGAAAGCGTCTATCCTTTCTTCCATATTCCCCACCGGGTTATATCCTCGTGGATGTTGATTGTTTTTGTTCCTTCCCAACACATATATTGGGATGGTTTTCCCCATTGAGTTATATCCTCACCGGGACAAGTCTTGATTTGGTGTGCCTATCTAGTTTGATCCTAGATCGGTCTCTTGAGACTCTTTTCCTGTTTCCCCGTGGTAAATGAATAATTGCTCAATAATTAGTAATTATTATCCCCGGCGGAGTCTGTGTTTCTCTACCCTCATACCGGTAGTTGTAAACCCTATTTCTTCCCTTTTGCAGAGTAACTATTTTTGCTCATCTTTAATTGGTGACAGTTATCTTCATCCAATATTCGGTGATGATATCCCCTCATCTGCTTGGATAATTGCCCTGATTACGCAATTTATCCCCAGCGGGTCATCTCTCGTCTACCTTGTTGTTGTTGGTAACGATTGTTTCTCCCTGAATTGGTCATCATTATATACCTAGTTTCGGTATCCCGATGCCTTTTCTTTTCGGTCGATTTATCCTTTATTAACCCAGTAACCGGTTGTGGATAATCGTCCATGCGAGTATATTATCTACGTTCTGACGGTAATAGATAGTATATCTCATGCACTCTCGGGTCTGAAGCCTTTTGTTCTTCCCCAGTTGAGTAAGATTCGTATCCCCTTTGTGGAGTCGAATATCCATCCTGTAATCGAGTTTGCTTTTAGCCCTCTTTTGGATGATGAGTGTTTTGGGAATATTCCCCAATTCACGCCTTGGTTGGTCACCTATTATATGCCCAGTAACCGGTATCCCTGGTGTTCCTTCCTCTCTGCTCCCTATTATGACTTTTTGTCCCCTGTGGAGTCAGAATCCCTGAGTTGAAGTATACCTTTTAGGTTTTCCTCAGACGTTTTGAAGTTTTGATATCTCTCACCCTTATACCGGTCTTGGATATTCATCTCTTCCTGAGCATGTTGTATCTCTCACCCTCATACCTGGCGTTCAGATCACATGTCTCCTTGAGCTTATTACCCAGTAACCGGTAATACCTCGTCCCGCTGCTTCCCCAGGAGTGTCCTTGTGGACATCCCCAGCGAAGTCCCTTAGTGGATTGTTTTCATCCGGATTTTATCCGAAGTATCCGTTGTGGATAGTTTTTTGCTGTATTGGCATATTCCCCAATACATGCATCTTCGAGTCAGCTCGAGTCTTTCCATTGGATCTTTCCCTTTGGAATTCTGTTCCCCACGCTTTGAGTCGTGACCTGCTCGCGCATTTTTATCCCTTTTCTATCCCCAGGAGAGTCCCCAGGGTCTTGGTCCCATGGAGTGAATTGCTCATATGGATTATCAGTGGCTTCTGATTTCTTTGCTTTTGTGGACACATATCTCCACAGAGTGCTACCATTTTTCATACCTACATTTGCATCATGAGGTCTCTTAGGGACCAAAATTCGTCTCTTTGTTATTATTTAAGCCCATTCTACCCCGTCGAGACGAAGATTTTAACCTTCACTTCTCCGGCTAGAATGACCTTAAATAGGGGCATCTGTAAGACCCCAATTTTGACCCTAAGATCCCTCATGGCATCATAACATTGCATTTGCATTGCCTCAAGGATCTTTAGCATCTTGGTTCCCTTTGCCTTTGGGTGGGACTCCTTGTGATTGGTTTGAGATCACCAAGCATGCTTGAATTATACATCATTGTTTCTCTTACTTTTGTTTACTAACCAAAAGCACAAAAATGTGTCACTAACATCTTTTGTTTGAAGCTTGAGTATCATCCAAGACACTTTGTGGGTTCTATTTAGATGATCAGTCAACACAAGGGAATGGCTTGAGATACTTCCAACAGGTTCAAATGGGGTCTATTCGTCAGTCAAAACGTTAATCTTGAAGGAGCAAAAGTTTGTTCATGAGCTGTCATGCTCGCTAGGCGAGCAGAATGGGTCGCCTAGCGAGTCCCAAGAAAAGCCACCAGAATCACCTACGCTCAGAGGAATTTCTTGAACTGTCATGCTCGCTAGGCGAAGCCCACGTGTTTAAAATAATAATAAATAATAAATAAATATAACAGAAAAATTTGGACTTGGGCCTCTCTCATTTGAGCCCACAGGTCCACAAAAATCAGGTTATAAATTCAGAGTTTCAGTGAAAAAAGGGAATTCTATTCCTATTACCCTGGCAGGGAAAAGATAGTGAGAGAAGAGCTAACAGAGTTCAGAGCAACCTCCAGAGACTGAAGGGAACTCATCGGCAAAGAACCAATTCCCTCTCATATAAACCCTCAGATTGCTTTGCAAACCCAACCGGGCAATTCAATTTCATTCAATCTCTCTAGTCAGGTTTGCCTTATTCCCATTACTTTATGCATTTAATTTGAATGCTCTGAATGTATGAGGTATTATGGGTGAATTTGATACCCTTTTGATGCATGTGTTTGACAAGAGGTTTAGGCCTCCTACCCTTGGTTGCTTTTTGTGAGCTTTTTGTGAATTTTAATGGCATGATTCATGTGGTTACATTTTGATTTGGGGGAAACTCTTGATTACCCTATCTTGTTTCTCTAACCTGTTTGTTGAGTTTTGTTTTGTGAGGGCTCATATGACTCTTCCAGAGATGGCTTACCTGGTTTTCCACTTTATTTGTGGGATACCACCTGGAGGTTTATTCCGATTACCTGTACTGACTCACTTTCTTTGATGGTGTTTAGCTTGGAAGAGTCTTTGGGTTTCTTATTTATCTAATTGTTGTTACTTCGGATCTTTATCCGTACGGTAGATCTCTCGATCCCTTTACTTTTCCCACATGTTACCGATTTCTTAGGTTTCGTATAGCCTCTCGTGGCATGTCATTTAAGGTAGCGCGGTTCCTTCATCTAGGACTGCCTTTTTGCATGAGCATTCCTAAACACCCCAAACTCATTGATTTTTCTTCTCCTAAGAACATGTTATCTCCTTATACTACAGGTGAGTAAGTCTCCAAAGGTCGAGCATCCGGTAGATTGTGTAGTAACGTCGTTCACCCCAAAACACAACCCTTACCCCATAGGTGGTCGAACTACGTTTTGCTCTGATTTTCATCCCAGATGAGATACGTAGGCATAAGACGTGATGTCTTAGCGAGCACACTTCTCTTTAACCCATAGGTAGCCGAGCTACGAAGACTCTGATTCTCAGATTCATATGAGATACGTATGCAGTGGATGCAACATCCGTGCGAGTCATTTTCTCTTGACCCTTCTTTTAGTAAGTAGTACATTAGATAAACATACACGCTTTTCTCATCCCTTCAATCGTGTTTGCACAAATAAATTTTCAAAAAAACAACAACAACCTTTGCAACAAATGTGAAAAGGGCTCCCTAGGAGTACCTAGGATGCTTTGGATGCCTAACACCTTCCCATTGCATAACCAACCCCCTTACCCAGATCTCTGACATTTTTACTAGTTTTTTATTCGATAAAACTTTTAGGTTTTTGTTCGCTTTCTAACCATTCCTTTGGATAAATAGAAGTGTGGTGGCGACTCGACTTGTATGATTTACCTTGGATTTAGTCAATATCTCCAATGGTAACGAATACCCCGCTACATATAGGTAGGTTGTTGAGAATAGAATTAATTAGAGTAACTCTTCCTGCAAAAGATAAAAACCTCCTTTTCCACAAAACCAATTTAGAACTAAATTTATCAATAACGGGATCCTGCATTTTTATCCTTCTAGGATTGGATCCAATAGGTATACCCAAAAACATAAATCCAGATTCCTCAATCTTACATGACAGAAAAATTGAAGCAACTCCCAGTAAATGTTTACTGACATTGATGCTTATAAGCCTGTTCTTATGGAAGTTTACCCACATACCTGAAACTAGTTCAAAATCTCTAAGAACAACTTTAATACTCCATAAGTTCTTCCATCCCCCTCCTCCTATGATAAGAGTTCATCCATAAATCAGATGATTTCCATTGTACATCCCTCATCCACTGTAAAACCTTCGAAAGCAACACTTTTCGTAGCCGCGTTGATCAAACTCGTTAACCCTTCAACAACTAACACAAACAGAAATGAAGATAGAGGATCTCCCTGCCTTAATCATCTACCCACTTCAAAATCCTTACAACGACTTCCGTTAACCAATATCAAAAAGTGGCTCTTCACTTAACTGTTGGTAGCCATCTCAAGTAGTGTATACAACTTCATCACCGCCACACCATAGAACTACATCCTTCTCAACGGAATTAGGATAATATCCAACCAGCTGAGCCTTCATTTCCGCAACTATGAGATTTACAGAATTCTTCATACAATCAGGTGTTCCAAAATCACTCCAACTCCAGTTGTTATGTCATCGACCCATGTTAGCCACAAAATCATCTTCGCGTTTACTGATAATAAATAGATCATGAAAAGAAGTTGATCCAAGTTTTCCCAAACCCCATTTTTAACAACATAAAGTGAAGAAAATTCAAATTTACACAGTCATACGCTTTCTCGAAATCAACTTTGAACATCACACACTCCTTATTATCTCTAATAGCTAAACCCACAATCTCATTTGCAATCAGAACACCATCCTATAATTTATTATTATTTTTAAGTCGGCTAAATACATAATCTACCAACCAAAATATAAATGACTTCAAATTCACCACCGCGTCATTTATAAGGTCAAGTGAAAATTATGCGACTTAGAAACCTCTAATGAAAATGTGTTTTAGTACCAATTGTTAAGATAAATCAAAGATATTATTAGCTAAATTAAGTATGAATATATTTGTGCTGTAAATAATTTATTTGTACAACTATGTGATTATTGTGTGCAGCTGTCATTCCCTTAATAGAAGAGGAATTATAGGGACTCTTTTGTGTATATATAGTACCTTGATCAATGAATAATATATCAGAATTATTACTTTGAAGTCTGTTATATGGTATCAGAGCCAACACCGTCTCTCTTTCAATATAAGAAACGGTGGTTTTTATTTCTTAGTAATTTCTGATGGCTTCTGATAAAAACAAATCAGAGAATTCTGGAACTTCTGCTGCTGTCCAATTCAACGATGCACTCACCCCAGAACGGCTTGACGGCACTAACTACGTCGAATGGTCGTTGAATGCACAGAACAAAATCAGAGGCAGAAAACGATGGGGTTACGTTACCGGAACAAAGACTGCACCGGCAAAAGATAAACCCGATGAATATGAAGCATGGGAAGATGAAAATTGCTTGGTCAAGTCTTGGCTTCTTGACTCCATGACCAAAGAAATCAGATCTCTTTTCATTCGCTTAGCTATGGCGAAGGAAATTTGGGAAACTGCGAAACAAACGTACTCCGTCAACCAATATGCATCAAGAGCTTACCAATTGCATCGTGAGGTAATCTCTACTCAAAAAAATGGTGGATCTGTTATTACATACTTTGGAAAATTGCAGAGGCTATGGAAAGAGTACGATAGTATTAATAATTGTACCATGGAATGCACTAAAGATATTGAGAAATACAATAAGATGGTTAATTCTCAACGAGTTTATGTTTTTTTGGCTGGTTTGGATTCACATTTGGATGGAGTTCGTGGTCGTGTTTTGGCTACCACTCCGCTTCCTAATGTTCAATCAGTTTATGCAATTGTATGTGCAGAGGCAAATCGCCAAGAAGCTATGCTAAGCGGTGAGTCTTCGAATGGTTCCGCCTTGGCTGTCAAGAAGTATCCGAAGAAAGAAATCCGCAAGTGTAATCACTGTAATGGAGATAATCATGTCATGGAGACATGTTTTAAGCTCCATGGCTACTCGGAGTAGCATCCAAAGGGAAAAACTACTTTGAATAATAAGACAGAAAACAACAAGACTCATCTTTCTACTGCTGCCGGCTTCGTAACCAAGTCAGGTATGTCTAACTCTGCTCATAATCTTTCTTTATTATTAGAAATAGCGATTGGATAATCGATACAGGTGCTACTGATCATATGACTTGTGATCAACACATGTTTACTAATTTCTCTCCTAACTGTCATAAAACTGTTATTATTACTGCCAATGGAGTGGAATCTCCCATTGAAGGTGTTGGTACAGTGACTCTATCACCCTCCCTATCAATACCTAATGTCTTATTTGTTCCTACCTTGAATTTCAATCTTATCTCTGTCAGTAAATTAACCTAATCACATTCATGTGTCGCTGTGTTTTATCCAACCCACTGTGTTTTTCAGGATATACATACCAAGGAGAAGATTGGCAATGGTAGATATAGTGAAGGGTTGTATTATCTTGAAAAAGTTTCACAAATCCATAAAGGAGCATTGGTTCATCTTGCAAGTGATCACATACAAGATCAAAATAAAATAAAAAATTGGCTATGGCATAGACGATTGGGGCATCCCTCTTTTAGTTATCTAAAAAAATTGTTTCCATCGTTATTTCATAAATGCAATATTTCAGATTTTCTTTGTGAAACTTGTGTTATGGCAAAAAGTCATCGTGCTATTTTTCCCTTAAGTAATAAGAAAACTGACTTTCCTTTCTCTTTAGTACACACTGATGTTTGGGGTCCTGCTCCACAATCTACACATAATGGAAAAAATGGTTTATTAGTTTTGTTGATGATTGTACACGGGTAACCTGGGTATATTTGCTACAACATAAAAGTGATGTGTATGATGTGTTTCGCTCCTTTCATCAAATGATTGTAACACAATTTGACACATGTATTAAGGTAATTAGATCAGACAATGGAGGGGAATATTTTAAGAAAGAATTAAAAGATTTTTTGAACTCTAAGGGCATTTTGCATCAAACAACATGTCCTTATTCCCCCCAACAAAATGGAGTGGCCGAGAGGAAAAATAGACACATATTAGAAGTTACAAGAACACTCCTAATTGATGGTAATGTTCCATCTCATTTGTGGGGCGAGGCTGTGAATTCTGCAGTTTACTTAATTAACCGAACCCCTTCTAGTGTGCATAACTTTAGAAGACCTTTAGATGTTTTATCTGATCATCACGTTCTCCCTTCCATCGTTCATTTACTACCTCATGTTTTTGGATGTGTTATATATGTTCACTTACACCCACATCAACGTACAAAACTTGAAAAACGAGCTCTTAAATGTGTCTTTGTTAGGTATGGATCAACTCAAAAAGGTTATCGTGCTTATCATCCATCATCTAAAAAAATTTATATTTCTATGGATGTAACTTTTCATGAAGATAACTTTTTCTATGTTGATTCTACACTTCAAGGGGGGAATGAAAGTGAAGTGCAACACCATGATGTTAGCGTGTTTGACTTATTTTGTGAAGATAAATTATCTTGTGAGGATCATTCTGCAGGTAATGAATCAATCTCAAATATGGACACATCACCTTTAGATAATATAGTTTCCCCTGACCATAATCAACTAGTTCAATCTTCTCCACAAGATCAAATTGACTCTCCAGAGGTATTTCCTAATTCTATTCCTGATAATACAATTATAAATGAAGTAGGTACTAATGTTCATTCTGAAGTTGATTCCTTTTCTCATGAAATTGGTCATGAAATTGACCCTAGTTTCCATGAGACCACCAACACACCTAACACTGAATCCACTATTGTCCAATATAATCTTCCACCTCGTTATAACCGTGGTCAACCTCCCATTAGATAACCAGACCTTCAATCCAAAGTTAAATATCCCATTGGTAATTATGTGTCATCTCACAAGTTATCTAAGTCATATGCATCATTTGTATCTCAATTATCCTCAATTTCTATTCCTAGTAATGTGCAAGAAGCTTTAGCAGATCCTAGATGGACTGAAGCAATGGTTGTGGAGATGGCAGCTTTAGAAAAAAACAACACTTGGGATCTTGTGACGTTACCAAAAGGGAAGAAAACTGTGGGGTGCAGATGGGTTTATACAATTAAACACAAAGCTGATGGAACTATTGAGAGGTATAAAACACGACTAGTGGCTAAAGGTTACACTCAATCTTACGGTGTAGATTATCAAGAGACATTTGCTCCGGTAGCCAAGCTCAACACTGTGAGAATACTTTTGTCACTAGCAGCAAACCAAGATTGGCCTCTTCTACAATTTGATGTGAAAAATGCTTTCCTACATGGAGAAATTTTAGAAGAAATTTATATGGATTTACCACCAGGTATGATAGATTCAAATGAGATGAAGGTTTGCAAGTTAAGAAAGGCTCTATATGGATTAAAACAATCTCCAAGAGCATGGTTTGGTAGGTTTACTAAGTCTATGAAGGCTTTTGGTTATAAAGCAAGTAACTCTGATCACACCTTATTTTTGAAGAAAGGAGGAGGTAAAATTACAACTTTGATCATTTATGTAGATGATATGATTGTTACAGGGAATGACCAAGATGAGATGTCTAGTTTGCAAAAATACCCCGCTTCTGAATTTGAGATGAAGCAACTTGGAAACCTCAAATATTTCTTGGGTATTGAAGTAGCTAGATCTAAACATGGTATTTTTTTATGCCAGAGAAAGTATACTCTTGATTTACTATCTGAAACTGGACTGCTTGGGTGTAAACTTGTTGATACCCCAATTGAACAAAATCATATGTTATGTCAATGCCAAAATTCAGCCAGCATAGACAAAGGGAAATACCAGAGGTTGGTGGGCAAACTAATTTACTTGTCTCATACACGGCCAGATATTACATATGCAGTAAATGTCGTTAGTCAATTTATGCATGATCCACGGAAAGCTCATATGGATGTTGTTGAAAGGATCTTGAGATATTTGAAGTCCACTCCTAGAAAAGGAATTTTATTCTCAAATCATGGAAACTTGAAGGTAGAAGGGTATACCGACGCTGATTGGGCAGGTTCAAGAAATGATAGAAGGTCTACCTCTGGTTACTTTACATTTGTAGGGGGAATCTTGTGACTTGGAGGAGTAAAAAACAACCGGTAGTAGCAAGGTCTAGTGTTGAAGCTGAGTTTAGAGGCATGGCACTGGGAGTTTGTGAACTTTTATGGATACGAAATGTTCTATCAGATTTGGGTTTTGAACCAAGGGAGACTATGACTTTGTATTGTGACAATACATCAGCAATTGCAATTGCTCACAATCCTGTGCAACATGATAGAACGAAACATGTAGAATTCGATAGACATTTTATCAAAGAGAAACTTGAAGCCGGAATAATTTCTTTTCCTTTTGTAAGATCTGAATTTCAGTTAGCAGATGTTCTCACTAAAGGAGTGGCAAGTAAGGTGTTTGATGAGTCTTTATTCAAGTTGGGAATGTGTGATATCCATGCACCAACTTGAGTGGGGGTGTTAAGATAAATCAAAGATATTAATAGCTAAATTAAGTATGAATATATTTGTGCTGTAAATAATTTATTTGTACAACTATGTGATTATTGTGTGCAGCTGTCATTCCCTTAATAGAAGAGGAATTATAGGGACTCTTTTGTGTATATATAGTACCTTGATCAATGAATAATATATCAGAATTATTACTTTGAAATCTGTTATATACACCTAGAGTTAAACATAAATGCAAATAAAATGGGGCATTATACATATATTAAAAATGAGGTTTCTTGTCATAGAAGGTGAATTGTAATAAAAATATTTTTATAACTTTTTTTTTTTACTTGATTTATTTTAAGGAAAAAATGAAATAAAGATTAGGCATAGAAGAATATATAACTAAAATTTAAAGAGATAAGAGAAATGAAATAATACATTAGAAATTATATTTGTTCAGCTTTAAATCATGTGACATAGTCCGGTCCTCAAGAATTTCTCCTTGAGAATTCCATTAACAATAAAACTTTTATTATAATGATCTCACATTCTTATTACACCAAACTTTTACCCAAATTTAACTTATAATATTTATAATCATATCAAAGTTATAAGACACAAACCTATTGTGACACACACTTTTAATAATCCCACTAAATATTATATTTACCTATGATTAGCTTGTCACCATTTGCCATTGGATAAATATCACGTGTGACTCAACAAACAAAATTCTAACTTTATTATCCTATAATAATTCAACAATTTCAATTTCATACTTTATAATCTCAAATTAGTTTTGTTCTTGATTGAAGCCTTTACCCTAATCTAAATCACTTCCTCTTGATAATAAAAAACGGCTTCATCTTCTTCAACTCCTGGAATCATTTTCTTTTACTCGCTGCAAATTACTTAGGCCCTTTTTGAAATACTTTTTGAAAATAGTTTTTTGAATTTCAAATATAGGGTTTGTTTGAAACACTTTTCAATTTAAGTTTTTAAAATTTGTTTTTCAAATCTATTTTAAAAAACTATTTTTAAGAAGAAAATTAACAAAAAATTTGTTTGATAAACTAATTTTTAAAAACTGTTTTGAAAATATGAAAATGAAAAAACTTGTTTGATAATCTAATCTTTTAATAGTATTTTAAGAAGAGAATAAAAATGCATATTTTGTCATTTACTTTTAAAATCTATTTTATTGTATAAAATATTACAAACTTAAGAAAATTAATTGATATTTGATCGAATACAAATAATTGGGTTAAATCAATTTTTAATTTTATAAATCACATACACTTGTTTGTAATAATAATAAGAAAAAAAAAAGTAAAAAATAGGATTCCACGTTTAATAGAAAAAAAAATTATATAGTTAAAATAATTAAAAAACACAAAAAAAATTAAATAAAATAAATAAACATATTTGAAAAGGTTACTTATACATAAAAAGAGCATAAGAAATATCATACTTTTTCAAATATTTTTCTATTTTATTTTTAAAATATAAAAATTATTAAAATTACATTAATACTATTAATAAAAATTATAAATTTTTATGTTTTTTCTTCAAGTTTTATAATACTAAAAACTAAAAAGTAAGAAGCAAAACACAACTAAACTGTTTCACTTTTTTGTTTTTAAAAACTGAAAAATAGAAAAGAGTTTTTAAAAATACTTTTGCAAAACATTATATTCAAACAAGTTTTTAAATTTTAAATTTTCAAAAACTAAAAAAGAGTTTTTAAGATGCATTTCAAACAGGTCCTAAAAATTTAAAAACCTGTATGATAGACTTGTTTTTTAAAACAGTATTTAGAAATTAATTTCAATTTTTCAATTTTAAAATCTAAAAAACTAAAACAGTTTAAAAATGTTTTTGTTTTTAATTTTGCTTATAAATTTCAAAACACACGGAAAACTCACTGTTTTTATTAATGGTAGGATTGTAGTTAACTAATTTACTTTGTTTTATTTTTTCAATCTAACTGAACTTTTTACTTTGTTTTATTTTTTTATCTCTCACCACTAACTGGCTACTTCATAATTTGATGCATACACTCACCTCATTTTTCCTTTGTCATTTAATAAGATAAATTAGTTATTAATTTTTTTATTTACCTAATTATTTTTAAATATTATAATTATTAATAAAATAAAAAATATTTATTCATTTTAATATAATTATTCAAGTAGTTATAATATAACTAAAAATATTTCAAAAAAATTTAAGTACCAAATAAATATTTAACAAATTTTCTAATTTTCTAATTTAAAAACAGTTTTTAAAAATATTATTATCAAACAAATTTTTATTTTATTTTCTTTCCAAAAACACCTTCTTAAAACTGATTTGTAAAACACTTTTTTAATATTAAAAAACAAAAGTGATTCAAACGAACCCTTAATCTCTTCATCTCATAATCTAAAAATCGCCAATTATCGATAAGAAGTAACTATTGTTCATTATGCTTGACAAATATACTATTTCGTTTTACTGTTATGATTTCTTTCTTTGTTAACGTTCTAGTATTATAACTTGTATGAAGCATGAACCCACTTAGTATATATCAAAAATTAATTGGATTGTCCTATTAAGCTAACAATGTGAGCAGTTCTATTAAAGAATTACATGTTGTCTATACATGTGGTATTTGTGTTAGAAGTTAGAACAGGATGATTGTAAAAGAAAATGCCCTTGCTTGTCTAACAACACACTAATTTAGGTTTGTCCGCTGGTGTGAAATTATGGACTATCATGTAATACTAAGTGAATCGTGTCTTTTGAGTTTGTTTTTTGAAAGAAAACATGCATACTTTTTGTTAATGAATGCGATTCTCTTGTGTTCTACATTACTAGGAGTCTGAGACATGAATTATGGTGCAGCTACTGTCCATAAAATGTAGCAAAACTTGTGGCATAACTTTAGCTTCCTATTATATACTGGATGTTATAAATCCCACATATGTTTCAGAAATCATGCAATCCAACTTTGTCACAAAACCTGCAGAATTGTCAGCTACAACACAAACGCAATCAAAAATCAATATATAGTCCAATCTTTTTCTAGCGTGTATCTTGGCACTTTCAGAGGATTTAGACATATCATCTTTAGGTTTCTTCTCAACATCCTTATGCTTACAAATAGTCTTGTTGACATCCTTAGAGGGAGGGAGGGAGAGAGTTTGATCTTCAAAACACACCTTTTCAAGATTTGATTGCTCGTAATTGGACCAACTAGAGATCTGAAGAGATGTTATTGATCATTTAAGCCTAATTATCACTATTTTCCTACAAATTGATTTTATTATGCTACATATTTTACAAAATCTTTTTAAAGTTTTTATTTTTTATTCTTTTTCAGTATTATATAATAATGTCTTCTGAAAAGTGTGTCTTGTTGCGTGTCTTGTTAAAAACGTATCTTACTACTGCAGTTTTCCTTGGTAACTACTGAGTCTCTTTTCAGTTCAACTCTCCCCCTACTCCTTCCTTAATCTTTTTAACTCTTTTTCCCTCCCTATTTAAACATCTCTTCAACTTTCTCTCATCATCACATTTTGCATTTGTTCAAACCCTTTTCTGAAAGTTTTATTTTCCTTCATCTCTTTCTAAAACCAAAAATGTATTACAACACTATATGTGGTGTAACATGTCCTCTATTTATCTCACATAAGAAATTCTTTGACTTTGTTGAGCTCAAAAGTCAAGGTCTTGATCTTTCTAGCGTTGTCTCTTCTCAGAAATGGGAAAAATACTTTGACATGATCGACGTACCCATCTATCCAACTCTTGTGAGAGAATTTTGGACAAATGTGTCTTTTAAACAGCTAGGGCAGGATGCTTCAAGTATTCAGTCCAATGTCTTCGGTATTTCTATTATCATCACTCCTGCTCTGATTGCTAAAATAATCCAGTGCAAGGAGAATGGTGTCTGTATGGACATGTAAAATAGGACAAGTCCCTTCATCGAAGACATTCCTAAGAAGATCCTTGCCACTTCAAATAATATTGTAAGTGTCTCATCCCTCCTTCCCAAGGCAAAAAACTAGTATCAAACTTTGGTGTCAAATATTCAGCCACAGGAAAATGATCTGCACACACTCAGTTATGATGACAAGTATCCTCTCTTCTTCATTATGTATAAGATTAAAGTTAACCCCCTTACTATTTTCAACTGTATGAAGTCAAAGATAATTGCCTCTCATGAGACAATGGCTTTACTCATTCCTTTTGGACGAGTTCTTTGTGAACTCTTCCACCAAGAAGAAATAGTGAAGAAAATGCAGGATGTTGGGTTAACTTAGGCTCTAGAGACCCACTGGAGTCTCAAAGATGAAGACACGTATAATGTTGGACCTCTAACCCATAGTTTCTCATTTCTCTTATTTCGTTTTTTTTCTTCTTTTGCATCTTTTCAATTATTAATGAAGTTATTTTTATTTTCTGAATGCATTTCTTCGTTTTTAAGCTATATTGTTTATCTTAATATTTTTGATTGATAACAAAGGGGGAGAAAAAGAACGCGATTTTGATATACCTTGAGACCATAATAAATCCCAAACATGCTAATATCATGTTGATTATTTTTCTAAACTTCAAACTTTTTCTAGTCTCCACTAAGGGGGGGTTTACAAATCTCACTCTGAAGAAGCTGAGAAATTTTTTGATAAGTATAAAACTCAAGGGGAGCTTATAAACCTACCTCTGATGTTTTATAGATGTGATTATCCAAGTAAAAATTGTTCATCAAAATAGATGGATTTGGCATCATAAAAAAGGGGGAGATTGTTAGAACAAGTTTGGTTCTACAACTATCCTTAAGTTTTTATGATAGCAAAGTGTAAAGAATAATTTTTACTCTAACTATTTTGATAAGTGCACAGATAATAGAAAACAGATTATAACTCTGAAGACGACCAGAATCTGAACTATAGAAGCACTCTGAACCAAAGGATCAATCAAAAGCATGTTTATAAGGAAGTCAGGCATCTAGATTGCCAAGTCAACACTTATGAAAAGAAACTATCCATAAAGACTCTAATATAGACTATGATAATACAAGCATATGAAGTCTCAGAACTCTGAACTCCATAGACTCTGAAGTCTCATTCTCACCAGGTTCTGAAGACGGGTTCTGAACTCTACTCAAGCTTCATCAACTTTAATACGAAGCATCTAACTAGAAGTTTATATCCAAAAGTCAACGACTAATTGATGTGACAAAAGTATAAAATAAAACTCTACTTTCTAACGAAGAGGATTGTACTCCGTACCTACAAAGTTCCTCATGTCCCATCATCCTCACCAACTCTCTATTGCAAGTGTCACTTTAATGTTGTAAAATGAAGTGAACTTCATACAACTATTATATTGAGGATATTCCAACTTCACCCTCTAACAAATCTATTCTTTCATATATAAAGAGGTCTTTGAAGCTTGGAAAAATAAGAGCACATAACACAACATTGTAAGAACAGGATTTGATTATGCATCTGGTCTTTAGTTTTGATGATAACAATGCATTGTTTCTTAAATAACAATTGTGTACACTAATGGTTTTTATCCAGTGTGTAGCTTTTGCTAACAAGTTCTGACTCTAAAGCATTAATGTGTGACATCATCAGATTCTGGAATCAACACACTCTCACTCTGAAGAGATACAAGTGCTTACAAGATGTTGTCAAGTTCTATAACCCCCCCCCCCCCCCCCCCCCCCCCCCAAGATTGGTGATGATTAGGATTTATAGGTGGTGATGATGCTAACCGAAATTTGCAATTACGATAGTTCTATTAGGTCAGTTAACATTTGTTAACTTCTAAGAGTAAAGTTTATTAGGCTTGATAACTCTGTCAATATGAATTATGTTAATTGTTAGTTATGTTAGTTTGTCAATTGTAATTAGTTTTGAATGTGGTAAGTTTATGTTAGTTCAGTTGAAATTATGTCAGTGAGTTGAAGTGAAAGTTAGTTATAATGAATGGAGTTAGAATTAGAGGTTGTTATGTTAGTAGTTGTTAGTTTGAAGATGAAATTTAGTGAAGTTGGTTTGAGTGAAATAGGTTGAAGTTAAGATAGTTAGCTCATGATTAACATAGTTGTTAGTTGTGAAGCAATTAGTTAGTTAATATGTTAAAACAACTAGCTTAGTGCAATAGCCCTACTGATATTAAACTGAATCGAAAGGTTATGTTAGTTAGACGTTCACTTTTTCCTTGACTGATGTTAATTGATCAAGTAGCCATGTTAATGTGTTAATGTTGAAATTAATTGAATTGGGATTGTTATCCATTGGATGTTAAGTGAGCTCTTTGTTTTTATGTTAATTTGTGGTAGCCTCTTGAGTTAATTGAAAAGGTTGGATGCTAGGACTGTGTTATTGCATTGAAAGTATGTTATGCAGGTTGTGTTATGATAATTAGTTGGAATTCTATTAGTGGTTAATTGGCAATTCAATCAATTAGGATCTATTAAATTCAGCGTGAATTAGTGTTTATGTTAAGGTGTGACTAGCTTGGCTAAAATGTTAAATTGCAGTTATAGTAGTTAGTTGTTAATGTGGATGTTAGTGAATGTTTTTGAACTTGTGAATCGGTATTCATTTTGCATATTGATGATATGTTTGGACTTAGATGCTTGGTTAAATGCATGATGTTAACATGTTGAAATTGGCTCTTGTAGGGTTGGTGCACTCATGACCTTGGCTTGACATAGAATGGTATAACTTTCTCATTAAGGTTTGGTCAAAGAATCAAAACCGTGAAGACTTTTGGAGACTCACAAGAATGAAGATAGTGAAGAAAGTGTAGAATTTAGGGTTAGGATTTGTGGTTGACTTTGGTCAACAGTTGACTAAAGTCAATTGTAGGTCAATAGTTTAGTTTTTGTATGTATTTTCATGATTTGGATTTTGTAACATGCTTTAGTGTTTATGTAATGAGAATGACTCCTTTTTGAATGATTGTAACCTGTTTCTCAAGCAACAATGCTTTCTTTCCAAAATTGAATAACTGAACATGTGAATTTCAAAGACCTTGCCTTGAGTGCATGAATCAACCAATAACAATTACTAAGTACGACTTTGTATGAATATGATCTCCAAGAGTCAAAATTAGAAATGACTTTCAAAACCAACCATACCATGATGCAAATTAACTATAATCAAAGATCGTACGAAGGATTAGGGTTTCATGATAAAATCCAATATCATGATGTAAACCATATGATCCATAAGCGCCAAAGATCAAGAACTAGGTTTCCATCAATATTGATCCATAAGAAATGAACCAAAAATCACTGTTGTGCCAAAATACATAAGCTTGGTCCACTATCTTTATATCATAAATAGCAAGACCCTTTGAATCAATGATGCTTATGTAGGAGAAGAGTGATCCAAAATGCAGCGGAAATTAAAAATTTCTCCTTTAGTGATCCTTACGAATGGGCATGATCAGTGATAGAATCATTATCTCTTGTGGTGATTGAAACCTTTGGTGGAGATCTAAGGAGTGATCACGAACGTTGAATGGTGACAACGCCTTTACTCAGTCCACACGAACGGATTCCTTCAATCTCAGTGTTAGCTGCTACAAATGAAGGCTTTGAGTGTGTGTGTGTGTGTGTGTGTGTGTGTGTGTGTGTGTGTGTGTGTGTGAGAGTGAGTGAGAGAGAGAGAGAGAGAAACGGAATTTCATATGCACAAATGCTTCTGCACAAGGGTTCTATTTATAGAACCACTTGTGTGGGTTGTAAGCTAAAAAGCCCACTTAAGTGTATGTGGCTCATATCTTATGATATACCAAAATCACTTAAGCATGTGGTACCTTACCATATTTTGTATTCTACTTAAGTGCACTGTACCTTACGATGTTCTAAAATTCACTTAAGTGCACCTTACCTTACGGTGTTCCTTATTTACTTTATCTCTCATCAATCCTTCCTTTTGTGTGTGACCCTGTAGATTCTCGCAACATTGGTAATTATATTAAATCACGTATTTAACATAATAAACTATGAGTGATATCTAGCAACACATCACTGCTACCCAAGACACGAAAATGTCATGTGATATGACAAATTATTTTGTGATAATACTTATGTGTACAATTACCCTTTTTCCCTTATGTCTATATTGAACACAAGGCATAGACCGTGTCATCCTTGTTCAGTTCAATATTGGGCCCTTAGACATTTATCATGTTACACAGGATGGGCAAATTCCATATAGGTCACTCATGTCCCTCAGCATGCTTCGTGGAGTACCCATCAATTGTCTTTATAGTCATCCAGCTACGGACAACGTTTGATCAGCAATAAGGCACTCGACCCTACATCTAGGGACCATAGTGGTTTCAGGTCGAAGGGCGGTATACACCACTATCATCATGAGAATAACTTATGTCACTTTGCATAACATTCTATATAGTATTCTCATAGCGGGTCAATCCAGTATAAATATTACTCTTAATATTCATACATATGTTTAAGACTTGATAACTCCTTATCCATGATCCATGAGATGTGATCATCAGTCTATATACATAATAGTCTTAAGGCTTTAATGTTATCCCACTTTACAACAAAGCTCGACTACAGATACTTTAAGAATAGTTTCCTAATGTTTAATAGGATCTCATGATTAAGTCACACTTGATACATTAAACGGACTAGCTATTCTATGGACTTTATTAAACAAACATAATAAAGAAAAAGCCTTTTATTATTAATAAATAATCTGATACAAGTACCAAAAGTATTGTCTTCTAGGGCTTACACCAACAACTTATTTGAAAATGCAGTTGTAAATGAATATGTTATGATGGATGATTAGGGCATGTGGATATGTAGATGCATTGAGCAATAAGCCAGGCAAAATTGAAAAAAGTAAGGAAATTTTTGGGGTATGACAATATGCATACTAATTTCATTATCAGTAGTGTAAACACCCTTTTGCTTAATTTTCACCTTATCAAAGTCTTCACGATTCCCTATATGATATGAGTCAAATAAAAGATTTTGGTTCCCTTTTCCATGCTTTAACTTTACAAAACCATATAACAAAGCTTGCATACATAGCAACAAAGTCCTTGTTTTAAGGTTATCTGGTTGGTCCCAAAGGTTTGGTTCTATTAAATCTTAATTCACAAGAAATATCCATATCTAAAAATGTCTCATTTCATGAAAACAAACTACCATACCATATTTAAATTTCCCCGACTACACATAATTGGGAATATTTCAGTTACTTGCATAACAAGTCAAATGCAAATATACCCAATTTTCTATTCCTGATTCACCAATTCCTTCCCAAATTAATCCTACATTGGATTGAACTAATTATGTTACTCTTTATGATAAATCTTGCGATTCACCTCATATTCCTTGTGTATCATCAAGAGTAGATCACCAATCTTCATATCTCAAAGAATGTGCATGTGCTTCTGTGAATGATACACCAAATCAATCATATTTAGGTACTCTATATCCCCTTTCAAATTTTATTTCTTATTCTAATTTTTCTCCTTCTCAATGACATTTTAGTCTTTCAATAAGCACTCACATTGAACCTAAATCATATAATGAGGCAAGCAAGTTTAAATGTTGGAATCAAGCTTGACGCTCTTGATAAAACTGGCACTTGGGAACTGGTTGATAATGTTAAACCAATAGGTTGCATATGGATATATAAGATCAAATACAAGTCATATGAAAAATAGAGATATTAAAGGCAGGGTTAGTTGCCAAAGTATATAACCATATGGACTGATTGGACTACTAAGATACTTATACACCAGTTGCCAAACTCGCCACAGTCAGACTTGTTTTAGCTCTAGCATCAAATCATAATTAGAATATAGATCATCTTGATGTAAATAATGCATTCCTACATGGTGAATGACATGAAATGAAGATATATACATGACTATTCCACCCGATGTCCAACCTTCAAAACCAAATCAAGTGTGCAAATTGATTAAATCTCCACATGGTCTTAAATAGGTAAGCATACAATGGTATGAGAAACTAGACTCTCTTATCATTCATCATGGTTACAAACAAGAAACCTAGTATCACTCTTTTTTTGTTAAAGGAAAGGATTCATCATTTAAAGTTTTGCTTATATATGTTAATGATATGATTTTCGCATGCAATTCCTTATCTGAATTATAACATAGGAAAGATGATTTGCATCAGGTATTCAAAATTAAAGATCTTGGCGCTCTAAAATATTTAAGGCTTGGAGGTAGAACACTCTATACAAGGAATATATGTGTCAAAGAAAATAATCCATTGATCTCTTGACTTACTTAAGCCTACTTTGCTCAAAACCTTCCACCACATCATCTAATTGATCAATCAAACTTTGTCATGATGATAGTTTCCATTTTGAAGACATCTCATATTATAGAAGACTCATTGGAAGACTCATACACATTAATAACACTATACTTTATATCACATTCATCACCAAATAATTATGCTAGTTCTTATCATACCTTTCCATTGTGCATGACAATACAATTTGCAGAGTTCTAAGGTACTTAAAGCTTTGTCCTGGTTAGGGATTATTACTTTCAAGGAATTCAATTGTACATTTAAATGGCATTTCAAATATTGATTAGGAAAGGTGTGTTGACACTAAAAGATCTGTGTAGAATCTTGCTTCTTTATTGGTTCTTCTCTAATTGCAGAGAGAATTAAAAAGCAAATCCTTGCGTTTGGGTATTCTTATGAAGTTGAGCATTGACGTATAATAACGGTTGCTAATCGTTGTTAGGTAGGGTGTGATTGTATGTGAGTTATTTACAATCACGGTCTAGTGTCAGTGGTAGAAAACTAGAACGCACGCTACCTATAACCATAGGTTTTTTAAATACCCGTGGTGAAAGGTCTGTCAATATTTTTTTTTTATTTTCGCCACATATTTTGCCTGATTGCATTGATATCTTTTATCACAATATATAATATTAAGTATTTTTAACATAAGAACAACAAGAACAATAAGAACAATAATAAGAACAACAATAACAACAATAACAATAACAACAATAACAACAACAATAACAACAACAAGAACAACAAGAAAAACGACAATAACAAGAACAACAACAACAACAACAACAACAACAAGAAGAACAACACCAACAAGAACAATAACAAGAACAACAAGAATAATACCATCATCAACAACAATAATAACAACAATAAGAACAACAACAAGAACAACAACAACAAGAACAACGACAACAACAACAACAACAACAACAATAAGAAAAATAACAAGAACAACAAGAACAAAATAAATAAATAGAGTCGTTAAACAATAACATTTTACCTCACACAACAACAACAACTAACGTTGCTAAGTTGAATCCATGCTTTTCATGCATGGGTTATTTTGAAGAAGAGATGATGTAGTTCCGAAACTCGTTAATGGAAGAAATGTTTTTTAGTTTCGTTTATGGAAGAATGATGTTTTTAAGTTTGGTTTAGTGGAGGAATAATGTTTCGTAAATGAAAGAAGTTTGAACGTAGAAGATGAAGTCTATCTAAGTACGTCTAGGGTAAAAGTGAATGAACTAAAAATATTATATATCTTAAAAAAAAGGCGTTACTTTTCACTACGGTTAGAATTTCAATTGTGGTGTAAAGTGACTTAAAAATAAGTATAGAATAAAAAATATTGGAGTTGGGATTCGAACTCATTACTAGACGTCACTTTTCACTACGGTTGGAATTTCAACCCCGGTAAAAAGTGACTTAAAAGTAAGTAAAAAACCAACAATATTGGTGTTGGTATTTGAACCCAGGATCTGACGCCACTTTTCACCACGGTTGAAATTCCAACCGTGGTTAAAAGTGATGCCTCATCATAGTTGTTATTAAGAACCATGATGAAAAATATTTTAATAAAATAAATAAAAATTAGACACTAAAATGATATATTACAGTTGACAAAAGGGTCTTAGTAATATAGTGTTACCCAAAAATATTTTTATAATAGTGTATGCAAATTTAATCTCTTCCTTAATATATATATATATAATATATATATATATATATATATATAATATATATATATAATATATATATATTTATCTCCCGTACCTTTTTTATTAATTGAAAATAGAAAATATATAATATATATATATATATATATATATATAGATATATAATATATATATATATATATATATATATATATATATATATATATATATATTATATATATATATATATATATATATATATATATATATATATATATATATATATATATATATATATATATATATATATATATATATATATATATATACTCCCTCCGGTCTCATATGTAAGCAAAAAAAAAAAAGCTCACCCTTTAAGAAAGTGGCTATATATTCATTTAAGTAATGGAAAATATACATTTTTTCCATATTTACCCTTATTTTTTAATTTAGAAATAAATTAATGTTTTTATTATAACCATTTAATGGTTAGTCAATTTTTATTAATACCATTTAATGGTTAGTCATTTAGTGGTTATATATTCCACTTACTCTTACTAAAATTTCCTGTAGAAATTTGTCCCGCCTAAAAACAACACTTCTTAGTCCATTTACTGTATTCTCCACCCGCCTAAATTTCCATGGTCCCGCCCTGTAGAAATTTAACATTTTCATAGTGAGTTCTATAAATACTAAAACTTTTGGTTCTCATTTTCATAGCCAAAATTTTACATTTCCTGTATCATTATCTTTTGGTTCTCATAAAAATGCCTCTTAATATTGATCTAAACACTCCATATATTGATCATGAAATGATGGAATGCAACATAGCACCATCCATTAATCTAAATGATCCTTCTTCAAGTAATTTTAACTTGTCTTTTAAGGACCTACATGGTAGTTCATCAAATGAAGAATACATGGAAGAAGCTAATATGTTCAATTGTGAAAATGATTTTGAACATGGTATTTTTAATATTAATGAGGACATTGATGTTGATGCTTTATATTCAAATGAAGTTCATGTCATGGAAGAAGGTAATATGCTCTAATACTTTTATGTTAGATAATTTTTGAACAACTTAATTAATTTTTTTCACTTTTAATACTGTTTTATAAAATTGCAGAGAGTGAATTTATTCCAAATGAAGAAGATGGAGAGGAGACTGAATTTAATCAATATGAAAGTGATGGAGAAACTGAAAGTATTGCAGCTAGTAAGATTTTTTATCATATCATTATATTTTTGTTTGTTCATATCATTACTGTGTCATCTTTTTTCATATCATATCATTACTTTTTGTTTTCTATTCATTACTACATTGCCATATTTTGTTTATAAATATAAAACATGCATGAGTCATGCATTAGCAACAAACATGAGACATGCATAAATTAATATAAATGGAGTGTCATCATTTGTTTTCTATTCATTACAGAGCCATATTTTGTTTGCCAATAAGAACATGTAGTAACAAACATGAGACAGTAGCAGCGTAGCAGCATATACTTGTTTCTTAATTATTTTCAATTTTTTCATGCAGTGTCCACAATGGTTCAACATGAACCTGAAACTTTTAGGAAAAAAAGATCATTTTAAACAATGATCAACGGAAAATAATTGCTCAATTATTGATAAAGAATAGTTGTGGTGGAAAACTAAAATCCGGAACTGTTATATGGTTGGCATCCAAATACTCGGTATCCATCGATGTTATTTATCGAATTTGGAAGCAAGTATCTCAAACAGGTGATGCGTCTCATAAAAGAACAAAAAATTGTGGTCGGAAAAGAGTTGCGGTAGATATTGAAAAAGTGCGGGATATTTCGTTAGCTAAACGTAGCACTCTTCAGAGCCTCGCATTTGCCTTGGGCATTAGCAAAACAGCATTGTTTAAGTTTGTAAAGGATGGGACTTTGCGTCGGCATTCAAATGCTCTAAAGCCACAAATGAAAGATAGCAATATGAAAGATCGTCTTAGATTTTGCTTGTCCATGCTTGAAGAAACTAGTCTTCCTCATGATCCGGAGTTTAAGTCTATGCATAATATCGTCCACATAGATGAAAAATGGTTCTACATGACCAAAAAATCAGCTAACTACTACCTTCTTGAAAATGAGGATGAGCCATATCGCACATGCAAAAATAAAAATTTTATTGGAAAAGTCATGTTTTTAGTAGCAGTCGCTAGGCCTAGAACAAGACTCATGGAGTTTTGTACAAGATGATACTGCACCATTTATAATAGGATATGACTTTTCAAAAGCCAATGATAACAAATGCAACGTTTCAGAATAAATGCTCTTTTGGAAGTGTAAAAAGTGGAGTTATTATAGGAATAAACATGAATATTGAAAAACTAAATTTGAGGGTAAAATTGGAATGGTATATTTAATTGTAACCATTGTAATTAATTTTTGCTTATATTTGAGACTCCAAATTTTTTTTTTTTTTCTTACATATGAGACCGGAGGGAGTATATATATATATGCTTAATCTCCCGTACCTTTTTTATTAATTGAAAATAGAAAAGAAGCCAGAGAAATTTCTAGAGGAAGTGCATAAGCATTATATAGTTTAAAATTGCAATTCACCCGATCAATTCTAATTTTACTCAATTTTTGTCAAGGGTGTGGTGCGACTTGAATCAATTTTGAAGTAAAATATCATTTGATGTAAAGATAAATTTATTTGTAGTTTAATTTGATTTAGATGATAGATTAAAAAATCTAATCTAATCTGATTTAATTTTATGCAATTGAATTTGGATCGCTTTTTTAATATGCAAAATATAAATATAATTTTTTATTAATATATATATATATATATATATATATATATATATAATTCGATTTAATTTGGATCGATTAAATAATCTAAAATTCAATCTAAATCGTATAGTTTTTATAAAATGATATCTAAACACAACCAATAATTTTTTGTTTTTTAATTAATTTGCAATTGTTATTTGAATTGATTTGGATTTGAATATCCTAATTTATACTATTGTTATTATAATATTGCTGTCTTTTTCTGTGTGTATATTGGATTACTTAGTTGGTTTCTTTTGCTTCTTAAAATTGACTGTTTTTACACAAAGATAATGATCTATTGAAAGAGATCTCATTTCTTCTTAAAGATATTAAATTGGTTATATGCTATCGAATTAGCATTTAATTAAATGGATCGATGAAACATACAGTTTTGATGAAATGCTGTCCGCAACGTATAATGTTAATTAAGTATATCTTAACATTTATGGATTTAATAAAACAACACAGACAAAACTAGATGCAACAAAAGCTTTATAATAACACAAGTTTACATTACGTGCGTCTTTGATAGTGTCGATGTTAGTAAACATTACAAGCAAATAGCATGCTATGCCAAAAAGACCACTAGTATTCGAAGTATATAGAAAATGACTCATTTTCTTGATATAGTTATCAAGTCATAATCATAATTAATAATCATTTTTCAATCCACTTGAGACTACAATTGGAGAATTATAGCATTGAGTTTTATTTTATTTTATGTTTGTTTGAGTTTACATTTATTATTTTTCAAATTGAGTAATGCTTAAACTCTTTGTTTCTCAAAAGAAAGATATATTTATACAGAAAAAGAGAATCTTTATACAAAATGATCATTTAATAAGGCAAGACAAACAAAGATAAGATGAGGCATGTTCTAACCCACAAATAAGACATAAACACTCTATACTAACAATTCCAAAGATCAATAAAACATTCCTATAAAAAGCATAAAAGTCTTTGTTCTACCTTAGATCCCTTTTTAAGACAAAGAAAGAATATTGTGGTATTTTGGATCGAACTCTAGTCTTGATAGAGATAATTTTATATTTTGACAGAGTTGTGCATGTTGTAGTCGAAGTCTGTTCAAGCATAGAGAAGTCAAAAATGTGTGTGTTGTAATCGAAGAATATTCTAGCATGCAATTGTAATCGAAGAATGTTCTAGCATGCAATTGTTCTAGCACCCAATCTTTCTCATAATTTTATTCATTTTTGGTACAACCTTTGTGAGAACAAACTGATGCTATGAGCGTGGACAAGATATCGTCAATAAAATATGAGATTCAAATATTCATTGGTGTGAATGATTTCAGTTGTAAATGGTGTATGGTTGTTATCCACTTGTAATTTGTTAACCCTAATTGAGAAAGTGAATAGAAAAAATTGTTACAACCAATTCTCTCTCTCTCTCTCTCTCTCTCTCTATCTCTCTCTCTCTCTCTCTCTCTCTCTCTCTCTCTCTCTCTCTCTCTCTCTCTCTCTCTCTCTCTCTCTCTCTCTCTCTCTCTCTCTCTCTCTCTCTCTCTCTCTCTCTCTCTCTCTCTCTCTCTTTGTGCATTGAATCATTTTCTTGATTGTTCAAGAAATTCTCTCTTTCTCATATATTTACATCGTTAATTGGTATCATTTGCTATAACAAACTTGTGTGGTAAGTGAGGATTCAAGATGCTGTTAAAAAAGTATGAGATTGAGAAATTCATCGAAGTGAATGATTTCAGTTTATGGTGCTTGAACATGCAAGCTCTTCTGGTTCAGCATGGTTTGTTAGAAGCATTAAAAGGAATATAGATGATGATTTTACGCTATCAGAGAAGGAGAAGACAACGATGATCGAGAAAGCCCGCAATGCCATCATATTGAGCCTTGGTGATAAGGTTCTCTGATAGGTCTCAAAGGAGAAGGCGACAACGGGTGTGTGGAGCAAACTCGAAGGGTTATACATGAATAAATCCCTGATAAATCATTTGTACCTGAAACAGACTCTATATTCATTTAAGATGATTGAAGATAGAGTCTTGACGGAGCAATTGGATACACTCAACAAGATGATTCATGATCTGTAAAATATCGAGGTTAGTATCGATGATGAAGATCAAGTGTTATTATTATTGTGTTCTTTACCTAAGTCACATGCTCATTTCAAAGAAACTCTCTTGTATGGAAGAGATTCCAACCTTTTAAGAAGTTCAATCAGCCTTGTCCTCTAAGGATTTGAACGAATGAAATGAGCACAAGTCATCGTCTATTGGTGGAGGTTTTCCCGTTAAAGGGAAATTATTGAAGAAAGATGGAAGGTTTAAGAAGAAGAATGGTAAAGGTCAAAAGAAGTCTTATGGTGGTGATGCTCATGGAATTAGGTGTTGCCACTGTAAGAATGAGGGTCATACAAGAAAGGTGTGCCCTGCATTCCTGAAAGATCATGGTGGTAAGGATAATGGAAATGCAGCCATTATTCAAGATAATTTTGAATTGACTTATGTCCTGGTAGTTTCGAGCAATAATTATTGCAAGGAATAGATCATGGATGCAAGTTTCACTTGACCCGTGACTCCAAACAAATATATGTTTGAGGAATTATGTTATCAAGATGGTGGATTAGTGTTGTTGAGAAACAGCAAAGCCTGAAAATTACAAGAATTGATCTATGAGATTCAAGCTCCATGATGAGTCAATAAATTTGTTGACTAGTTTTAGGTATGTACCTGATCTGAAGAGAAATTTGATCTTGGTGAATTTGACAAGAAAGGATATGTTTTCAAAGGAGAACAAAGTATCCTAAGATTCATAAAGGGGTCGAAGAAAGTCTTGATAGGCATGAAGAAACAAGGCTTGTATATCCTTGAGGTTGAGGGGAAAAATGAAGTTTGTAATTTAAGGTATCCTAAGAGTCATAAAGGGGACCGACAGATCGACCGGACTCTCGTCCGTATCGAAGCTCGCTTTGAGGAGTTGAAGGGCAAAATAAATTCTATAATTGAAATTCTAAGTTGAACTTTGTATGAATAATAACCCTTTCTTTTTGTTCTGTATTGGCATTCCCAAGCTTTTGGCCTACTTTTTTCGGCAGTTTGTAATTTCACTAATTTGTAACATCGTCGTCTCATCCACATTAATGACATTACAAGTGCTACTTTTTTGTGATATTGACTTCTTGAAGCATATGCCTATAGTGCTTTAGATATTTTCCATTTATTCGTAGCATTCGATTGTCAGAATTTAACTCTTTTATTTCGTACGCATTGTTGGAAAACACTTGATTGACTCTGAAGGGTCCTTTCCAATTGGGAGACCATTTTCCCAAAGTTTTATCCTTCTTATCGAGAGGATGATAAACTTCCAAACATACTCTCCAATAGATAAAACTTTGGACCTAACCTTTTTATTATAAGTCTCAACTATTCTCTTATTTTTCCTCATCAAGGCATCTGAAACAGATAATCTTTCTTCATCAAGGTCGACCAACTCATCTATCATCATGCTCAAAAAATGGTCATATGGGATTATTTTTGCCTTTGGACTCTTACCGACTAAAAGCATATCTCTGTAGGTAGAACTGCATCTTGGCTAAACGTGATTCAAAAGCGTGGAGCATTGGTGGCCTCTTTAGGCGAAGTTCTGCAAGCCCAAAGTTCTTGATTCAGAGTTGTCTTCCAACTCCTTGGCTTTCTGCCTATGTTCTTTTTTATTAAGTTCATAATGACTTTTTTCGCATCCTCCACTTGGGAATTAGCTTGAGCATAGTAGGGAGTCGATGTCATGAATTTAATCCATGTCTCTTTAGCAAATTCCATCACCTTTTTGCCGACAAAGACTGAACCTTGGCCATTTGTCATGGTTTCAGGAGTCCCATATCTACACATGATGTGACTTTGTATGAAGTCGATCACCGTGTCTTGGTCGATATTGGTCAAAGGTACCGCATCGACCCATTTTATAAAGTAATCAAGGCCCACGAGGACATATCTATGGCTTTTAGATGACGTCGACTTGATCTCTCCTATTATGCCTAACGCCCATCCTTGAAATGGATATGGCTTAATAGTCTAATGTAATTCGCTGGCAAGCACATGTTATATCCCTCCATGCTTTTGGAATTCTTGACATCCTCGAGAAAACTCAATGCAATCTTTCAACATAGTGAGCCAGTATACCCCTTGTCGACATGACAACCACTTCATTTTGTGGCCTGCTTGGTGAGCGCCATAAGATCCGCTGTGAGTGTCGGAAATTTCCAAATAGGCTTAGCTTTGGCTAATTCATTTGAGAAACACCTCTTGTGGATTATTTTTGAACAACTCGTTTCCAATGATGACATACCTTAACGCCATGTATTTTGTTTTTCAATCTATCGTTCCTGTCGGATTTCTAAGGAACTCGACAATATCTCTTCGCCAATCGCCACCTGTTATGTTGTCGATGGCAAACGTTTCAAAAATTTCACAAAATTCGGTAACTCTTCTGCCCCCGCCAATTTTGGCGTTGACAACTCTAGTAGGATGACGCTAATTTGCCTTTTACTTCAATCAAGCTTTTTATTTTTTCTTAGCCACCTTGTAACCTGAACCTACTTGGTCCAAATCATTGGCCTCTTGGTTGCATATTCGTGGCACGTGTTCAAAATCCACTATTTCGAATCGTTTAAGCATTGAATTTTCCTTGTCGAAGTACATTGCCAAGTTGTCTTTAATACATTTGTATTCCTTTGTTAATTACTTGATTACCAATTCAGAGTCACTTTGATCTTGACTTTGGTTGCTCCCAAGTCCAATAGTATAGAAAGACTTGTAATCAAGGTTTCTTATTCAGCCTCATTATTGGAACAATAACCATTGATTTTGAACTTATATTTAGTAGGGATTCCTTCTAGGGACATAATGAAAATCCCTACGCAAGTTCCTTTAGAATGGGTGGAACCATCAAAATATAGTTTCCATGTCGGGAACTCAACATAGTTTTTTGCTATTTCCATTATTGTGTGATCTACTACGAAATCAACAATAATTTGGCCTTTAAAGACACATAAGTTAAAGAATATTTGGTTAGGGCAAGTGCCTATTTTCCAACTCTACTATGTAAAATTGATTTCGAAAACATGTGCTTAATCATGTCGAAGTGTGAATAAACAAACATATCTGAAGATTTTATGTAATGTTTTAGTTTGGTGCAAGAAAAGTATACAGATAAACACAATTTTTATACCATAGTATATCTAGTCTCAACATCGTTCATGATTCTACTGAAATAATAAATGGCTCTTTCGATGCCATCCCCGTCTTCTTGGGTTAACATACTCCCAATTGTCGAGTCAGATGCAGAAACATACAACTTCATGGATTTGTTCCTTATGGGAGGTAACAACATTGAAGGTTTCGACATATACCTCTTAATCTCATCGAAGACTTGTTGTTGTTCCGGTCCCCATCTAAAATCTTCTCCTTTCTTTAATCGTAATAGCGGTGATAATACTTTTGTCTTGCCACTTAGATTTGAAATAAATATCCTCAGAAAGTTCATTTTTCCTAACAAGGACTACAATTGTTTCTTGTTAGTCAGAGACTCAGTATTTTGTGTGGCTTTTGTATTGTTTGATTTTATCTTTATGCCATTATTATGGACTACAAAGCCAAGAAAATATCATGCATGAACATAAAAAGAACACTTTAATGGGTTCATTTTAATCCCATATTTCCTCATCCTTCCGAACGATCGTCGAAGATGGTCTAGATGACCATCCTTGGATGAAGATTTGATAATGATATCATAGATGTACACTTGCATGAATGTTTTGATGAAATCATGAAACGTTAAGTTCATTACTCTATGGTAAGTAACACCAGCATTCTTTAGACCAAAAAGCATCACTACCCATTCTTATGTGCCTAAGGCCCCTTGGCATCGAAACATTCTTTTCACTATGTCTTCCACTGCAATGAAAATCTGGTTGTAAATAGAGTATCCATCAAGGAGACATAGGTATTCGAATTCAACTGCAGAATCAACCAACATCAGCCACTGACATTTGATATTCGTCTTTAGGTGTAGTGGGATTAAATTCTCTAAAGTACATACAAACTCCAAGGGTACCGCTTTTCTTAATAACTGGAACAATATTAGAAAGCCATTTGACATACCTGGAAGGTCTGATAAACTTGTTCCGGAACAAACTTTTAATCTCAGCTTTGATCTTCGACATGATTTTAGACGGGAACCTCCAAGGGGTCATGTTCACTAGCTTCTTATCAGATCTGATCGATAGCTTTAGTTTGACTAGTTCATGGCTGAGCCAGGTCATTTCATCATAGTCCCAAGCAAAACAATCTCTGAATTCTCTCAATACTTTGATTACTTCTGCTTTCAGGTGTGGGTCAACTTTTTCACTAATGTATGTCGGCCTCTTTGTCGTCCCATCTCCCAAGTCTACCTCTTCCAAAGGATCATGCGTCTGCATTTTCCTGGTCGAGGTTATTGGGTCCTTCTCAAACCCCAAAGGCTCATCATCATAAATGCAATCTAAACTCTAGCTTTTTGAAGTTGTTGTTTGGCCGGAAAAGTCATATTTATGTGCCCAAGAATTCGAAAGCCTAAAGGTTTTGAAAACCATTAATTGTTGAGATTCGGCCTCTGAGGCCGCCAATATTCTATTTTCTGCCACATAGACCGAAATCCGAGTTAACACATCTGACACAATCATGATAACCATCGGTTGTACCCTCTGGCAGTTTTTTACTCCCAGGTAAACCCGTATTGAGGGTGTAGGTTCACCGTGTAGCTCACTTCACCCCCTTAAAAATTATACCCGCCTCCAACAGGCCTACATGGCTGAATGTTAGCCAATTTTCGGTCAAAGTTGAGTTTGTCTATGTGATTGACATCTACTCTGAATAAACTCTTATCCTTCTTGATGGTTTCGACAACCCCATCAGGCTTCTAGACAGTGATCCTCGTATGTATCGATGAGGGTACACACCCTACTCCATGCAACTATTCTCTTCCTAATAGCATATTGTAGTTCGCTTTAGTCTACACTACCACAAATAGTGTTGGTCTTGTGGTGGTTCCCACAATTACGCCGACTTAGATTACCCATATGGGTTTGCTGGTCTTGCCCTCGTAGTCAGACAGTATCATGTTGTTACAGGCCAAACCATGGCAGATTTGCCTATTTTTCCCAAGAGGGATTGAGGCATAACATTAACACATGCCCCATAGTTGATCAACACCTTGTTGATCCCCACGCCATTTACCATAGACCTTATGTAGAAATGCTTCAGAAGTTGTTGCATGGCCATGTCTGTCCTTTCAAAAATGACACAGTCTTCATTCACTAAAGAATCATTCATCACGTAATAGCATAGAGGTTTGTGGGTGGAAAGTTCTTCATCGAGACATTCCTCCTCAATTACTTCTGTGATTGTGTCATACTCCAACGGCAACACAAATATCATATGAAAAATTATGTCTAACTCTGGTTCATACCCTGAATCAAAGTTATCTATCTCCATCTCATCGTCTTCGACTACCTTATCTGCTGATTTCTCCTCTTTTATGGGTACAGAGGGGGAAGCAACCTCTTCATATTATGTCTAACACCCCTACTGTCATGAATTTTGAACAACTTTTGCAACTTGCACTGAAGAAAAAGAACTAAGTCTCCTATGAGAATAACTCTTGATTCTGTGGAGGATTAAACCAAACTTCCTTGAAAGGTCGTTGAATCTGGTTGAGTCTTATGCATGTATGCTCTGGTGGGATGATCGGATAATGATGTATATTCATTGAGAAAAACCTTCTAAAGAAATTCCACTGGGGAAGACTATTGTCGAGGTTCCCCGTGGAAGATTCAAAAGAAACTCACTAAGTAATCTACTGTCGAGACTCGCTAGGAGATACATATTATCGAGGTTTACATGGGAAATACCTATTGTTGAGGTCTATTAGGAAATTTATTGTCGAGATTTACCAAGGAATCTACTACCGAGATTCTATTGGGGAAATATACCTTCTTCCGAGGTTTGCTGGGAAATCTACTACCAAGATTTACCAGGGAATCTGCTGTCAAGATTCTCTTTGAAAGAAATACCTTCTGACGAGGTTTGATTGGGAAATCTACTACCAATATTAACCACAAAATCTACTGCCGAGATTCACTTTGAAAAGCATAAAGTAGCTGACTGTAGTGATAAGGATTGTCTTCGTAAGCAGATGAAACATGGTTTATAATATGCTTTATGATTGATTATGTTTTGTTCTATACATTTTGTTTTATGCATGAAATGTTACGGTTACTCAGTGTAGTGTTCCATACTTGTGGGTATAGTTACACATGCAATGATGCATGACATGTCACGATTGATCAACACATGTATGCGTCCCAATAAGATTTGGTCTTTGAGAGATACCAAGCAAGGTTGGAGTTTTATTTTTCATGTTCGCTTAACAAGGCTCCATGTTATGGGAATATGCCAGATGAATGTGATGCATGGCATGGTGCTAGAGCAAAGCGACATGATTAATGCATGGGGATGATTTATGAAGATAATTGAGGTTTCCAACAATCCTATATGGTGGGTTGGAAGGAAACATTCCTTTGCAGCAAGGTTTCTTTGTCGAGGTAAAATGTCATTTGATGAAAGGTGATTCCATCATGATTTCTCAACACTCGTTTCAAACTCAAAAATTGTTGTTGCATTGTAGGATTCTTGCTTTAGCAAGTTGAAATTATGGAAGGACTTGCCTTTTCGCCCCAGTCTGTTGGGTCTTTGAAGAGATTCACCCTAATACGAGCTTATAAGTAGCTTTACATGACCTAATCTTGAGGTGGCTTGCCTCAGTGTTTGAACTTTTGAAGTGGTGTGCCCCGAATTAACCATATATTGGAATGGTTTGCTATGATTTAATGACATTTGGAGAGTGGGCTTCACTGTGATCTTTATGGTAGCTCGCCTTAGTCTAGGTCTTAAAGTGATTTGCTCTAGATTTACTGAATCTTGAAACAACTTCCCCATGCTGATTGATTTTTTTGAAGGGATTTGCCCCTGATCACAGTGTCTTTTGAATGCGTGTCCCTGGTTAATAGGTTCCTTAGATGGTTTGCCCTAGCTTGGGTTCTCTACGAATAATTGAATTCCTCACTGATTGTTCATTGTTGGAACTTCCTTGATGCTAAGCTTTGAATTGCAAATACAATTGTTTATTCAAAAATGGTAATTTTAATGCAATGTTTATGCAAGTTTTGAAATCAACGTCAATATTAAAATGATGTGATGTATAATGAATGGGTCATTAGTTTATTCAAAGTGTGAAAGATGATGCGGGAACTTGATATCAACACAAATCATTAACAAATATCTAGGAGTCAAGTTAACGCAACCTTGTTACGTATGCTTTCAAAAGAAACCTTACTTCAATTATGTCTTTTGCATCTTGTAATGTGTCGTAGTTCACAGTTTTTTTAAACAAAAGGATATAAGGCTCAAAATTTAACTTTAACCAACCCCATTCTCTTTGATGAAATCCAGTCCTAGGTTTAGTTAATTCAACCCACACATTCAAGCTCCAAAAAAGATTTTGAAGGTAAAAATGTTATGGTGCGGGAACCAATGATGTTTTTTCTTGAGGTGACAATCACCTACTTTTTTTTGTAGTCATACAATTTTGTTCTTGTTCTTTCTTTTGTTTAAGGATTTTTGGTGATCCTTCATCTCGATTTTCTTCTTATCCCTAATTTTTTCCTGGACTGTTTCTTTTGAGTTATTAGTCTAATGGGATGCCTTAATTTTTTCCTATGTCATCTTTTAGATTTTCGACTTAGCAGGCTTTCTTTTTATTTTTTCTTATTCTTTTTTTTTATTTCTGAGAACAACTTGTACGACATTTGTTCACTTGATTTTTATTGAAATGGGTTGTGACTGCCATGTTTTGATGGTTCAAGAGAAACAACCATTGTGAGCTTTTGAATTTTCACTATCTCTTCGACATTGTGTGGTGCATGCAAAGAGAGGATGCGGTTGAACCTCATATGGGATGCTTTCTCTTGGAATTTGAATGCATAGACAAATTAACCAAACAACTACCACGCCTCTAGTTCAGATTAATGGTTTTTTCGTTCAGAAAGAAATATCAATTTCTAGGCTCAAACGGGTTGATTAGGGATTATCTTCCTTATATTTTTGGTGTTTATGAAGTGAAAAAATGTCTTACATCATCAGCAAAGTTTAATTCGAAAGTATACTTGTCAGCAATTTTGGGTATTTTATTTTCATCATTCTCCCTGTAATCTTTGCTAAAACAACAGTTTAATAAAGAAAATTAATGAGAGAAATATTTTTTGTTTTGTTTTTGATATAAATGAAAAATGAATGAATACGACATGATTGATTCAGAAAATGCATGATCACTTCATTAATATTTCCATTAAAAGAAAATGACACTGCTTAAAAGAAAATAAATGTTCGACATGCAACGGAAATCACAAATGAAATGCTAAAATAGTCAAATGATTTCCAGCATTGAAGACGATCCTTTTTGCTTGACTTATCTAGGAAGTACCTCCTGGATTCTTCGCGCTCATAAGGGTAATGGACCATTTGTAACACCCCAATAAAAAATAAGATAATTATTTGATTTAAATTAATATTATATTTATTAATTTAGTTAAATAATTGGAATTATTGGATTATTATTATTATTATTTTGGAATAATAATTATTTGAAAATATATAAGTGTGAAGTAAGGAAAAAGAATCCCATTTGGTAAAAAGAGTTTTACGTGAAACAGAGAAGCGGCTGAAAAGTGGAAAGTGGAGAAAGGGCAAAGAGGAAGAGCAAGGGCAAAGGTTGGAGAAGAGAAAAGCTTGGAGCTTAGAGATTGCCGGATTAACTCAGGTAAGGGGGGTTTATCGTCGTTTAATGGGTATTATGGGTTAGCATGTAATGGGTAGTGATAAGCCGTTGAATTGACCCTAATTGGGATTACGAATGCTGGAAAAATTATGTTGGATAAACTGTGTTTAGGCTGTAATTGAATCTGTGTTTGGGTTAGTTGTGAATTTCCGAACGTATAGCTTTTTACGGAATTGGAATCGGAGGTCCGGAAGTCCTCCAACGGCGGAAAATGCGGAGAATTCTGCATTCTGCCTTGTGTTAGCGCAGGAACAGCTTCTGTCTTGCGTTAACCGGTTAACCCAGGGTGTTAACCGGTTAACACTGTTCTGTATTTTGAACAATTGCTGTTTTGTCTGCGTTAACCGGTTAATCCAGGGTGTTAACCGGTTAACACTGTTGTGAATGCTGAGATATGGCTGTTTGTGCTGCGTTAACCGGTTAACCCAGGGCGTTAACCGGTTAACACTGTTAAGTTTTGGGCAGGAAGCGTGTTTGTGCTGCGTTAACCGGTTAACCCAGGGCGTTAACCGGTTAACACTGTTGCAGAGTGGAAAAATTGTTAATTAAAATGTTGTGTGCCTAATTGATGGTTGCCTATATCGGTGTGTGATATAGTAGGGATTATTTCCCGCTGTTTTGAGTAGTATAGGTATTAGTAGAGTGTGCTAATACTGTGTTTAATTATTTGACATGATATGATGTGTTGATACATGTGTTGATAATGTATGATGGTATGCATAATGTTGTGAATGAGTATGTTATGCATGTGTTGTGAATGGATTGTTTTATGGCTTAGAGAGTGAGCATCGGTCCATTGTGGATTATTGTTGTGATGTTGCATTGCTAGGTGATTAGCGTGCATAATGTGGCCTTTATGGTGGTAGCTAATTCCCATGGTGAGGAATTAGTGATGTTAGTCATTTGGACTGTTTTTGATGTTGCATGCTAGGTGAATTAGCGTGCATAGCATGGCCCTTGGGGTGGTAGCTAATTCCCATGGTGAGGAATTAGTGATGTGAGTCACTAGGTCTCAAATGAGTGGGACTAGTGAGCTTGGTAGTCGTACCTAGATTTGGTCGGTGAAGTTGAACTATATGTTCACGAATAGTCGGTACCGCATGCATGGAGTCTCATTGCATAATATATGTGTAGTGTATAATATGAATGGATGTATTCCAATGTTATACGTGTGTTGTGTTGGCATTGAGCATGAGTATGAATTGTGTTGATATTGAGTATGATATTTGAGCTGATGTGCCGTTACTGAATGTGTGATACGATTAGGGTGATTAACGTGTTAAATTACTTAACATGACATTATATTCTATAATGCTTATTATATCGATTGAGGAACTCACCCTTACAACTATTTTTCAGGTAGCGAGCAGTGATTGAGTAGAAGCTAATGCTTGGAGTCTAGTGTAGTCTCCTTAGTGGGTCATGCTCTGATAGATGTAACATCGGGAGGGAACATTTTAATTGTGTTGTTGATGTTTGTTGAACCAGTTTACATGTAGTATGTTACATGTTTTGAATGATCGATTTGATCTCTATCCGCTGCGTATTGTGCAATACTTTATGTTTTGAGTTAAATAATGAGCATGACTAAATAGTATGACGAATGGTGCGAAATAAATGTGTGACACCCTTAATTGCATGATTACTCTGATTTATATGTTGTTATTTTAATTAAATATTTGGGGTATTTTAGAAGGGTGTTACATCGTTCACCATATTGGGGCCATTGAAAGTCAACTTCCCTTTGTCGATCATATCTTGTACCTCTTTTTCGAAGACTTTGCACTCTTCGATTGAGTACCCCACTACTCCATCATGAAATTCACGTTAGACATCTGAGTTGTACCAAGGAGGAAATGGAAACTTTGTGGGTTTAGTTTCTCTAGGAGTTATCAACGAGCTTTGGACCAACTGATACCACAATTGATTGTATGTCATTGGAATTGGGTTAATCTGGCGAGTCTCTATTTCTTGCCGATTTGGAGGTCTGCGTTGATTCCAACGCTGACGTTGATTGTATAGATTTTGATCATGCTGATTTTGATGTCGAAATTCATGCAGAACTTGAGTTTGATGATTCAGTGGACCTTGCCACGATTGTTGATACTATGGACCGGGAGGTAGTGGTTGCTGGCATTGAATAACTGTTGCATATAGATGTTGATAATAAAGCACCTGAGATGGAGCTTATGGAGCTTGGTGAGTTTCCCATATTACATTAACTTCATCCTCCTCTTACTTTTAGGCATCGCTAAGCGATTCACTCTCACTAGTTTGGATACTTGAGACGCCTTGGATTCTTCCGCTTTTAAGGCCACTCTCGATGCATTCCACAATTGTCACCAGGTCAGAGAAGGCTGACGATGCACTGCTTATCATACTTTCGAAGTATGGGCTTTGCCAATGTACTAATAAACATATCAGTTAGCTCCATATCCAGCATTGGTGATTGAACCCGAGTAGCCAACTCTCTCCATCTTTGAACGACTCAGTGCTCTTCTGAGTAAGATTTCGCAATTGAGTATGATTTGGAGCCGCATCTCTATTGTATTGGCAATGATTCATAAATGCCTTAGCTAAGTCTTTCCAGGTGTGGAAGTGACTTAATTCTAGTTGCATATACCATTCCATTGATGCTCCACTGAGTCTGTCTTGAAAATAGTGGATGAGAAACTTGTCACTGCGAGAGTACACAACCATCTTCTGACAGTGCATCGTCAAATGAGTCTTTGGACAACTAATCCCTTTATACTTCTTGAAATCCAGTGTCTTGAACTTTGGAGGCATTACCATGCCTGGCACTAAGCACAAGTCAGAAGCGTCGACCCCATAGGCATCGTGCCCCCTATGGCTTTAAACCTCTCTTCCAAAACACGACATCTTTCAACAATCTCAACATCTTGTGGGTCCTTGGTTTTCACCACCGGGTTTTCCCCTAGGGAGTTTGGCATGGTGAATTCAAACCCATGATACTCAATAGCATCATGAGGCAAGGAATGCCCATCTTGGACAGTGTAACGCTCTTGTATAGCAGAATTCATAATTGGGATTCGTACAGGCTAAGGTTGAGCATGAACATTTACTTGAGGTGGAATGGCATTCTCAGTGACGGCAGGTAGTTGCATGTTGTCCTCTCTCTTTGCCAAAACTATCATTGCCTCCATGAGTTGGTTAAGCTGGTTTTTCATCAGGTTAACATCTTATCTTAATACAACCTAGCTTTGATCCCATGGGTCCGTGATCCTTCAAAAACTACTTCAAGTCTGATATGAGTAGTCGAGAAATCAACTGATGTTTATGGGCAGAAGTGTCGCATCCGCGAAAAACAACCGGCGGGCTGAAACAAAAAACAACACAGAGCCGCCACTGCGCGTTATTTATCCCAAGATAGGGAAAGGAAACGCTCAGAGAAACCTGGAAAAAGCATGGTCTCGCGACCAAAGAGAAAGGGTAACGGAGTCGGTTACGCAAGGGGAAGGTATTAGCACCCCTCACGTCCGTCGTACTCGACGGGATCCACGCTCTAAGAAAAGAAAAGGTTGCTAAAACACCACACACACACACACGCACCGAAGACAACACGGGTGGGGTTAAGAGGAAGAGAGCTCGATAGGACATCGCATCCTATGCCTACATATCTCGTCTGGAACGAGAATCAGAGCTGCCGTAGTTTGGCTCACGCACGCCAAACAAACAAACACAAACACAGGCAAACTGGGAGCCTGAAGGCCAATCACTGGACTTACATCAGCATCCGAACCAAAACACACACAAAAGGGCAAACGTGGAGCCCGACTGCCAATCACTGGACTTACATCGGCATCCGAACCAAACACACTATCAGGATACGGACAGCCAATCGCTGGGCTTACGTCCATATCCTGACACACAAGAAGATAACAAGTAAACACACAAAAAGAAAAAAAAAAGTGCCCGGAGAGACCTCGCACGGTCTCCTGCCTACTGTTCGCTGTGAATTTTGGCGAACAACCTCTGGTTTACCAAAACTTGTAGAATTGGGTTACTTGCAGGATCAACCACACAAATCCTAGGACATGTGCAAAATCTAGATGGTCTTGAAGATGTCTAAAATCACTTTCATATCTTTCATTTCTGTTCTCTAAGTGTTTTACGTCGAAATATGTTGATTACAATGTTAAGTGGATGTAAATTTAACAAGATAAAGTAAATGGCGGAAAATAACTGACGAAATGTAAAGTGTCGAAAAGGATAAAGTGCAGAAAGATAAATGACTGGAAAACATAAAAGAGATTTGTAAAGAACTTTGAACTTTATAAAATAAACTTTGAAGGAATTGGTGTTTGTTTACACATACATTTTCCAAATATGACTCTTTTCTCTCACACGGGTACTTTTAGTGTTTTCAGGAATTTTGTATAAGTAATTCTTCACACACTTTTTTAGATAATAACTACCCTATATATACACAAATAACATAACTGTTATTAACGACTAAATCCTAAAACTATGACACATGGCTCTCCTCCTTTCGCCAGATGCTTCCACGCGTCTTCTGCCAAACGTCACAACCTTTTAAATTCAAATTTACTTTTAAGTCGAAATGACGTTTTCCTTCAGGATTTTTGTCGAATTATCAACATACTGCAATGTTCTCCCTATCTGTCAAAAGTGCTTTTCCTAGGTGCAAACATCTTTGTCGAAATGACGAAACTTCCATTTTGTCGAAGTGTCGAACCATACTTATTAATCAAATCGTTTCAACCCATGTCATCATTTGTCGAAAAAATCATTTCTTACACCAAATCTCATGGCGTCGAAAACGCACGTATACAAATTGCCCCCCAGCAAAGACGTTTCGACCGTTGTTTTGGAGAAACAGTCATTTGTTGTCAATCAGTGTTTTGATGCCATGTCATTTAATCTTCATTAAATGCAAGTCTGATAATCTCAATTCCCAATGCAGGTTCATCATTACACTTTCTCCACAATGTCACGTCTAGCCCACGTTCACAATCTACTTCCATCATTTCCTCACATCATGGTTTCTTTTCAACTTCCACCTCTTTATCATTTCCATCAGAAATGGCCACGTGTCCCACTAACACCATTACATCTAAAACGTTTCAACATCTTCTTCCTATAAATACCCATAAACCTTTTCTTTAAACCCTTTTACGTTTCAGATTTCCTTTTTTCATACCCATTTCTCAAGCTTTTCACATTTTCTGAGAAATCTTCTTCAGTTTTTTTTTCCAGCAATGGCGCCTCAAAAACCCTTAAGCAGTAAACACTCCAAGAAGAAACAAGACTCATCTTTTCCTCCTGTGCATGATTTAAAAGGGCCAATGACCATTGGAAATCAACAGTATGTTCCGGAACCTCCAAATGAAAAGGAAAAAGACTGCATCTATAAATCTCAGGTACTAATCCCTGTTCTTATTTCTGGAAATTATCACGCTATGTTAGGTCCCCTTCCAAATCCAGAGATTAAACCAGAGCGTTTAAGAGAATTTTTTCCATCTTACTTTCACACAAAACCCATAGGCGCTGGAAGAAAACCTCAGCCTAAAGAGAAAGTTGTAGAACAAAAAGATTCATCGAGTTCGACGGATATTGGAGAGTTGGACTTAACCTATTTGAATTTTCCCAGGATATTTAGAACCTGCCCATGGTCGAAAGATCCTTCTGACTACGTATCTTGGTTAGATAAAATCGAAAAAGTTAAAGGGTCTTTTTGGAAAGAAGTAGGCATTTTCGACCTTATCCAGTTGTCGAGAGTAGGACCCAATATCTGCCCAAACATGCTTTTGGCTTCTCTCTACTTTTGGGATAGTACTTACAACACCTTTCACCTTCCTTGTGGGATGGTTACGCCTACCCTTTTCGACGCAGCAGCCATTGTTGGTCTTCACCCCAATGGTATAGATTTCGACCCTACTGTCTTAAGTGAAGATACCATTGCTTTCGAGACTAGCCTTGCACCCTACTCCTTATTCATGTCCTATTACCATGATAAGAGTACCACTGAAGTTTTAGATGTCGAACATATAGCCTTTTTGACACTATGGCTGTCCAAATATGTGTTCTGTTCTCGCTCTCTTCAAGTTGCCAAGAGATTTATCACCATAGCCAATCAGCTTCATGCAGGCACGAAACTATGTTTGAGCGAAATGATTCTGGCGAATCTCTATGAATCTCTGAGCGAGAGCGTACATTTCTTAAAGAACACCAAATCCCAAGGGAAAATCAACTTATCAGGACCTTTTTGGCTCTTGCAACTATGGCTCAATGCCACCTTTGAAGCTAGTCTTCCTGTAGCACCAGAAATAGATGAAGAAGAAGTAAACAATAGGACTGTCGAATGGCCAAGATTAGTGCTACTAACGCCAACTGATGAAGGAATCAGCCTTCGACAAGCTTTTAAAAGCTATGTTATGATGTTTGCTAAAAGTCATCAATTTACTTCGACCATGGCACCTTTTGCTGATAGAAAAACCGGACCTAAGTGGTTTACCCAACAACTGCCCTTGGAGATGCAGAAGGACGAAAACACATTTCTGAATGTTTGGGAATCGTTCTTGACCCCTAGGCTCCTTTTTTCTTATCGTAACACCACTAAAAACCAAATTGCTTTGATAGTTTATCAACCCAACCTTGTTTCTAGACAATTTGGTCTAATCCAAATCAAACCTCAACCTATATTCCCCAAAAAGGGGTCCATCATCTTTTATAACTCCCTTCACACTGAAGACGAAGGCAAAGAGCTGTCGAAGAAACTAGCTGATGCTTCTCTCGACATTCGACCAGTTATTTTTCGACCATCATTCTTATGCACTCCTGAGTTTGATGAATGGTGGAAGGATTATTATTCCAACAAATTTTTTGACGTAGCTGCTTTTGCTACACATTTGACAAATGCTTTCGCTTTTGTGCAGGATCGGACCAAAAAAGGTATTCCACGACATATTAAGGAAATACAGAAATTTCAAAAATATTTTGAAACTGCGTATAGACCTGATGATCTTAGTCGAACCATATGCGAAGCAGCGGCCGAATTAAAACGTAAATTGATAGAGAAGTTTAAAAAACTGTCATTGCCTTCCAATCTTTCACCAGAGGCGCGCTATGACCTGGCTTTCAATTGTCATCCACCAAAGTTTCCTCCTTTGCCAACTGCTGACTTTGGGGTGGCGTTTGGTTTTCCACTTCCAGACTAGTTCCTTTGTGGGGATTTTATGAAAATTCTTCGTCAAAAGTATCAAAAACCTGCTGAGCGTGTGGTTCCGACTAAGTATCATCTGGGCGAATATCCAGGACACCTTCATATTGGAATAGAACACGTTCGCGTGGAAGATACCATTCTTGAAGGTGTTCACAGAAAAATATGATTTTTCTTTCTGTTATTCTAACTGTCTTATCATGTATCTCTTATATTTGTTTCTGAATTTTCTTTCTTTCCTTAGCCGTGAAGATCCCTGCTAAGAAAGCTGTTGTCGAAGCGTCGCCCAGTACTGCTAAGAAGCCTTCGACAAAGGTACAACACTTTTTTTTCTTATTATTTTCCTTCCATTATTCAAAACTAACTGGCTTTGGCCTGTATGACTAGGTAAGTCGAAAACCCTCAACAATCCAAAAGAAGAAGAGTGAAGAGGAGAGAAAAGAGGATAAAGTCCCTAGTGAAGAGTCTGGTGATGAATCTCCAGAGTTAATCCCTCCCCCTCAGAAGAAAAAGAAACTCACGAAGGTCTCTTCCCAAAGGTCCATTGTTAACCCAATCAGGAAGGATTCTGCCAGTACTTCTCCTGCCAAGCCTCAGTCGAGAGATATGGGGAGTGGGAAATCCGGTTTTAATACTGAAATTCCTGAGGTAAATTTTTTTTTTTTTTTTTTTTATTTCGACAGCATATGTTTACCTTTCCTACATCTTTTCTTCTAAATCTTAGAATTTATTTTTAGGAACAAGTGGCTGTCGAAAAAACGCCTGAGAAAATTTTGGAGGAAACAGCCCCAGAGGAAGATGTCCCCACAAGTGACCATGATATGCAAACCGTAGAAGAATTCGACACTACAGTGGGTGACGCCTCTGAAGATGAATCTCCTCCTCATCCAGGATTGCATGTTGCACCTCAGGGTGATGATATTGAAATGGAGGTTGTAGTCGAAGATGATCCTGAAGATGGAGCTGCCAGAGATGGGGACAACCAGTCGAAACGAACAGAGGTTGAGCGTATTTCGACGCGAAACACTCCACCTGCTTCTGACCGGGCCCAAGGGAGTGGCAAATTCACTGGTTCGACCAGTTTCTCTCGCGAGGAGCTTGAAAATCTCAAAGTGCAAAGACCTTTGGAGTATCTGAAAGCCATGCTTAGCACCCGTTTTAATTTTCAGGATTCTTCGCAGAGTAGTTCGACCACTTCTGGGGCAACTTCTGAAGCACCATCACTTGGCAGCCTCCTGACCAAGATCAAAACGAAAATCCTTGATGTCGATTTGTTTAAAGTCTTGGAAGAGAATTCCCTTGCTCAAATTGGTCTTAAGAAAATCTTGAAGCAAGTGAATGTTTTGGAAACTTCTGCTGAGATTGGAAGTTTCGTGATGGAGTTGATGACTCTCATTGACTTGGCCACTGCAGATCTCCATCGTCAAAGGGATCTTACCGCTCAAATCTCCTCCAAGTCTGAAACTCAAACTGCTGAATGGGATGCCGTTTCGACTTCGACTGACAAAGTTTCAAAATTGCAAAAGCTCTCTGAAACGTATGTTGAAGAAGTTGCTGCTTGCAATGACAATATTCAAAAATGGAAAACACAGATAGCAGCACTTCAAGAAAAGATCTCTCAAGAGGAGAAACGTAAGGCATCCATTCAGCAACCCAAGCAGAGCGAGATTGACGAAGAATTGAGGGTGGGTATTCGACATGCAGAGAAAGCCCATCAACTTAGTCAGGAGATTGAGACTCTCTCTACTCACAAAAGTCTTTGTGATCATCGACTCCAACTCCAGAGGCAGAAGTTCGCCACTTTGAAGGAAACTTTTGCCAATTTTAATTTTTAGTCGAATTTATTTAGCAACTCTCAGCCCTTTGAGGCTTTCTTTGTAATAACTTTTGAATGCCATTTTTATTTGGCCCATCTTATCACAATTATGTTTTGCACTTATTTTGTTACTACTTTTACTTCTTGCAATATAGGCTTATATTTTTTCAAATACTTGCCATTTATTCTTAGGATTCTCTTATCCTTCTCTATTTCTTCTATTTCATACGCGCCGTTTGAAAATGTTCTTAAGACCTGGAAAGGTCCCTCCCATTTAGGAGACCACTTTCCCATTAATTTATCCTTTCGATCCATAGGAAGGATTACTTTCCACACAAGATCACCTATTAAGAAGGTCTTGAATCTTACTTTCTTGTTGTAAAATCTTTCGACTCTCTCCTTTTGTCTTCTTATTAGGTCTAGCGCGCGCAGCCTTTCTTCGTCTAAATCAACTAGTTCGTCCATCATCATACTCCAATATGTATCTGATGGGATTTCATGATGCCTTTGCACTCTGACTGATTGCAGATATATTTCGACTGGCAAAACTGCATCGTGTCCGTAAGTCAACTTGAATGGAGTCGAATTCGTTGCCTCTTTGGGGGACGTTCGACAAGCCCACAAGGCTTGATCCAAAGTCTTATGCCAATTTCTAGGCTTTTTCCCCACATGCTTCTTAATCAAGTTTATCACTACCTTGTTGGCTGCTTCAACTTGCCCATTTGCTTGAGCGTAGTAAGGTGTCGAAGTAAGGAGCTTAAAACCTGTTTCTTGTGCAAACTTCTGCATGTTTTTACCGGTGAACACAGATCCTTGATCTGTTGTTATTGTCTCAGGTATCCCAAATCTGTAGATTATGTATTTTTGGATAAAGTCTATGACTGCTTCTTGATCCACATTCGCCAATGGTATGGCTTCGGTCCATTTTGTGAAATAGTCTATCCCAACCAAAATGTACCTTTGCCCTTTTGAGGAAGCTGGTCGAATCTCCCCGATCAAGTCCAACGCCCATCCTCTGAATGGCCAAGGTTTTATAATTGAGTGCAACTCACTTGCAGGGACATGAGGTATGCCTGCATGTACTTGACATTCCTGACAACCTTTTGCGAATTCGACACAATCTTTCAGCATTGTTGGCCAATACATTCCTTGTCGAAATAAAAGCCACTTCATTTTGTGACCTGCTTGGTGCGCGCCACACGCTCCACTGTGTACATTCGACAAGGCTATGTAGGCTTCGTCCTCACTCAGGCATTTCAACAAAACTCCTTCTGCAGTCTTTTTGAACAATTCATTTCCCAAAAGTACGTAACTCAAAGCTCTGTATTTTACCTTTCTTTCCGCTTTCTGATTTGGGTCTTGTAGATAATCCTTGACAGGCTTTCTCCAGTCTGTTATTCCTGAATCATCTATGTTGAATATCTCGAAGTTTTCTTCGTCACCGTATCCTAATCTTATTGACTCTAGATCTGATGGGGACAACTTGGTGGACACGACTCTTCCTCTGACTTCAATGGCTTCTTCTAACTTTTCCTTCGACACTTTGTATCCGGACGCTAGTTGAGCAAGATCATTCGCTTCTTGATTCTTCAACCTGGGAATGTGCCTGAAGACGACGTTGTCGAATGCTTTGAGAAGTCTATTGGCTATTACAAAGTACATGATTAAATTTTCTTTCACGCACTTATACTCTTTCGTCAACTGCTTTATTACCAGTTCGGAATCACCCATTATTTCGACTCTCGTTGCCCCCAATTTCAACAAGATTTCAAGTCCAGCGATCAAAGCTTCGTATTCTGCTTCATTATTTGAACACAGACTTTCAACTTTGTACTTGAATTTTGTTGGAATTTTTTCAGGAGAAATAATCAACATCCCAACGCCCGTTCCGTTTTTATGACTGGAACCGTCGAAGTACAGTTTCCAAGGCTCCAGTTCGACGTATTCCACGTCTTCGTTTATAGAGTGGTCCGCTATGAAATCAGCGACCACTTATCCTTTCACTGCTTTTAAAGGCAGATATTTCAAGGAGTATTCTGTTAAAGCTAAAGCCCACTTTCCAATTCGACTATGTAAAATAGATTTAGATAACATATACTTTATTACGTCGAAATGGGAAGAAATATATACATCGACAGGTTTTATATAATGCTTTAGTTTGATACAAGAGAAATATACACACAGGCATAACTTTTCTATAATGCTATATCTAGTTTCGGCATCGTTCAGGACTCTACTGAGATAATAAATGGCCCTTTCGACGCCATTCTCATCTTCTTGACACAACATACTTCCTAATGTTTTGTATGATGCCGAAATGTACAATCTCATATTTCTTTTTCTGCAAGGAGACATCAGGATTGGGGGATTAGCCAGGTACTCCTTGATTTTATCGAAAGCCGCTTGCTGTTCTTGCCCCCATGCGAAGTCTTCTTTCTTTAGTCGAAGTAGAGGAGAGAAAGCTTGTGTCTTCCCACTGAGGTTGGAGATGAATCTTCTGAGAAAGTTGATTTTCCCTAGCAGAGACTGCAACCCCTTTTTGGTTGATGCCGCTTTCCCTTCCATTATGGCCTTGGCTTTATTTTCGTTTATTTCGATCCCCTTCTTATGGACCACAAAGCCTAAGAAATCACCCGCCTGCACACCAAAAGCACATTTAAGTGGGTTCATTTTCAAACCAAACTTCCTCATCCTTTCAAAGGATTGTCGAAGATGATCTATATGATTTTTTCCTGAAACAGACTTAATCACAATGTCGTCAATATACACTTGCATGAAAGTTTCGATGAAATCATGAAAGATGGAATTCATGGCACGTTGGTAAGTCGCTCCAGCGTTCTTTAAACCAAAAGGCATTACTACCCATTCGTACGTTCCTATGGCTCCAGGACAACGGAAAGCCGTTTTAGGAACGTCTTCTTCAGCGATAAAAATTTGGTTATAGCCAGAGTATCCGTCTAGCATACTTAAGTACTCATGGCCGGCTGCAGAATCTATGAGCATTTCTGCCACTGGCATAGGATATTCATCCTTTGGGTAGCCGAGTTTAAGTCTCGAAAATCAATACATACCCTAAGTTTGCCATTTTTCTTAATTACTGGAACAATATTTGCAATCCATTCGACATACCTGGTTGTGCGGATGAACTTGCATCTTAGAAGTCTTTCGACCTCTTCTTTTATTTTCGACAGGATTTCTGGTGCGAAGCGTCTCGGAGTCTGCTTTACTGGCTTCTTCCCTTCCATTATTGGCAACTGCATTTCGACCAGACTTCTGTCAAGACCAGGCATTTCGTCATAATCCCATGCGAAGCAATCTTTGAATTCTTTCAGCAACTGGACTATTTCGACCTTGAACCGGGGGTCCATTTTTGCGCTTATGTACGTTGGTCTATGTTCTGCCCCCGCTCCTATGTTTATCTCTTCTAAAGGATCCCGCGCCACCATCTTCTCGTTAGTTGACACTGGATCTTTTTCGAACCCCAGAGGTTCGTCGTCGTAAATGGCGTCAAGCTTTGGTGTTGCCATCCGCCCATTTGGTTGGTGACATGATCTTCCGCAACGTCTTCTTGAGGACATTGTTTGTTGGAGTTCTCTTGGTTGGCTTCGACAGCCATATTTTTTACCTCAGCCTCAAGGGCCTCTTTTAGTTTGTTTTCGGCCATGTAAGCCGTAATCTTTTCGATCGCTGATTGTTCACTCGTCATCGTCAAATTCACTACCCCATCCCGTCGGCGCTATATGAGTGGTTCCCCATATGTAAGTTTCGCCAATCACTTCTTTATCCCACTGGAAACCATGCGTTGGATGTAGGTACATGGAGCAATAGGCATTGTCTGTCGTCTTCAAGTCGAATTCTGCCGGGCTGCAGGGAGGTATATGAGCCAGGTTTTTGTCGAAGCTTTGGCTGTTGACAGTGTTTACCTCGGTCATGAAGTAGCTTTGGTCAGCCTCGATGTTTTCGACGATTCCATCTGGCCTCCATATGGCTATCCGCTGGTGCATTGAAGAGGGTACAGCTCCTACGTCGTGAATCCATTCCCTACCAAGCAGCAGGTTGTAGTTGGCTTTCGAAGCGATGACTATGAACATTGTAGGTCTTGTTATGGTTCCTACAGTTAAGTTCACTTGGATGACTCCCATAGTTGTCCCTATCTTCCCTTCGTAATTCGACAGCACCATGTTGTGAGGCTTCGCGTCCGAATCGTCTTTTCCAATCTTCTTCAGCATGTAGTGGGGCATCAAATTCACTGCCGCTCCCCCGTCCACCAGTATCTTATTCACGCCGACATTTTCCACCTTTCCTTTTATAAACAGAGGTTTCAAATGCGCTTTCATGGAGTCGTCTGGTCTTTCGAAAAAAGCGTTCTGCTCTTCGACGCATCCGTTGTTCATCACATAGTAGCAGACGGGCTTGTGTGCCATTGTTTCTTCCTCCATTTCGTCTCCTTCATCCTCAATTTCCATGACTCTATCATAGTCTCTAGGGAGAACAGAGACCACGTTGCAAATCACGTTGAAGGATGCCTCTGAGTCAGAGTTAAAACTGTCGGTTACTTCATCATCTTCCTGCATCTTCTCTTTCGACGCCACCGATTCGACAACTCTGCTAGGATTGATCTGGAGGGGAGTCTCTTTCCTGCTCCTTGTCTGACAATTGTTGCTAGATTCTGCTTCGTTTGGACCATTCATGTTCTTTTTCGCCATCTCTATTTCTGCCCTCTTCTGCCTTTAGAACCTCCTCCATTGGGACCTGGACATGGGATTTTTGCCTTTGTAATTCTCTGACGGGTATGGTCTTGGCTTGTGTTTTTCCATTTCCTTCTTGCCCTCCATCGACGCGCCTCTCTGAACCTCGAACTTTCCCCATTTCTTCTGCCCCTGGGCGTCCCTAATGGGTTGAACCCATTTGTCGTCCGTCGCTTTGTCAGATGGTTTATAGGTGTTCTGGCGTCTCTCTCCGTGCCTCCACTGGTGGTGATCACTTCTCCTTGGGTCATATCTCACTGTTCCCCAATTCTCTTTCCTTTTGGTCTTATCCACCGCTTCCAGGTTGGTTGCTGCCTTCCTGTCGAAGACTGCGCTGCAGCGTGGGCACAACATCACTTCGGTTTTCATCCTTTGGCACCTCTTGATGAATTCCATTAAGTTTTCCTCCTCTCTAGGGTACGCCAGCCTTTGGTACTCTTTCTGACGACGCTCTTCGCCCTCTTCGACCTGGTCCTTCTGAGATATTTCTACCATATTTACCCCAACATTTTGTTCGTCGGCGATGCTTAATTCGTTCATCTTCCTGATGAGCCTCTCTTCTTCGCCTTCGACGCCTTTTGGTGTCTGGTCGAACTCTTTATCTGGGCAACAGCACCAAGATATGGTCCTGGGACCATGTTTGCAACAGCATTTGTTCCAATTCCTTCTGGGGTCTTCCATTGTCCTACGCAGAATCCCACTGATCATGGGCTTCGAAGGACCGTTAGCGGCTTCCGCTTTGATTTTTGTGACCTCTTCACTGAAAGGCCCCATGGTGTTGACGCAGTTGGCGATATCACCTTTCTTTGCTTTGTTAGAATCAAGGCCTTCAGCAGCCTTGTTTTCAATCGATGGGTCTTCAGTAACCCTCCCCTTCGTATTAGGGGCATGCTCAATTGCGTCGACTGTCTCCTCATTGTTTTCTGAAGAGGCATCTCCCCAACCGCTTGGTTGGATTGTGTTGATGTCGATCTGAGAGCTTGCCGGCGCGTTGTACTTCACAAGAAAATCATATTTCCCACTTGGCTGTCCCAAGCGGTCCCAATTCTCCTCTTGTCGAAACTCCACATTCTCGACAGCATTGTCACCGTCCTTCTTGTCGAAACCTTCAGTAGTTTCTATTCTTTTCTGGCTTGCGAGATCATCAGTAATCTCGACCATGTTGACATTTGCGTCGAAGCTTCCAGGGGCTTCCACCATTTCCAAATTGCCATCAGGAGCAACTTCGGCCTCCACCATGTTTACGACGGATGGTTCAGCGTAGTGGGCTTCGACTGCTTGCATAGGATTCGAGTCGATCTTCATCTGTTGTTTTGGTTTGTCACCAAACTTCAGCCTTCCGTCCCGGATAGCATTTTGAACGAGATCCCTGAAAAGGAAACAACGAGACGTCTTATGGCCCAGAAAATTATGGTATTTACAAAAACCTCTCTTTTTCTGTTGTTCCATAGGCGGTTCTTTAGCGCCTGGTGGTTTTATTAATTGACCATCTTTAACCAACAGATCGAAGATTTCGTCACATTTGGTAATGTCGAACGTATAAGTCTTTTTGGGGAACTTATCGTTGGTTTCGACTGGGTTTCCGTTCGACGGAGTTAGTACTTTGCACGAATAAGGTGGCCCTTGTTTTAGTTCTGCTAGGTCGATTTCTTGTTCGTCGAAGCTACTTGGTTCGTGTTCGTCGAACTCATCATCTTGGCGAACCCCTACGTAGGCTACCCTCTCTTTTTTATTCTTATTTGCCCTGAATTTTTCGTCCCTTAACCTTTCGACCTGTCTCACTCTATCCGCTAATTGTGCCATATCCCTCAGATACTGGGTATCTAGTTTCTTCCTTATAGAATAGTCTAGTCCCCCTGCGGCCATTTCGACCAACTCATGTTCTGGCACTGGGGTGAAACATCTAGCCTTTAGCAATCTGAACCTATTTAAATAATCATCTATTGGTTCTGAGTGTTTTCTCTTGACACTGGCTAATTCTTTCAGACTTATTTTTGTTTGTCCCATGTAGAATTGTTCATGGAACAGCCTTTCTAATTGGGTCCACGTGTATACTGAGTTTGCAGGCAAAGATGTAAACCAAGTAAACGCGTTTTTTGTTAAGGAACTAGGGAAATATTTTATTTTCAAATTTTCGTTACGGGCTATCTCCCCTGCCTCGATCAGGTAACGTGCCACATGTTCTATAGTGGACTCACTAGTGTCCCCTGAGAACTTTGTGAACTTAGGGACTTTCCACCTTGGTGGCAATTCTTCTTGCAGAATATATTCTGATAGTGGGGATGCGTAACTAGGCCTTTGTAAACCCATGTTCATCCCATTTTGTGCCATTATCGTTTCGACCATGGCTGCCAAATTATTTTCGACAGGCGGATTATTATACCGCATCCGTTGTTGCAATACAACATCCGCGTCCTGGCCTCTCTGGATTACTATCCTTCTAGGCTCTTGTGGAATGGGGATTTCGACACGAGGCTGTTCGACTACATCCTCTCGGTTTCTGACGTTCGTTTGAGGATTGTCTAACGGTATCTGGTTTATCGTAGGTTCTTCTTGGACCGCTACCGCTGGGTTATGAACCACTTGTTCTCTGTGTCGAGTTTGAGGGACTCCAAAGAAATCAGCAATGCGCGTCATTTGCGCTGCCAACGCTTGGTTTGTTTGAGTGGTGTTCTGTATGAGTGGATTAAACACCGCTCCCATTTGTTGCGTCAACATTTGGACCATATCATGATTACTCTCGTCCATCTGCTGTCTAATCACTTGCGCCGAATTATTTGTTATCGGCGGCACGTAAAGTGGTTGTTGATTCAGTCTACTCACGTTTCCACCATATCCTGACCCTTGTAAGGGTGAAGACACGTTGGCCATCGAGTCTGAATATATTAACGGGGAGTTATGTAAATTTGCCATCACCGAAGTTGGCATTCCGAAGGGTTGTTCCCTACCAGGCGGAGGCATGGTGAAATTCGTTACAAAAGGCCTAGAAGTGTTTCCCACAGGGGGGGGTGTCCCAATGGGCATTTGTTGTGCCCTGAAGGACGAACTAGGCGCGTTTTGTGACATCGAAACCGCTGGTATCGACCCCGCTGACGAAGGTACAGCCTCTGACACAGGGACCGATCCTATATTGCCTTCTGTTGAAGGGACAGGGTTAGATACTGGGATGGATTCGTTAGGATTATTTGGCTGGTTCGCCATTTTCCTTACTCTTGTTCTTTTAGGTATTTCTACTTCGGATACGGCTAATTTACCGCTTCTCAGTCTCATACAAATGAAGGACAGATTTTGACTAGCGATTATCTAACTTTCTAAATTTTTGCACAGTCCCACTGGGTGTGCCAATTTGTTCGCTGTGAATTTTGGCGAACAACCTCTGGTTTACCAAAACTTGTAGAATTGGGTTACTTGCAGGATCAACCACACAAATCCTAGGACATGTGCAAAATCTAGATGGTCTTGAAGATGTCTAAAATCACTTTCATATCTTTCATTTCTGTTCTCTAAGTGTTTTACGTCGAAATATTTTGATTACAATGTTAAGTGGATGTAAATTTAACAAGATAAAGTAAATGGCGGAAAATAACTGACGAAATGTAAAGTGTCGAAAAGGATAAAGTGCAGAAAGATAAATGACTGGAAAACATAAAAGAGATTTGTAAAGAACTTTGAACTTTATAAAATAAACTTTGAAGGAATTGGTGTTTGTTTACACATACATTTTCCAAATATGACTCTTTTCTCTCACACGGGTACTTTGAGTGTTTTCAGGAATTTTGTATAAGTAATTCTTCACACACTTTTTTAGATAATAACTACCCTATATATACACAAATAACATAACTGTTATTAACGACTAAATCCTAAAACTATGACACATGGCTCTCCTCCTTTCGCCAGATGCTTCCACGCGTCTTCTGCCAAACGTCACAACCTTTTAAATTCAAATTTACTTTTAAGTCGAAATGACGTTTTCCTTCAGGATTTTTGTCGAATTATCAACATACTGCAATGTTCTCCCTATCTGTCAAAAGTGCTTTTCCTAGGTGCAAACATCTTTGTCGAAATGACGAAACTTCCATTTTGTCGAAGTGTCGAACCATACTTATTAATCAAATCGTTTCAACCCATGTCATCATTTGTCGAAAAAATCATTTCTTACACCAAATCTCATGGCGTCGAAAACGCACGTATACACCTACATACCTCGTCTGGAACGAGGATCAGGGCGATGTAGTTCCCCTGAAAGGGAAAGAAATTCTAGCCAGAAACCAAGGGGAGACACACTACTAGGGAGCTGGACTCGAGCCTAGTGTTATCATGCATCATTGCCCTATGTTGTGGTTTCTACCTACTTGCGCAACAGCAAGCTAATCCTATCCAGGAAGAAAGCAAGCATACAAGCATACAAGCAAACAGAGCAAACAAATATTCACAAAGCACACACTATATCCAGTCAAGTGAGGCTCATACAAGGGTGGACTGCCGAGGCAAGTCATCTGTACAAGGCAGAGTTAGCTCTTAACCTTGCCATTGAGGGGCTAAGGTGAAGCTGATGAAAGGTGAGTGAAGATTAGACTTCACAGCTCTTATCCCTGTCCAGGGAGAGCTTTAGACAAAGGAGCGTGGGTCTAGAATGGAGGGACCCTTCTACGCTCAAAGACTCTGACACAACTGTACAAAGTACAAGATCTTGGGTTTGTGTCCCAATGCATCTACACAGTGGTGTGAGCAGAGGGACGACTCAACAGAATAATGGGGGATAGATTGCATATCCCTTGGGTTCCGCCAATTGCCTCATAGAGGTCTTCACCTGCTTGGCACAAAAGTAAACAATCACAAACATCGCCTCTTAAGGAGGACTTCAGACAGTTGCCTGGCCAGGTAACAGGCCAGGTCTTCCAGACTACATGAAGTATAGAGATTCTACCTCAACTGGTTTAAAAACCAAGCAACGGCAAGCAAGTTCTTAAAGAACTGTAAGCGACTAAAATGTACCTGAAATCAATCAAGTATCATCAGTACTCAGACAAACCAACAATAAACAGCAAAAGTCAATCTATACAGACAACACAAGTTAATGCACATAAATGCAAGCCATGAGCCCAAGCTCAAGCATCAAACCTACAACATAAAGCCAATGTTAGTTCACAACATCAAACAAAACTCAATTTAATCAACTTGCACTTTTTCCCGTAAGCCTTTTGCACTTTTAACCTGAAAATCCACACCAAATGTGAGAAACTAGACCACTAGGCCAAGCCTAGGGTCCAAAGGGGATAAAAAAATCAAAATAGAAAGTGCAAACCAACCAAAATCACATTCAAACAAATTAAAAGCAAATGCAATTGATCCCATGCTCATATCAATCACCATTATCATTTCATGCACAATTTAACATCAAACATGCAATTTGTAACTCCAAATGACCAAACAGAACTATCTCACTCAAAAGCATACCAAATCAATTCAATTAATTTCACAAAAATTCACACCTAAACAGGACCCATTCAATGTATAGCATGTCAATTTTCAGCTCAATTGGACAAAATAAAGTAGGTCAATGAAAATCAAGAATTCCAGACACAATTATACAAACCAATTCAAGGCATCCAAACAAGCATCATCTTCAATAAATCATAAAACAGTGACAACATATTAGAAATGAATGGGATCAAAACCATGATTTCCTATAATGTGTCTAGAATGCTCATACCAAATTTCATCTTTATCCAATACCATATGAGAATTTCACAAGCAAAATGCCAACATGTGTCACACAATGTCACAAAATGAGCATACAGAGAAGAAAATTATCAATCAATTAGAAAATGCAACCAAAAATTCCAGAAAAATTCACATGTTATCTTGACATATCAATGATCATCCACACAAAATTTCAGCTCAAATCAACATCTCTAGGCATTTTAAATAAAATCATGAAGTTGACCTAGCTTGCACATAACCTCTCCATCTTCTGATCAAGACTTAGGAGGATGACTTGCACAATGTGACCACATGATATGCAATATGCAATGCCTAATGACCTAAAATGATATGCAATATGTTAAGCTAGTTCCCAAGAGAGGAGTGCAAATTTTGAGGTGTTACAGCTGCCCCTATTCAATCCACTGTGAACCTGTCGATATGAATAGCCCCGGCTTTCAGATGATCAGGATGAAGAGTGATTGAATACCAAGAACAGACGAACAATTTGCACTCTGATGGGAAAATAATTAACCACGCCTGTCGGAATCGGCGAAGAACACAATCTCGAAGCAAGACCCGTCTGGAACGGAGAAAGTCGGCCTGATCACCGAAACAGTAAAGTCGACCTGGATACCAAAATAAATGGTAACACGGGGATAACCATGGCCTGAATACCACATCCGCTGGGGATTATATTTCTTTTTGATTTTCTTGAACCCCGAAAAATTTTCTTCCGCACCAGTGATCCTTGATCACTGCCTTTGAACCCCGACATCTTGTTTCCTTGTGATAATTCCGCTGACAACGTCGGAAATAACACCAATCACCACTCTGAGGGCGACATATCAGAGGGTACACCTTCCACCAGACACTGACTGATGACTGGGAAGAAACTCGACGTTTACGTGACATCGAACGATGATGTTTACTGACACCAAAGAAAACTCGACCAGACACTTACTGATGACTGGGAGAAAACGCGACGTTTACTGGACATCGAACGATGATGTTTACAGGCATCAAACAATGATGTTGACAGGACAAACAATGATGTTGACAGGCATCAAACAATGATGTTTACAGGCATCAAACAATGATGTTTACAGGCATCAAACAATGATGTTGACAGGACATCGAACAATGATGTTGACAGGACATCAAACAATGATGTTGACAGGCATCAAACAAGGATGTTGACAGGACATCACACAAGGATGTTGACAAGACATCAAACAAGGATGTTGACAAGACATCAAACAAGGATGTTGACAGGACATCAAACAATGATGTTTACAGGCATCAAACAATGATGTTTACAGGCATCAAACAATGATCGGGAAATAACTCGACGTTTACTGAACATCGAATGATGATGTTTACTGACACCAAAAAAAAAAAAACTTGACCAGACACTTACTGATGACTGGGAAATACTGTTGCTCCAAACTCACAATACTGAACTCCTCGGAGTATCGTCTTCACTGTACGGAAAAACCAAATCTCAAGCGGCAACCACGGCTCGAGTCGCGCTGATCGCGTAACATTTCTATCTCTGTCCGACGGAAAAGTTTCCTCCAACATCGCACTACTGGGGAATATTGCTGATCTGACGTCATGATGCTAAACCCATCAGAGTAACATCTTCCAACTTCTGTCGAAACCACCTCAAGACGGTATCCACGGCTTGAGACTAGCCTATGCTTGCAATGATACATGACTTTTTCTGCGTAATGCTCCATAATTATGGAAATGCTACGCGATTTATTTTTTCTTTTATGCAATATGCTATGCTTATTCTACATGATGAATGCATAAAAAGTATCCCCCTCAAGGGACTCCTCTGGGGAGCACAAGGCACTCTGCCGAAAGGAACTCGACAATACTCCGATCACCACCCTGCTGGGGAATAGCACTGCTGCTGGGAAAAGGTAACCCTTGCTGGGGAAGAACCTCCTTTGCACCCAATCCGCTCGGGAAACTGCTGGGGATAATAACCACCAACACTCTGTGGGGATACAACGGTCTTCGACTTGCTGGGGATATCAATCCCGACTCTGCTTGGAGAACCCTCACAGATACCTGTCGACTTCACCGGGGAAATGTTCACAAATACTCTGCCGGGAAACAGCCACCTCCAGGCCTGGCGACCGGGGAAGCACCGATCTGACACCTGCTGGGGATAACCATCCTGACCCTGCTAGGGAAGCAAATGCCACTCCGCTGGGGACAACCCATGCAATCCATAGATAGAATCAACCCAGCTGGGGATGCAGATATCAGTCTGCTTCGGAAACTCATCCAATCCACTGGTAGGATGAACACTGCTGGAGATATATTTCATTGAAACCCGCTCCACTCGGGGAATAGCAACCTTCAGGCTTGGCTGCTGAGGAAACACCGTTTTAAACCTGTCGGGGATAACCATCCTGACTCGGCTAGGGGAACCATAGACCTTGGATCTGCTGGGGAGTTAGTCCTCTAATTCTGCTTGGGGATATAGCTGGGGAAATGAGAAAAGTTGGTACAGAACACCCGTCGACTCATCGAACCATGGTATCCACCTCCCAATCTCGTATCAGCTCTCCACTTTTGAGAATTCCCAGACTCGTCTGGACCTTTTCTGCTCCATCATCTTGTATTCCCAATCGCTCTGCGCTCGACGGAGAGCGAACTCCTGGGGATTATACAGACTTTTCAATTTTCCGACTTTGAAGAGTCTTCTTGATTAATTTCCAGGATCGTCGTACGTCTCTCGTCGTCTCCTCACCGTTCCTTCAACTCGCCTGTCCCTGATTGGACTCTGCGGGGAATTTCTACAGACTTTCCAATCTTCCGATTTTGAAGAGTCTTCTTGATTATTTCTCAAGGATCGTCGTACGTCTCAACGTCTCTTCGTCATCCCTTCACTATCCATTCACTCATCCCTGATTGGACTCCATGGGGATTTGTTTTGTCAACAGCCTCCACATCACAACCTGCAAGTGAGTGAAAATACCTAACAACACCTGCAAAAGAGACCGTTAGATAAAACCATGCCCCAGGCGTGTGTTGAAAGTATATTTCATGTCGGGTTTTTGTTATCGTATCCACAGGGATTGTAAGATATCACCGCCGTTCGATGGTTGTATTAATCGTAGCTCAATGTAACAATAGGGTTTCGGTTTTAATCAAGTTATCTTGCATAAAAAGTAATAAATTGCGGTAAAAGTTATGGTTTGATTAAATGAGAAATATTGTCAAAGTTAGGTTTCAATGATCACTTTGCATGTATTTGCTTGGTCAACAATCTTATAAACTTCTTTAGATGATAAATAATTTCACAAAGTCCTCTCAATATGTTTCTCTCGAACACACATTGTGAGTTTTGCCATTTTGATCCATTGTTTCTCTCGAACACAATCTATCAAAATGACAACTTTTTGGTTCAACCTTATGGTGAACAAAATCATTCATTACTATCTCTAGCTAACAAACAAGTTTGGATGAAAACCTAGGTCAAGAGTCGGTAAACATCTCTCGATCATAAACCAACACAAAGAGTTTTAAATAGAAACAAAGTTTTCATCATATATTTACCATTAAAGAGTTTACATATGAGGATCCTTACATTTACACACAAAGCTAGTAATCACCTACATCTAACCTTGACAAATGGATGACTTAGCTACTCATTTTCATGGTAGCTTGGTCGGCAAGTAAGGAAAGAAGGTTGATCAACATCCAAGTCGGATAATCGAAGTTGGATGGGAATCCACCTTCTTTTTGTAGAAGATGGTTCTAAGATGAAGAGAAATGAAAATTAGGGCATAAAGATCCCAAGAACAATGCTGCAAAAATATCTAGAAGAAAGTACAAAAGTGGAAAAAGTTGGTAAAACTAAGGTATGGTGCTCAAAAGTGGCACCTGCTACTTATAGACCACTGCTGGGCTGTCATGTTCGCTAGGCGAGCAGAATGGCTCGCCTAGCGAGGGTCTAATATGGGCACATAAGGCCCCTGCGCCCAGAGAAAACAGGGCCTGCTGAACTGTCATGTTCGCCTAGCGAACATACCTTCGCCTAGCGAAGGACACGCTTCAACCTTCGCCCCAGCGAGGTTGAGAGGTTTTGCTACTGGAATGCTCGCTGGGGACTCGCTAGAGCTTCGCCTAGCGAGTGAGTGCTGGCTGCGTTTTTCACCAAAACAGAATGAACTCGCTACCACCTTCGCCTTCAGCTCGCCTGGCGAATTAATTTGTCAATTTACTGGGGCTTTTCGCCTGGAACTCGCCTAGCGAACCAATGCTTCGCCACAGCCTCGCCTAGCGAGCAGGCTGATGAAATGCTTGTATTCTTTGGTTCCTTTGCCAATTTTCTTGTGTCTTCATTTTCAATTAGTTCATGTCTTTCCTGCACAATAACACACAAATCAAAGGCACCAAGCTTGTTTATCAATGTAATGCATTCCATGTAAAACAAATGTGGTTTTGACAATATTAGCAAGGAAAAAGAGTGAAAGATGCCCACATATGATAGCTCAAATAAGCACTTTTGGGCATCTAACAACTCTCCCCAACTAGATTCTTGCTTGTCCTCAAGCAAAGTATGCCTCTTGAAGGACAAGAGGATTTGCTTTAAGAAACTGGTTTCTCCGAAGTTGGATAAACGGCTCAAACACAAGCGAAATCAGCAAATACAAGTTCCCAACGGTTCGAATAAAATAATACATAAGAACTAAAACTTAAATAGCAATGCAAAATATTTATCTATCTACAACAATACTATTCTGAATGAATCATCCTATCTCTCCTCTTCGAATAAGGAATGAAGATTTTGCGCGTTTGCAACCGCGGGACTAATCTCACTCTCTAACAAATAATGAAGAAATCAAATAGATTCATACAATGTCTAACAATTAAAAATGGTACTGTGGAAGCATAAAGATCACTAAGGGCTTTTCGGTTGAAGCTTGGTTAGGTTAACAAACAAGGGTCATTTCTAAGGCCATCGAAACGAAAGTGCCGATGCAAAAGAGACATTCACAGTATTATTCACACTACTCGACTTTGTTTCATTTGTTTCTTATTTGAAACCTTCACAACACATATTCCACAACTCAATTTTTATTTTTCACTATTTTTCTTCCAAGCAAGCATTCATTTTCATTTTTTCTATTTTTGTTCTTTTCTTTCACATCAAATATACAAAACAGATGTTTCTTTTCTATATCTTCTATACATATATTTTTCTCTGCTTGCTCGGTTTTTCTTTTCTTTTTCAAGAGTTGTGGTACTTACCAATTCTTTTTCGTTCTCCCCAACTTATTTCTTCCACACCCTAAGTGAATGCTCTTAACTTTTTACGGCAAAAGAACAATAATCAAGATTTTCCGGGTTGTAAAAAAAAGATTTTTGAGATCTCGCTTTATTTCAAGCCGAGATTCAACTGTTTAGGCTCAAAGGGGTTAACAAATACTCTCTCTGCTCACAGGTAAGTTGTTTTTGGATGTAGTTGTGCTCGAAAGAAAACAAGTGCCTTGATCATTTCTAATTGCTTCCACAATTTCACAATAATAAAAGACAAAGAATGAATCACATGAATCAACAAAACTTATTAGAATCCAGCATTTAAGTGTACAATGGAGGTTTCCTCACAATTTGTGGTTTTAAGTTCTAGATGAAACATTCATTCAATTATGTTGCAAAAAGACAATATTCAATTTACCAAAAAGAGTAAAGTTCCTAATGCATTCTAAAATTCTAGCCGAAGGTAACCATGTACCTTAGCTTCATTCACTTGTTTATTCTTATCATTGCCATCCAAGCTCGGATGCACCTTCATTGGGTACTTCTTGAGGAGCAACCAATCTAGAAGGGTTTGCCACTCAATCAACCAAAAATTTATTAAACACACAAAATTAAAAACATAAATAAATAACATTAACTGAAAATATAAATTTGTTCATGGGGGACAAAACACCCCAATAGTACAACACCAAAATCAAGATACAAAATCCGAAAATACAAATAGAAATAACATAAAAACTGAAAACACACAAAAACTTAACCCACTAAGGGCTCAAGACTCCTCCTCGCTACCGGCCTCAGAACCGGTAGCCTCATCATCAACATCATCATCATCAGCATCAGCGTCCACCCCCTCACCATAGACAGGCCTGTCCACAGGCCAGTTAGCGTTAAGCATAAACTGCTCACGCGCCAACACTGCTCGAGCACCGGAGGGGTCATTACCTTGCAGTTCCAACCTCTGCATACTGTTGTGCATATCAATCATAGCTCTCTGGGATGCCGCCATCCACTCAAAACTGTAGTCACACACTGCTCGGAGGTAGGGATCAAGTCCGGGAGTAGAAGCACTAGGACCATCAGAAGCCCGAGTACTTCCTGAGGCTGCACTGCCACCGGTAGTCTTTGCTCTACAATATTTAGCCACATACCGATCATCGATAGGTGACGGGATCCTTACCTGCCCACGAGACGGAAGTCTCACCCTTGCTTGAACGCATAAGCTCATGATCAAACACGGGAAAGCCAGGGGACAATTAACACGAGCCCCCGACTTAAGTCCGCTCTCGACCACGGACTTCAGCTCATTTGCGATTATCCTCGCCACATCTATCTCGACATTGGTGAGGATGGAATGGACCAAATGTGCCACTGGGATCGGCACAGTAGAGGTGTGTGATTTAGGCTGGATGTTGGTCAAAACCAAGAGCAGTATCAGCTGAGCCATGGGAGTCATGTCCTCCCGGTGATACCTCACTGGAACCCCAGATGGGTTCGGCTCAACAGATTTCCCAGGTAAAAGCAGGGCGGCGGTAATGGCAGGAACATCTCGGTGAAGCCTTAGGTCGGTGTGGTATTGGTCTCTCTGGTCAGCTCCCAGCTGGAGCGGTTCCCCAAGGATTCGGTTGATAGCATCCCGGTCAAATGGAATTGGACGCCCGACCATTTTAGAAACCCAAGTAAAGGGCTCGTCGTCGTCGGGCAGTGCGTTAGCATAAAACTCCCGCACTGTCGCAATGTCGTAATGCTCTAAGGGACTAATCAACTTATCCCACTTCTTTGCGTCTATCAACCCGGCGAAATTTCTGTAAGTGCCCTGTGGGTTGATCAGAAAGCGCTTCTCTGGAAGTATCTTCCGCTTCTCCAGAGCGATGTATCTGGCGGCCTGCTTCGGACCGACAAACTTGTCTTGGTCAAACTGGATAGGAACTGTCCGAGATGTAGTTGCTCCCTTTCTTTTCTTACCCGCTCCAGATCTTGACTCCATCTGCAAAATATACAAAGAAACAACACACACCAACAAACAGATTAGCCATCAAAGCATAATTCAAAAGACTGCCTTGCTCGCTGCTGCTTCGCCTAGCGAAGTGGCAGCGAACGCTCGCCCCAGGTTCGCCTAGCGAGTGCTAGCGAACCTTACGGGTTTTGGGGTTTTTTGCATTTTCAAAGATTTTTCCCCCAACACCCATACTCTAATGGTTCCCACATCAGAACCTAATGATTTCTCATGGCAATTAATCGTTCTATGCTATTGGGGATTGCCTAATTGCATGCAAAACCTAAAGTAAAACTAAATCCCCAATTTGAAAACCTAAATCTCAAAAAAAATTGCAAACTCCAAAATACCACATGCAACCTCAATGTTCCCATACCACACTCATCCTATTTGCCATTCACATTTGGAAATTAAGAGTTCAAACAAAAAGAAAAATGTAGTAGGGCAAACCTTAGTTACACGGATTTGGAAATGTGAAGTGAGAAGAGTTTGCAATCGACCGAAAAGAGCAAGTGTTGGTGATAAAGATGCAAATGAGAGAGTTTGAGAAGCCTAGCACAAATTCCTCAGCAGAGCCGTTCAGAAATTTTTTTGAAGGTTTGGGGCAAAATGGCCCTGCTGAGATTTAAATAGTAAACAGTACTGCAGCGCTCGCTGCTGCCTCGCCTAGCGAGCAGCTAGCGAGCGTGCTCGCTACTGCCTCGCCTAGCGAGCTGCTAGCGAGTGTGACAGCAAGTTCATTGGCAAATGCAGCACTTGCAAGTCATCCAGCATGGGTTTAGCACAGTGTACTCAATACAACATAAAACATAAAACAGTAAATACTTACAATGTTGGGGTGCCTCCCAACTAGCGCTTGTTTAACGTCGGCTAAGCTCGACGGTGCGATGCTCACAGAGGAGCATCGAGCGGCTGAGCACAACTCTCGCGATCCACATGACCGCCGAGATACACTTTCAATTGTTGGCCATTCACGGTCCAACTATCTTTCTTGTCCATGTCTTCAATGACAATGGCCCCGTACTCTTTTACTTCTTTCACCCGAAATGGCCCGGACCATTTTGATTTCAACTTCCCGGGAAACAACTTCACCCGGGAGTTGAACAATAGGACCAATTGTCCGGGCACAAATTCTTTGTTACGGATCTTCTTGTCGTGATACTTCTTTGCTTTTTCCTTGTACAACCAACTTGAGTGGTATGCGGCATTGCGCATCTCCTCCAACTCAAGTAGTTGTACTTTCCTTTTGTTACCGGCCAACTCATGTTCAAAATTTAAAAACTTTAGGGCCCACAAGGCCTTGTGCTCCAATTCAACCGGCAAATGGCAAGTTTTACCAAATACCAATTGAAAGGGAGTTAGGCCAATTGGAGCTTTAAAGGCCGTACGGTAGGCCCATAATGCTTCGTCCAATTTTTGGGACCACTCTTTCTTAGAATTAGACACGGTTTTTCCTAGGATTCTCTTAATCTCTCGATTAGAGACCTCCGCTTGCCCGTTAGCCTGAGGGTGGTACGGAGTTGTCACCCTATGCGATACACCATAATGTTTTAGAATTGTTTCCAAAGGTGCATTGCAAAAGTGTGACCCTCCGTCACTTATCAACACTCGGGGGGTTCCAAAACGGGAAAATATGTTTTTCTTTAAAAATTTTATCACCGTTTTGGCATCCGCCCGAGGTGAGGCAATCGCCTCAACCCACTTAGAGACATAATCGACAGCAACAAGCATGTACTCATTCCCATAAGAGGGTGGGAAAGGTCCTACGAAATCTATGCCCCAACAATCAAACACTTCCACTTCTTGGATATTTTGGAGAGGCATCTCATCTCTCTTACCTATCCCACCGCTTCTTTGGCAACTGTCACAACTTTGCGCATGGGTATGTGCGTCTTTGAAAATAGTTGGCCAATAAAATCCCGATTGAAGAATTTTAGTGGCCGTTCTAACCCCATTATAATGTCCGCCATAAGGCGAGTTGTGACAATGCCAAAGGATGCTCTGGGCTTCATCACCAGTTACGCATCTCCTTAACAGGTTATCGCTACCCAACTTAAACAAGTATGGGTCATCCCAAACATAATACTTCGCATCCGAAAGGAACTTCCTCTTTTGGTTCGAAGTTAGGTCGGCAGGCACAAAACCACTAGCCTTGTGGTTTGCAAAGTCTGCAAACCACGGCCTAACTTGAACCTTAAACAATTTTTCATCAGGAAATTCTTCCCGGATTTCTTTTTCAGACGCGGTAACCTCCACGTTCACTAATCGGGATAAATGATCCGCTACCAAGTTTTCCGACCCCTTCTTGTCTTTGATTTCCACATCGAATTCTTGTAACAAGAGGATCCAACGGATGAGCCTTTGCTTCGAATCTGGTTTGGTTAGCAGATATTTAATCGCCGCGTGATCGGTATACACAACGACTTTAGACCCTATAAGATAAGACCTAAACTTTTCTAGCGCATACACTATTGCGAGTAGTTCTTTTTCCGTTGTGGCATAATTTATTTGAGCCTCGTTAAGAACCTTACTCGCATAATGTATCGCATGAAAAGTTTTGTCTTTTCTTTGGCCAAGTACCGCTCCAACAGCATAGTCACTCGCGTCACACATTAGTTCAAATTTTCATTCCAATCGGGAGCGACTATTATTGGAGCGGTAACCAATTTTTCTTTTAAAACCTCAAAAGCTTGCAAACAATCTTCGGTGAAGAGAAATACCTGGTCCTTGGCGAGCAAATTGCTCAAAGGCTTAGCCACCTTTGAGAAGTCCTTGATGAAGCGCCGGTAGAACCCCGCGTGCCCCAAAAAGCTACGGATGCCCTTCACATTCACCGGAGGGGGTAATTTTTCAATTACTTCAACCTTAGCTCTATCCACTTCAAGCCCCCTTCTAGAGACTTTGTGGCCTAGCACGATCCCCTCGGTCACCATGAAGTGACACTTTTCCCAATTCAGCACCAAATTGGTCTTCACACACCTTTCCAACACCGTCTTCAAATTTGCCAAGCATAGACTAAACGTCCCACCAAATACCGAGAAGTCATCCATGAAGACTTCCATTGTTTTCTCTATCAGATCGGCAAAAATGGCTTGGACACATCGTTGGAAGGTCGCCGGTGCATTGCACAGCCCAAAGGGCATTTTTCTGTATGCGAACACTCCAAACGGACACGTGAAAGCCGTCTTCTCATGATCAACCGGGTCAACCGCAATTTGGTTATACCCGGAGTAGCCGTCCAAAAAACAATAGTATTGTTGGCCCGATAGTCTTTCGAGCATTTGATCCATAAATGGGAGTGGAAAATGGTCCTTTCGAGTCGCGGTATTCAACCGTCTATAATCTATACACATTCTTCACCCCGTGGCAACTTTAGTCGGGATCAATTTGTCTTTGTCATTTCGGATTACGGTCATTCCACCCTTCTTCGGAACCACGTGCACGGGACTAACCCACGGACTATCCGAGATCGGGTAAATCATTCCCGCATCCAATAGCTTCACCACTTCCTTTCTTACAACCTCCTTCATCGTAGGATTTAAGCGGCGTTGTGGTTGAGCCACCGGCTTAAAATCTTCCTCCATCAAAATCTTGTGCATACAATAGGATGGACTAATTCCTTTTAGATCGGAAAGAGTCCAACCCATAGCTTCTTGATTGGTTTTTAGCACAATGATTAGACGGGCTTCTTCTTCTTTTGTCAAAAGGTTGCTTATGATGACCGGCTTTGCCTCGGTCTCATCTAGAAACACATATTTCAAAGTCGAAGGTAACTCTTTTAATTCAATTGGCGCTTTCTCGTCAATGACCTCCTTCTTCAAGTTTTCTTCCTCTACTTCCCACGGTTGTAGGTCTTCCAAACTATCAAGTTCCTTTAAGCATTCCTCAAGAGCTAGCTCCTCTTCAACAGTGAAAACCTCCAATGAGTCGTCAAGAGCTAACTCCATAGGAGATATCTCATGAATATGCTTTGAAACCTCCATAATAGCGTCTTCGATCACATCGATGCGAAAGCTATCATTTCTATCCTTGGAATGCTTCATCGCCTCGAATAGATCAAATGTGACTTCCTCATTTTGAACACGCACCTTCATTAAACCGTCATCATCTATCATCATTCTTGCGGTCTTCATGAATGGTCGGCCCAAGATGAGCGGAGCATCATCATCTTCCTCCATATCAATTACAATAAAATCCACCGGGAAAAAGAATTTGTCGACCTTCACCAAAACATCTTGGGCTACGCCATGAGGATGGGTCGTCGACTTATCCGCCAATTGCAACGTCATTCGGATGGACTTAATCTCGATGTTGCCAAGCCTCTTGATAATTGACAAAGGTATAAGATTAATGCTCGACCCCAAGTCAATAAGTCCTTTCCCGACATAAACGTCACCAATTTTAACCGGCAATGTAACTCTTCCCGGATTAACCTCTTTCTTAGGAAGCGTCCTTTGAATAATGGCACTACAGCTCACATCAAGGACGATGGTCTCCGGTTCCGTATACCTCCGCTTTTTGGTTAGTATGTCCTTCATGAATTTGGCATACTTGGGCATTTGTTCCAAGGCTTCGGCAAACGGAATGTTGATTTGCAATTGTTTAAAAATATCCATGAACCGGGCGTAATGCCGTTCATTTTCCCTTTTGGAAGGAGCATGAGGGTAAGGAAGGTTTTGGATAGGAGTAGCGCTCACTACCTTCTTTCCCTTTGCAATTCTAGCACTCTTCCATCTAGGCTTTTTCACTACCTCCCTTATTACCTCATCACTTTTATTTTCCTCAATCTCCACACCTTTTTCTTTTTTAACTTCACCATTATTTCTATTCTTTTCAACTTCTTCCTCATCACTCCACACTCCTATTTCACCATCAACATTTTCCTCCACTATTTCCTCCTCAATTTCTTTCTCTTTCTCTCTTTGTTCACTCTCAACTCTTTTTTCATTCTCACTACCCAACTCCCTCCCACTTCTCGTCATAATCGCCTTACAATGCTCCTTAGGATTTGTTTGCGTATTAGCCGAAAAAGAAGGACCGGTTTGTTGTTCAGCGAGTTGCTTGGCAAGTTGCCCAACCTGAGTCTCGAGATTTTTTATGGCCGCGTCATTACTCTTTTGATTGGCCATTGACATTTGCATGAATTGCGTCAATGTCTCTTCCAATTTAGAATTGACGACCGGCGGTTGTTGAGATTGATACGGATTTTGGGGAGGGTTTTGACGGCTAGAAGAACCACCTCCATAACCTTGGTTATGATAATAGTTGCTTCTAGGTTGGAACCCTTGGTTCCCTTGGAATTGTTGTTGTTGTTGTTGTTGAGGGTGCGGTTGATAAGGTTGTTGTTGTCTCGGTTGATAGTCCCGTTGATTGGCCATGTAGTTTACTTCGTCAAAACCGGGAGGTGGACAAAATCCGGTGTCATGTTCACCTTTACAAAGTTCACAACAAGCTATTTGTTTAGCTTTTGACGGTTCTCTTAACTCTTTGATTTGTTGCGTTAAGAGTTCCACTTGTTGTGAGATGAGCTTGTTTTGGGCAAGGATGGCATCATTCGTCCCTAACTCAAGCACTCCCGCCTTCTTCAAAGAATTTCGACGACTTTGACTCTGAAGATCATTTAGAGCCATTCGATTGATAATGTTTGTGGCTTCTTCGGCACTTTTTGACATCAACGAGCCACCCAAGGTGGCATCCAACAACGTCTTGCAGTTTGGTTGAAGTCCATTTCTGAAGATATGGATTTGAGTCAATTCATCAAATCCATGCCCTTTACATTTCCTAAGCATGGACTTGAATCTCTCCCACGCTTCATTTAAAGATTCACTGGTTCCTTGAGAAAACACCGAGATGGCCGTCTTTGATTCCATGAATCGGTTATGGGAGAAAAATCTTTCAATGAATTTCTCTTCTAACACGTTCCAGTCTGTCATTACGGCTGGTGTTTGATCGAGATACCAATCCTTTGCTTTACCGAGCAAAGCGTGGGGAAATAAACGTCTGAACAACGGAAGCTCCTGAGCCTGATCCACTCCGGCAGCCAATGTTATCTCATAAAATTTTGTGAGAAAAGCAAATGGGTCTTCATGGTCCATTCCGGTGAATGGACTCCCATATAATAAATTCAGAGTTCCCGTTTTCATCTCAGCTTGCCTTCCTGTGTGGTTGGCAAACTGAGCGGTGTTCCTTGGACTATTGATACATGGAGTAGAAATAGGTGGTGGTGGTTGTGGCTCCATGTTTGGTATGAATGGGTGTGGATTTGTGGTTGAAGAACCTTCTCCTTGCTCTTGGCGTTGTCTAGCCTGTTGCCTCCTACGTCTCGTTTTGCTATTGAGCCTCCTTGCGGTTCTCTCGATCTCAGGATCAAAAAGAAGTTCGTCCACAGGGATTTGCCCTCGCATAAAACGTAAGCTGCACACTAAACCAAACAAATTACAAGCACAAGTCAAAAATTCACAAGCTAAAACTTAAACAACCATTGCGATGCTCGCAATATCAATTTACAATCCCCGGCAACGGCGCCATTTTGTTGAAAGTATATTTCGTGTCGGGTTTTTGTTATCGTATCCACAGGGATTGTAAGATATCACCGCCGTTCGATGGTTGTATTAATCGTAGCTCAATGTAACAATAGGGTTTCGGTTTTAATCAAGTTATCTTGCATAAAAAGTAATAAATTGCGGTAAAAGTTATGGTTTGATTAAATGAGAAATATTGTCAAAGTTAGGTTTCAATGATCACTTTGCATGTATTTGCTTGGTCAACAATCTTATAAACTCCTTTAGATGATAAATAATTTCACAAAGTCCTCTCAATATGTTTCTCTCGAACACACATTGTGAGTTTTGCCATTTTGATCCATTGTTTCTCTCGAACACAATCTATCAAAATGACAACTTTTTGGTTCAACCTTATGGTGAACAAAATCATTCATTACTATCTCTAGCTAACAAACAAGTTTGGATGAAAACCTAGGTCAAGAGTCGGTAAACATCTCTCGATCATAAACCAACACAAAGAGTTTTAAATAGAAACAAAGTTTTCATCATATATTTACCATTAAAGAGTTTACATATGAGGATCCTTACATTTACACACAAAGCTAGTAATCACCTACATCTAACCTTGACAAATGGATGACTTAGCTACTCATTTTCATGGTAGCTTGGTCGGCAAGTAAGGAAAGAAGGTTGATCAACATCCAAGTCGAATAATCGAAGTTGGATGGGAATCCACCTTCTTTTTGTAGAAGATGGTTCTAAGATGAAGAGAAATGAAAATTAGGGCATAAAGATCCCAAGAACAATGCTGCAAAAATATCTAGAAGAAAGTACAAAAGTGGAAAAAGTTGGTAAAACTAAGGTATGGTGCTCAAAAGTGGCACCTGCTACTTATAGACCACTGCTGGGCTGTCATGTTCGCTAGGCGAGCAGAATGGCTCGCCTAGCGAGGGTCTAATATGGGCACATAAGGCCCCTGCGCCCAGAGAAAACAGGGCCTGCTGAACTGTCATGTTCGCCTAGCGAACATACCTTCGCCTAGCGAAGGACACGCTTCAACCTTCGCCCCAGCGAGGTTGAGAGGTTTTGCTACTGGAATGCTCGCTGGGGACTCGCTAGAGCTTCGCCTAGCGAGTGAGTGCTGGCTGCGTTTTTCACCAAAACAGAATGAACTCGCTACCACCTTCGCCTTCAGCTCGCCTGGCGAATTAATTTGTCAATTTACTGGGGCTTTTCGCCTGGAACTCGCCTAGCGAACCAATGCTTCGCCACAGCCTCGCCTAGCGAGCAGGCTGATGAAATGCTTGTATTCTTTGGTTCCTTTGCCAATTTTCTTGTGTCTTCATTTTCAATTAGTTCATGTCTTTCCTGCACAATAACACACAAATCAAAGGCACCAAGCTTGTTTATCAATGTAATGCATTCCATGTAAAACAAATGTGGTTTTGACAATTTTAGCAAGGAAAAAGAGTGAAAGATGCCCACATATGATAGCTCAAATAAGCACTTTTGGGCATCTAACAGCGTGTCAAGATTTCAACACTTGGGTCACTCAACCCTCCAAATAAGATTTCAAGCTTTCAATCTTATAAACATGCATTGGAAGGGACCTGTATGTCTTAAAATGCAAAATTCTTTATCAAAAATATCCGGATGTTTTTGCAATCAAAGCGATAATGAAAACAAAAACAAAATTATTTGACTGAATATGCATTTTATTGGTTGAAAAAATGTCGCTCAAATGAGCAATACAAAGGAAGCAATTCCTGAAAAGAGGCAATTGCACAAAAGGAAAAATCTATCCTAATGGCAATGTGAAACCCGTAATCTCATCGAGTTCCAACTCGGTTACACCCCATATGTCCTCAGACTCTCCGTGCTTTCTGCCTTCTGAACAAGACGTTTCTGATTGATCCCTACCGGGTATTATCCATGATGCTTTAACCAAAGCGCAAACGATCATGCTAGACGCAGTTATTCGTTTCAATCCCCCTTTTGCCTGGACCGCCCTTTCGGGTTTTCAGTCCACCGGGATACCCCTTTTTGCCCAAGTCGCCCTTTCAGGTTTTCGACTTGCCGGGTGTACAGTTTTTTCATTTTATCCCTAATTTTTGCCCGAACCTTTTTTTCTGTTTTTTTGGTTCGCCAGGATGCCCATTTTTTCCTGGACTATTTTGTTCTTTTCGTCCATCGGGTCAATTATACGAAGTATTTTTTAACTGCGTCCGCATTCACAGGGGATGGAAAATCCTCGCCATCCATGGTCGTTAGCAACAAGGCTCCGCCAGAGAAAACCTTCTTGACCATGAATGGGCCTTCATAATTCGGTATCCATTTGCCCCTACGATCGTTTTGAGGAGGAAGGATCCTTTTCAGCACCATATCACCTACGTGATACACCCGAGGTCGCACCTTTTTGTCAAAAGCACGCTTCATCCGCTGCTGGTATAACTGCCCATGACAGATGGCTGCTAGCCTCTTTTCCTCTATCAGGCTCAACTCTTCATACCGGGTCCTTACCCATTCAGCCTCTTGCAATTTCACGTCCATCAGGACTCTCAAGGAGGGAATTTGAACCTCAACCGGTAGCACGGCTTCCCTTCCATATACTAACGAGAAAGGAGTTGCCCCAATAGATGTGTGCCTCGAGATTCGGTACCCGGGATACAAGCTTCGTACTCAGCCACCCTTGCTGGCGCATTCAAATGCTATCCGGGAAACGAAGGGAACATGGGATCCCTTTGGCGTAACCAAAGCACTAACTCGTCCACATTAACCCCATCAGACATCAGAATCCGTTCGGATTCAGGGTCAGGCCCCTCCTCCGGGATCGGTTACTCTCAATCTTTCGATTGGAGCACCTCGAGATGTCCTCATCAGGGAACTCAAGCTTTATCGGTTGATAATCCTCCACGGGTTGTTGGACGAGGTAATCAGACAATACACTCCCCTCGATTGCTTTCTAAGAGTATCACAAATCAGTCATCCTTCTTTTGCACTCTCGCAACCTGTCCGGCCGATGCTGGCTCTTCAAAAATCTACCTGATCAGATCCATCTCGAAATCCACAAAGTGGTATGAACCAGCATATACTGTCTCAGTCGGCGAGCAGCCTATGCCAAAGTACATCAAGTTTTCTCGAACAGTGAATGTATTGTTTCACAGTCGATAAACTTTTTGCTAAGGTAAATTGCATGCTCTTTTCGACAAGACCCGTCATGCTGACCCAATACACCTCGTAGACCCCTCGAAGACCGTCAAGTACCAGATTAACAATTGCTCCCTCCACAGGAGGTATCAGAATCAGAGGTTCCTGCAAATTTTTCTTTTATTTTTTTTTAATGCCCCTTGGAAATCAATATTTCACCTGACCGTTTGATTTTTTTTCTTGAATGGGTTCCCACGTGGCTGTTAGGTGAGATGTGAACCATGACAGGTAGTTCAATCTACCTAGGAGACCACGAACCTCTCTTTCCATTCACGGTTCAAGCATTTCTATTATTGCTTCTTCTTCTTTTTTTGCAGGATCAACCCCTATTCCTTCCCCACAATGAACCCCATCAGCTTACCGGCTCGCACTCTGATAGTGCACTTATTTGAATTCAACCTCAGTCTGAATTATCTCAACTGGTCCACTCAGCTTGGCCAGATCTGCCAGATGCCCCTCTTCTGTGTGGGACTTTGCTATCATGTCATCAACATAGCATTGGATCCCACGATGAATCATATCATGAAGCCAAGTCACTCTGATACGTGGCACCGGCGTTCTGCTTCTCTAGAGGACAGTCTCCTTTCCGTGGTAGCTTGCGCGCAACGACACCGATATCCGACCCTGGCATATCCTGACACGACCAGGCGAAGGTATCCATATGCTCCTTCAACAGGGCTACCATTCTGCTCGCGACTCGCCTCTGAAGCGGCCCCAATTTCACTTCCTTCCTGACCTCGGCGGTGCTTGGAGTAACAATCTTGCATCGCTCCTCGTGCGGCTGAATCACCTTCTCCTCTTGTTTTAACAACCTGGCTAATTCCAGCAGATCACAATCTTCTTCGCCTTCTTCTTCGGCATGATAGATCGGTTTGTCGAAGTCATATGAGGGGTAACCAAATCGTTATCAATGAGATCCGGAGAATTATTTTGTTTCGATATCGGAACGAGACAAATCAAAAGGGGAAAAATGAAAATAAACATTGCCATTTTTATTTGTTTTTTAAACTGCAAAAATAAATGAAAAACAGGGAACACCGTTTTTTGACTGAAAAACATCCATTTATTAATGATGCAGAAATGTTGCAAATTATGAACATGAGGTGGTCCTTACAATGAACCAGTACGTGTCGGGAAACACGTATGGCTTTCATGCAAATAAAACTGAAAACAGAAATCATTACTCTTCCGAATGAGTGACAGTGCTGATCTTTTTAGGCCCTCCAGTTCTGGATCTCCATCCCTGGCACGCACGGCTTTATCCAACCATCAAACTCGCAGTCACTGTCAGTCCTTTCACCTACCGCATAGGCGTAATCCAAATCTTCAGCAATTGCACTCACCCTCGCCTGACCATGTGCCGGCATGGGATTAGCATTAACATTCGGTGACGATGCAAAATTGATAGCCTTGGAGTCTACCAGATCCTGGACAACATTCTTGAATGCTCTACAGCCCTCAATGTTATGCCCCGGTGTTCCAGAATGAAATTCGCACTGAGCGTTCTCATCATAATTAGGAGGCCTCTGATCTGATCTCATCGGAACCATCGCCCTCGGCTGCACCAACCCAAGATCCATCAGCTTTTTGAACAGAACAACGTATGTCACAGGCGGCTTGTCAAAATGGCGATCAACCCCTTTTCCTCTCACCTGGTACCCAGCTCTCTGTTGAGGTGGCTGACGTTGCTGTCGTACTGACTGATTACCAGCAGGGGTGGTTACCGCAGCAATGTGCTGGTAGTAACGATCCCTACCGTGTCCTCTCTGGGCATACACAGCACTTGATTCTCCCTCATTCTTCCTTTGGCCATTTTCGAAGGGCCTCTTCGATCCTGATGACGAAGCATTACCACCCTGGATCTTCCCCATTCTTAGCCAACTTTCAATTCTCTCACCAGCCACCACAATGTCTGCAAAGTTGGTGACGGGACAACCTACCATTCTTTCAGCAAAAACCCCCTGCAGGGTACCCATGAAGAGATCAGACATCTCTCTGTCCACCAGTGGAGGTTGCACTCTGACAGCCAACTCTCTCCATCGTTGGGCATATTCTTTAAACCCCTCGTTATTCTTCTGAGACATACCCTGCAGCTGGGTACGACTCGGAGCCATATCAGCGTTGAACTGATACTGTTTAAAGAAGGCATCGCCAAGATCTTGCCAGCTCTTGATATCAGAAGATTTCAGCTTGGTATACCATTCCAAGGATCCTCCAGACAGACTGTCTTGGAAGAAATACATCCACAGCTTCTGATCTGTTGTATACGCAGAGATCTTGCGGACGAAAGCCTGGAGGTGAGTTTCTGGACAGGAACTTCCATTATATTTGTCAAATGCAGGCGCTTTGAACTTCTGTGGGATCACAATCCCCTCAACTAGCCCCATGTTTGACATATTGACAAATCCCGGAGTAGCATGGCTTTCCAGAGCCCTTACCTTCTCTGCCAATAACTGAATTTCTTTGCTTTGTGGTTGAACACCATATTGACCGAATGGCTCATTCAGCATAGAGAACTGATCAGCCTCTCTGTCCTCCTCCCTGTCATTATCGACCCTAAAGAAAGGCGGGAACAGACTATCCTTCAGATTATGCCCCAGACCGGGCCCACCACCAGTAGCAGCACCAAGTCCACCAGCATTGTTGTTCACCATACCTACGGTTGCTCTTTTTTCACCGTCCCTGAATCCACCTAGCCCCTGGTTGGAGACACCATCCAGGTTAACAACACTGTTAGCAGCTGAAGCTCGCTCGAGCTTCTCGACCTTATCAGCCAGAGCTTTCTGACCAACTGCAAAACCCTGCATGATGTTGATCAGCTCAGTCATCTTGTCCTTCAGCTCGAGGATATCTGTGTTTGAGAGATCCATTAGTCTTGGAGTATTGCGTCTGGTGAAGTATCGGTGAGGACGGGTTGAGTGCAAGGGTACAACTCTACGAGCGCGAGCAATGGTTCCTGAAACAGTCAAGCACGTTAGAACCTGACCCCTACAAAACAGCAAACAGGTTAATATGCATGAATGCAACGTCTATTCATATGAGGAACATTCCGTCCTTTGATTCTGGTTTCATCGAGACAGATAATATTTCACCAATAACATTTTGACATCCAGATGTCTCTCAACCAGATTCTCAATCCATAACACTCCCCATATGGCTAGACGTAGGTTTGGTGCAGATGAATGCAAAATGAGAATGATGCAGATGAATGAATGCAATGGGCCATCCTCCAAGTCATCTGATCATCAACTGTACAGAAGCCTCTGATCTTTGAACTGATCACAACCATCTGAGGGAACATGTAACCACAAATCCAACTCAAGGGTTCCGAAATAAACGGAACTGAATGATACACCATCATCATCACCAAACAATCTCTGAGCATATACCCGATAATCTTTGAATCGGCCCGGGGAATCCTGAAATAAACGGATCCCCACTGATAAATAACTCGGACAGCACTCCGGCGTCTCGGCAATAAATGACCATAAATCCGACTTATAAATAGGACTCTGATCCATTATTGAATCAATAGTCATCATCAATGTCACCATCTGAACATGCATCTGAAAGAATCACCCTCCCCTCACAGGTAAATTCTAATCAGGTCACCCTAAGGCGGATACTAGTCTCGACAATCGGGCAAAGATACTCAATGGGTTTGCCCTTTCGGGTGTGCCATTGTAGCTCCCTTAAGATCGTCTAAACCAAAGATCCGGGAAATGATCGGTCACCAGAGTCAACAGTTCAGATGAAGTAACTAAGCCAAAGTGGAGTACCCCACAGAGGAAAGCACTATCAAATGAACCTCGTCCGGCTTGTGGTACATCACGCCGCCAGGTACATATTGACCTAACATGAAGGAGGCGACATGAGACCACACTAGTCCTAGGTGTATACTCGGGCCTGGGTTTTAGCCCCCACTCAGAACACCCACCCCAAACAGAGGAACCACCTGCACAGAGGACGGCAACATGATAGTATGATGCATGCAAATATTTATGCAAATATATACACTGTTAGAATAATAACTGCAATAAATGAAGCGGCACAAGCGACCTAAACTATCCTAGAACGCTAGGAGAGACTCGCTTAGGGAAGATGGACCAGCACAGGTCAACATCTATGGTTTCCCCAGCAGAGTCGCCAGCTGTCGCATCCGCGAAAAACAACCGGCGGGCTGAAACAAAAAAACAACACAGAGCCGCCACTGCGCGTTATTTATCCCAAGATAGGGAAAGGAAATGCTCAGAGAAACCTGGAAAAAGCATGGTCTCGCGACCAAAGAGAAAGGGTAAGGGAGTCGGTTACGCAAGGGGAAGGTATTAGCACCCCTCACGTCCGTCGTACTCGACGGGATCCACGCTCTAAGAAAAGAAAAGGTTGCTAAAACACCACACACACACACACGCACCGAAGACAACACGGGTGGGGTTAAGAGGAAGAGAGCTCGATAGGACATTGCATCCTATGCCTACGTATCTCGTCTGGAACGAGAATCAGAGCTGCCGTAGTTCGGCTCACGCACGCCAAACAAACAAACACAAACACAGGCAAACTGGGAGCCTGAAGGCCAATCACTGGACTTACATCAGCATCCGAACCAAAACACACACAAAAGGGAAAACGTGGAGCCCGACTGCCAATCACTGGACTTACATCGGCATCCGAACCAAACACACAATCAGGATACGGACAGCCAATCGCTGGGCTTACGTCCATATCCTGACACACAAGAAGATAACAAGTAAACACACAAAAAGAAAAAAAAAGTGCCCGGAGAGACCTCGCACGGTCTCCTGCCTACATACCTCGTCTGGAACGAGGATCAGGGCGATGTAGTTCCCCTGAAAGGGAAAGAAATTCTAGCCAGAAACCAAGGGGAGACACACTACTAGGGAGCTGGACTCGAGCCTAGTGTTATCATGCATCATTGCCCTATGTTGTGGTTTCTACCTACTTGCGCAACAGCAAGCTAATCCTATCTAGGAAGAAAGCAAGCATACAAGCATACAAGCAAACAGAGCAAACAAATATTCACAAAGCACACACTATATCCAGTCAAGTGAGGCTCATACAAGGGTGGACTGCCGAGGCAAGTCATCTGTACAAGGCAGAGTTAGCTCTTAACCTTGCCATTGAGGGGCTAAGGTGAAGCTGATGAAAGGTGAGTGAATATTAGACTTCACAGCTCTTATCCCTGTCCAGGGAGAGCTTTAGACAAAGGAGCGTGGGTCCAGAATGGAGGGACCCTTCTACGCTCAAAGACTCTGACACAACTGTACAAAGTACAAGATCTTGGGTTTGTGTCCCAATGCATCTACACAGTGGTGTGAGCAGAGGGACGACTCAACAGAATAACGGGGGATAGATTGCATATCCCTTGGGTTCCGCCAATTGCCTCATAGAGGTCTTCACCTGCTTGGCACAAAAGTAAACAATCACAAACATCGCCTCTTAAGGAGGACTTCAGACAGTTGCCTGGCCAGGTAACAGGCCAGGTCTTCCAGACTACATGAAGTATAGAGATTCTACCTCAACTGGTTTAAAAACCAAGCAACAGCAAGCAAGTTCTTAAAGAACTGTAAGCGACTAAATGTACCTGAAATCAATCAAGTATCATCAGTACTCAGACAAACCAACAATAAACAACAAAAGTCAATCTATATAGACAACACAAGTTAATGCACATAAGTGCAAGCCATGAGCCCAAGCTCAAGCATCAAACCTACAACATAAAGCCAATGTTAGTTCACAACATCAAACAAAACTCAATTTAATCAACTTGCACTTTTTCCCGTAAGCCTTTTGCACTTTTAACCTGAAAATCCACACCAAATGTGAGAAACTAGACCACTAGGCCAAGCCTAGGGTCCAAAGGGGATAAAAAAATCAAAACAAAAAGTGCAAACCAACCAAAATCACATTCAAACAAATTAAAAGCAAATGCAATTGATCCCATGCTCATATCAATCACCATTATCATTTCATGCACAATTTAACATCAAACATGCAATTTGCAACTCCAAATGACCAAACAGAACTATCTCACTCAAAAGCATACCAAATCAATTCAATTAGTTTCACAAAAATTCACACCTAAACAGGACCCATTCAATGTATAGCATGTCAATTTTCAGCTCAATTGGACAAAAGAAAGTAGGTCAATGAAAATCAAGAAGTCCAGACACAATTATACAAACCAATTCAAGGCATCCAAACAAGCATCATCTTCAATAAATCATAAAACAGTGACAACATATTAGAAATGAATGGGATCAAAACCATGATGTCCTATAATGTGTCTAAAATGCTCATACCAAATTTCATCTTTATCCAATACCATATGAGAATTTCACAAGCAAAATGCCAACATGTGTCACACAATGTCACAAAATGAGCATACAGAGAAGAAAATTATCAATCAATTAGAAAATCCAACCAAAAATTCCAGAAAAATTCATATGTTATCTTGACATATCAATGATCATCCACACAAAATTTCAGCTCAAATCAACATCTCTAGGCATTTTAAATAAAATCATGAAGTTGACCTAGCTTGCACATAACCTCTCCATCTTCTGATCAAGACTTAGGAGGATGACTTGCACAATGTGACCACATGATATGCAATATGCAATGCCTAATGACCTAAAATGATATGCAATATGTTAAGCTAGTTCCCAAGAGAGGAGGGCAAATTTTGAGGTGTTACAAGAAGGTGGAATGAGTTATTTTGTTGTTTTAGAAAATGATATGCATGCATGCTGATGAGATGCAAATGCATGGATTTTTGTTATTTTATATATACCAAAATCCAATACCATGCTTATGCATATGTTTTTTTTATTTTTAAGCGATAAGGTTTCAAAGGTCTGGAGTACAGATGACGAATAGATCTGGTTGCTTTAGTCACATAGGGTTCTCACCAGAATGATCTAGGATTTACCAAGGTTCCCAAAGTCACAGATTCACAAGAATGTTTTCCTCTTACGGCAAATTGCTTGCCGAGCGTCAACTCCTTTGAGGGAATATACTCTGAGTGAGGTTCTCGTGTCATCCCTTATGAGAAAAATATCTCAGGGACCCGCACTCTGCAACCATCATTCTTAGTTGGCCAAACGGTCAATGTTCTATAAAGGTCCTTAAAGTCACGGATCCTAATGAAAACATCAAAGCTTATGGCAAATTACTAGTCGGGTGATAACATTCTCAAAAGAATCTACTCTAAGTGAGGTTCTCGTTCCGACCCATACAAGAAAAACATCTCGGTATCTGCACTACTCAACCATCACCCTATCTTATGTTTTTCCTTTAGATTCAGGTAGAGAGTCTTTCCCACAGTGTTCGAAGAAATCAGAGTATACATATTAAGAGCTCATGGGACCCAAGCAAGCAACAAATATAGGATAATAATAAAGCAAAACATAAGATATACACAAAGGAGAAAGATAGAAGAAATCGAATAAACAAAGCTAAAAAACATCGCAAATCGAACTAAATTAGGCTTGACTCTCTCTAGCTTTGAGCTATGATCCCCAGCAGAGACGTCAATTGTCACATCTCAAAAAATGTGATCCTTCATGAGGCGCTCGCACGCTCATGAAAAATGATTCGAATAGAGTTGCCACCTATCACACCCCAAATTTTACCCCTAGGTTTCATAATCATTTGCATCCTAGACATCATTCATGCATAGCTAACCTCAAGATCAAGATATGCCCGGTTTGTTTCATCTGTAAATTAGAGTTTCCCTCAAAGAGCTCAAAGGATTTATTAGTCAAAGTTTTGGATTGATCATCAATAAATAAAGTTCTCATACACTCAATAGATCTCTCTCCATCAACAAACAAGTGTATTGTGGCTTAATCACAAGTGCATCAAGCTTCACTTTCATTTGGCTCACCAATTAAGGTTTCTCAGCAACATTCAATATCATCTAAGAATTTTGATCAATACATGACTCAACACACTTAAGTACATCCTTATATCCCATCCATTATGTTCAATTGGCTCAAGAGTTTGAATTCATTAAAGATCAAGAAATTCAAATTCATTTGATACACAACCAATGCATTGCAAAGTCAACCCTTTGACTTTTGAGATTTACGATCAAATGTGAACTTTTCAAGTTAAATTTCATGAGTATATGTTTAATTGATGAATTTGATCAAGAAAAATCAAGAGAAATGAGGTTACTTGCAAAAAGGGCAATCATGAAAACATTGAAAATTTCACTAAGTATCCAAATTTCATGTTCAAGTGCACTACTTTCTCAAGAAATAACTTCCAATACAAGCATCCATTTTCTTTGCTATAAAGCACAAATAAAATCTCTTGTTTCATACTTCAACTTTGTCCTATAGGGTTGATTTCCTAAAAGTGCAAGGATTTTGAGTTATGAGGCCATAAAGTTGGTGTCTCAAGTTGAAACACTTAGAAAATTTTAAGTCATGTTCATGATGAATTCTTGGAGGAAAACCATTTCAAATGTGAAAATCTCTTGATTGCGGGTCCTCTTTTGTATAAATCTATCCATAATCACATGTTTCTATAAATCTAAATGAAAGTTGTGAAGTTATGGAATTTGCAAAAGGTCACATTACTATTTTGATAAAGTAAGCTTTATGCCAACAACTCACTCTTTCACCCTTGAAACTTGTCCGTAAAGATCACAAACAATCTTAAGTGATCAGAATAAACCTTGTAGAGGCTAGGGAAACATGACAAACTCATTGAAACTCCACAATTCATGAAAACTTCTCATTCATTCTCAACCAAAACCATAACTTCACAACTTTTGTTTCTAACCAGTTCCAATTTCCACTTTTTCCCTATAAATAGAGGGATCCCTTAAGCCTCAAAACATACAACAATTACCCATCAACATTTCATCAAACTCTCATTCCATTAGAATTTGCAAAAACACACTACTTTTACAAGTTCTCTAACCAAACTTATTCCCCCGCGTGTATCTTCCAAACAAACACCACAAATCATCTCTAGACACCATTTAGAGCTTGTTTAATCACTTGAACAAGTTATGTATCCTCTAATTTATCATTCATCATTTCACTTATTCATTTTACAAAAACATTTATGTGACATAATACAAGTTGTTTCTGGCCATTCTCATTGTTCAAACACTATCCTCAAGGATCAACAAGGCTGGTAGAATCTCTCTCTTATCTCTGTAGTATCTAAGAAGAAGCATTGGACTTTCTCCAATGGGTAAGTACACTTACACTTGAAAACTCTTGTGCATGCATCACTCTTGAATATTTATTGAAGTAAAAATGTAGTACATAGTGTGTTTGTTGTATGTTTGCTATTGTATACATTATACAATGCTCATACATTGAGATTTTATTGTTAGAAAATTAAAAGAGAAGTTTTGGTTTTTCCCTTGGAACTCTTTGTACATTGAGTTTTAGGATGAGATAATGATACCATTAGATTTCTTTCTAAAAATAGAGCAATTTAGGTTTTTACGATTTTTAATTTCATGGAAAATTGAGAGTTATGGATGTTGGAAGTTTGAGAAAAAAATTGAAAAGAAATTGAAAGAAACATGCAAGAACACAAGGAAGAAGATGATGAGTTGGTGTAATTTTCCAATTTTTGGAACCTTTTTATTAAATATATTAATGTTTGTAAATGAATTAATTGATATATCACTGCTCCGATGATTAGAGTGTGCGTGCTAAGGCTTTGTGTGTGCAAGAGGTTTGGGTTCGAATCCCCCTTGCCCCAGACCCAATTTTATTCATTGTTTTTTTGCCTATTTATTTTTGTTATTTTTCATAACTTCAAAGGCTCATAACTTGATGATCCCGAAGCCTTTTTGAGCCACTCTTTTTGATATGTGTTCATAATTGTGTCTATTTTATGATTGTGAAAATAAATTCCAGAATTAATTTATTTTTCACATACTTATGCTTGTCTAAAGTTGGTATATTTTTAGGATTGTTTTAGGATTTCAAATTACCTTCTTTGGTTGATACTTTAATTTTTCTTGATCACCATGACTTTTATGAATGATGTCATCATATATGAACTTTGTTTGGTGTTGTTAATATGTGCCTCTTGGTTTTGACGTAATTTTGACTTACTTTAATGTATGTTTACATGTTTATGTGCTTTGAACTTTTGTTACTATGCCATGAACTTTTGTGTGTTTATTTTGCCATTGATCCATGATTCACATGTCATTCTTTCATGTCTTGTTGAACCTTTGTATGCATTTGTGCCCTTGTGTTTGTCTTTTTTTATGGGTTTGCAAAGGCTTTAAACTTGTGATAACATGTCTTTGTATGACTTGTATGCTTACATGTTCAAACCTTTGTATGATGTTGAACCTTTGATTGTGATCATTTTAAACCTTAACATATGTGTCTTGAATACCTTAACTTGTTTTATTGATTAAGTTGATGTTATGTTTAAACCATGTCTTACTTCATGAATATGCATGTTCATTCATACTTATTATGACATCCATATACATGTTCTTTCATTGTTATGTCATTCATCTTTGTTTCTTCATGATGATATATCCATGCCATTCATATTCATGTTAACTTTATACATCTTTGATTGATGTTCTTGTATCTTTGTTCATGTTCACATGTTGTACATATGTGTTTACATACCATGCTTGATATGTTTATGATCATGCTTCCATATCTTTGTATTGATGTCATGTATGCACATCTTCTTCATTTGCTTATCTTTGTAGATGTCATGCTTGAACATCTTCTTTATCATGTGCTTATCTTTGTTGATGTCATGCTTGAACATCTTCTTCATTTGCTTATCTTTGTGGATGTCATGTTTGAACATCTTCTTCATCCTTGTTTGTCCTTGTTGATGTCATGCTTTAACATCTTCTTCAGCATTTGTTCATCTTTGTTGATGTCATGATTGAACATATTCTTTATCATATGCTTGTCTTTGTTGATGTCATGCTTGAACATATTCTTCATTTGCTTATCTTTTTGGATGTCATGCTTGAACATCTTTCTTTACCATTTGTTTACCTTTGATGTCATGCTTTAACATCTTTATTTATCATTTGCTTATCTTTGTGGATGTCATGCTTGAACATCTTGCTTATCTTTTGTTTACCTTTTTGCCCAAATCCAGGGAAAGACCTCTTTATTGACTTAATGTCATAGGTAGTTTAGAAATTCCTAGTTCCCCTTGACCTTGTTAGAGTCATTCTCACTTTCAACTTAGATTTAAGTAAGAGTTTGTAACTCTTGTAAGTGTGTTTTTTATGAAAACTTACTTCCCCCTTTGGAACCTTGATCATTATCAATTGTTATTTCCCCCTTAGTTAGGCGAACTACGGTTGCTCTTATTCCATCCTTATAAGGATACGTAGGCACATGACCGTGAAGTTTTGGCGAGCAAACTTAATAAAACCTTTAGGTCCTTCCCAATAAATCATTTCCAAACAATATCAAACAAATAATAACATAACACAAATACTTTCAAAAGGTTCCTATAGGATACTATAGATACTTAGGATGATAATATCTTCCCTTAGTATAACCAACCCCTGAACCTTAGATCTCTTCGCATTGTTTTTACATTGCACAATTAGGGTTTTATTCGATCTATTCCCTTTCCCTTGGGTAAATTAAAGTTCAATGGTGAACATTAAATGTTTTGTGATTTAAGTTAATACAATAGCTTGATATCTTATTCTCACCGTGACACCACCGAACTTTATTTATTCCAAAAGAAGGAAAGGGAAAATATTGCTAAAACCCTTAAGAGAAAAAGAAAATGGTTGTCGCAACCAAATTCAAGTTTGGGAGTTGATTAAGCAAGGGAAAGGTATTATCACCCCTCATGTCCGTTGTACTCAACGGAAACCTTTTAGTTGAATTTGTGATTGAAGGTTAGTGTGTTAATTATTTTCTTCAACTTATTGAGTGTAAGAAAAGAAATAAAAGAGTTTTGGGGTTTTTTATTGTTGTGTCTGACAATATTTTAAAATCCTGCTCCTACGTATCTCTAGGTGCGATAGAGAACTCAAGGCTACTTAGTTCTTTCTAGAAAATAACTATTTGTTGGTTGCTTTTAAGGAGTGACGTTTTAGACATATCGAGTGGTTAAACCTTTGCTTGTTGCTCGCTCTTGAAGGAGGAAGCATTTGTTTGTTTCACGTCGATATGGATAAAGCATACTCGTTTCTGAAAAAGGGTTTTCGAAGTCGCGCATGGGCGGAAAATAAGTTTGATTTGTTTGAGCATGCTTTAGAATTGAAATACGAGTATTCATGAATTACAAGTGATTACCACTTGGGCCTAATACTATGGATTATGACTGGGCATTTCACCTAGATAGTCTTTTTCTTTTAATTTGTTTGTGAAAAGGTTTAGATATTTATAAGTGTTTTGAATGAAAAATAAACCCTTAAGTTTGCTACTCCTTTGCAAGAACCTTTTGTTCTTCAAAGCCTTCACTCGATCGGATCCAAATTGCATAATCTTGTCCAAAAGCTTCAAATCCCAATTTGATCTTGAAGGAAAACCCCAACTCAATTTTCTTATTTGAAACCGTCAAAGATCTCAACCCAATTTACAATTCAATCAACCTAAATTGGACGTTATCAACCCTAATTATAGATGGCATCCAAACAAAGAATAATTATGTGTAATTTATTTGTGTGTATGCATAGAATAAGGTTGAAGATGATGAGAATTCTTTGAAACCCTAGTTCCATGTAGGATTACACTAGAAACCTTACTATAAAATGATGCTTGTATCAAGTATATATATGTAAGCAAGTATGAAGCAAAAGGAATAGAAAACAATGCAAATTTTCAAGATTTTTAATGTAAGTGTCAACCTATGTAAGTCATGTGTCGACAAATACGATTCATGTGCCGACCTGTAGAAGCCATGCGTCGACATGTACAAGTTATGTGCCGACCTATAAAGACGACACTCAAACAAAGCCTACATGCTTTAAAAATGCAAGTACATGAGTCAACCTGTAAAACGGATGTGTCAACCTGTAGAGAAAATATATGTCTATGTGTCGACCTATAATGCGTATGTATCGGCACATAATTGTTTTTCACATAAAATGATTTTTTGATGTATAAAACCTTTTCTTTGATGCATGAATCTTTCCTAAACCTTTTCCAACATGTTGTTATGCTTCCTAATTCTAACATGCACAAATAGACTTACAGGATACCCTCCAATATACATAAAGTATCCTAGTTTTGGCATCATACAAAATACATCTAACGGAAAGTTGCACTCACATACTCCCCCTTTTTAATGATGGCAAAACTTGAGACGATGTGTTTCGTGTCTTCATGAAGGATCCCCCTGAATGTATGCATCATATCTTCATAGTTGCATATTCTTCTCCCCCTTTGACAAAATAAAAAAGAGACAAAGCAAGCTCTTAGTAGTATCACATAGATATAATGTATCACATATACAACATACCATACAGAGGCGATTGCAAAGATAAAAACTTGCACTCACATGCATGAAGATACACAATGGAAATGAACACAACATAAATAGAAATATAATAACATTACACAATTGTCATCCAAGGAAATACACAAAGTAAAACCATTGTCTCACATTCAAACAAATAGTAACATTGTCAAGACATAACAAATAGCAAAACAAACCAATCAAAAGAATAATGTATGATGACTCAAAGTATGACTTAAAGAAGTGCTCCACAAGACATGAGACTCAAAGAAACAACAACACAACTCTGCAACATTTCATCATCCTCCAAGGACCTTAGGCATTGGTCTCACTCCTCTATGTCATCCTTGCCCATCATTACCATAATGATAATCCAAGAAATCACACATTTCTAGTAAAATTGAGCATAATGATAATGATTGTCATTTTGGGCCGAGATCATTTGGTTAATCCTAGCAATCATAGTTGCATGATTTGCATCTATCTCATTGTGCATAGACACAAGACTTTTCGTCACATAAGAAGCAAAGGCTTCAAAATTTGCATCCTATGAAGTCATGTGCTCTTGCATCAGACATAATCTCTCCACTTGAGCAGCCTCAAAGGAATTTCGCCTTCTACAATCTTCCTCATAACGCTCATCTTTCCTCAACTGCATATTCTGAAGTATAGTCATGATGGAAGATGAATCACCAAATACAACATGAAAGGTGTTACCATGAGCTTCTCCATATGTAACATCTTGCATAAAAGCATTACCCCCAGTGAAGCTAGCGGAAATATACTCGAACGCATCGCACGCTCAAACATACAACAGAGTCTCCATTGAACTTTATTTATTCTCGAAGGAAAGGAAAACATCGATAAAACCCGGGGGAAAGAGATATGTTGGGTAAGGAAGTTGGTTATGCAAGGGGAAGGTATTAGCACCCCTTACATCCATGGTACTCCATGGGAACCATTTTGATTGTTCTTGCTCGAATGGGTGTTATCTAAAGATTAATCGCAAAAGAATGAATAAAGGAAAAAGAAAAGAAATAAATAAAGTGCTCGGTGAGGATTGGGGCCCTCATGCCTCCGTATCCTCATGGTGCAATGAGGAATTCAGAGCTCCGTGGTTCAAAGAACTAGTGGTGGGAGATGAAAGGACTTGTGATCAAAGTATGGTCTAAACCAAAGAATAATCTGATTTGAACTCCAACAAGGGGTGAAAATATGAACCCAAGAGTAAAACTGGAGTTGACCAATATGTGGACTAGCCGAAAGCGTTTGCCACTATATGGTATAGCTGAAAACAAGGAGAATTAAGTGTTTGGGTACGAGCCAAACAGCTCTTGGTTCACAAGGTGACACAAGATGGAGCTCAAAAAGATAGTGTATTTGGCTCAAAGAACAGGTATATCACATGAAGTTAATGAAGGTAGAATATGAATGCATCATAAAGATGATGAAATGAATGACCAAAGTCACAGAAGTGAAGGGTTTGGAAACAAGTGACTGAATAAGTATACTTAAAACCTAAAAGTCAAGGTGTATTAGAATCCATAAGAGAGATGGAATTTGTACCGTAGAGGGAAACTGAGCCTTAGCCAAAAAATGAAGGAATTAAATGTCTGGTTATGAGCCAAACAACTCTAGGTAAAATGCGGATTCGTCATTATTTGGTCCTAAAAGGGTATATGTGGAATTCCAAAGGAAGTGTGCTTCGGTTTCAAAGAAACTATATGTCACTAGGTGAATGGTTTATGATCGAAGGTAGATAATGGATCATGAAAGATATGGATGGCGCCCTAAGGCGGAAGGAAGAATAATAAATAAGTATGTTCGCGGAGGATTTGAACCCTCATGCCTACGTATTCTCATCGTGCAATGATAAAATTAGAGCAATTGTAGTTCAGCCTACTACGGCTAAAACAAAAGGGAACGAGATTGATTTGCCAGGGTGCATTACCCTTCAAGGCTGAAAAGGAGTGTCAAGGTTCACAACCTTTTAGGCAAGGTATCACTATCAGAGTTTAAAACTGATGATGTCAAGGAATTGAACTTCCAAGGTTTATCACCTTACAAGGCGAAGAGAAACAGATTCCAGAGTCTATGACTCTCAAGGCAAGGATCAAGTGCCGAGGTTTATTACCTTACAAGGTAAAAGAGATAGATGCCAGAGTCTATGACTACCAAGGCAGAAAACTGAATTGAATAGCCAAAGTTTTCCACCTTACAAGGAAAAGAATAAGTGCCAGAGTCCATACCAATAAATAAGTATGCTCGCGGAGGATTCGAACCCTCGTGCCTACTATTCTCATCGTGCAATGATAAAATCAGAGCAATCGTAGTTCAGCCTACTACGGCTAAAATAAAAGGGAACGAGATTGATTTTCCAGAGTGCATTACCCTTCAAGGCTGAAAAGGAGTGTCAAGGTTCACAACCTTCTAGGCAAGGTATCACTATCAGAGTTTAAAACTGATGATGTCAAGGAATTGAACTGCCAAGGTTTATCACCTTACAAGGCAAAGAGAAACAGATGCCAGAGTCTATGACTCTCAAGGCAAGGATCAAGTGTCGAGGTTTATTACCTTACAAGGTAAAAGAGATAGATGCCAGAGTCTATGACTACCAAGGCAAAAAACTGAATTTAATAGCCAAAGTTTACCATCTTACAAGGAAAAGAATAAGTGCCATAGTCCATGACTCTCAGGGCAAAGAATTTATTGAAGGTGGGTGTACAACCACAAGTTACCAATATCAAAAGATGCTCCACCATTGGAGTGTTGAAAGCTTGATACTTGCTTGAAGAAGAAGACTTTTCAATTGAGTGATTCAAATTGCACTAAAGTCTATGAACAAAGGCAAATACCTTGAGCAACTGGGTCATGCGTCCCGTACCCAAGGATATTCTAGACAAGGATATGAATCCTCCATTCTCATCATTCTTTGTTGCTTAAGGCTCATAGCGCACAAATCGAATCAAAATTAACAAGTTGTTGATAGGAGATCCTTCGTGTTGATCTTATTGATGTAGTTTCACTTGTTGTAGAAGAAGACTTGACAATCACGTAATCCAAATTGTGCTAAAGTCTATGAATAGAGGTGAATACAATAAACAATTGGGTCAAGCGTCCCGTACCCAAAAATATTCAGAATGAGTTAATGGAATTCTCCAATCTCATTCCTTCTCTATTTCTTAAGGCTCGTGCCACACAATCTGAACTATAATCGTCAAGTGTTGATACCTTTGCAGTGCTTAAGCAGTAGTCAACTTCGCTAGCTATGCTTGGCTGAGGTTGACTTGAAGTCTTGATCTTGCATTTGAACCTTGAGGTCTTTAGCTCCTGAGATTCAGAATATCCACAATAGCTTGAGCGTGATGAACTTGCACTTCAAGATGATTTTCTGGTGCAGAAGGGACACATGATGGACGCGATGTCACAATATATCGGTACAAAATTTGGTCCTTGCTCAACAATCTAGATTGTTGCGTTTTAGACAGATCTTGTGTTGAAGATTCAATTAGATTTTTATTGTTTTTATTTAGAAATATGGTTATATGATTTGTTGGACAACTCTGAAGATCAAATCAAGTTTAAATGTGATTTCAATTTGAATTTAAATTAAACCAAGTCATGTCTTTTTGTTGGAGATATTTATGGAGCAAATAATATCCAACTGATTATGAAAATATTCTGGGTGAAATTAAATATAGATCCATAAGGAGAAAAGCTCATAATACTTTTTCTATATAAGGAGCTCAAGACCTACATTGGAAAGAAAGAAATATTCGCTGAAGATTTAGAGTGTTAGGGTTTAGATCCCTTGTTATTACTTTATGTGCACCTTTATGTTTCAGTAACTTAACATAAAAGGTCTGTCTAGTTAAGTTGTAATACTCAACATTGATAATTGGGTTAAACACCAAACACTAGGGATTAGTGATTTAGAGAAAGTGAGAGGGGTTCTCATATTTAGGGGGAGTCGTAAATAGAAAGTCATTGGATAGTGTTAGGAAGAGTCATTGAATAATATATGGTTTATTATTGCTTGTAAGACTAAATGTGCTAAGCTACTAATAGTGAATTTTATTTCTTGGGTTGAAAATCAAACCTCTAGACGTAGGCGTTGTTGCATCAGATTGGGTTACCAATTATTGTGTTCTTTATTGCTTTTCTGCTCCATCATCTTGTACAATTGAATCTGTATTATTTATGGTGATTCTAGTTTAACTTGTCGAACTAGTTGTCTAGGACATCGTATTTGACTTATGTCCCCTGAGGAACAAAATTTCATCATCAATAGTAACCTCAACGGCACTAGAATTAACAAGAACAACTAAGGAAACCTTAAAATATGGAGTAAACATTGACTAAAATTATGTAGATAACGCGTGAAAGTTTTGAAGCCATTAAAATTATTCAAGATATTGCCTAAAAAATAATGAAGCTTCCATCACAAACATAGAGACTCAACTTGGGAAGTTATTGAAATAAGTATTCGTTCAAATTAATGGAGGTTATGAAGGCAACGAAATATGTTATGTTATCAATTTTAGAAGAAGTAAGATATCTACTTTATGAGTATTAGGCGTCAGAGAAGGAAGTCAACAGAAAAAGTTGAGATTGAGAATAAAGATTAAGTTGAAGAAAAAGAGAGAATAGTTAACCAAATAAAAAAAAGTGAAGAAAAGAAAGAAAATAATGGAGAGGATTGTGAGTAGAGGAGAATAAACTAAAGAGAAAAAAGCTTCGTTAACTAGTATTTAAAGATTATTGTTACAAAACTAAGTGCAATTCATTAAGAAGGAGATGCGTCACATTATTATGAAATGTTATAAATAGATCTAAATATCATTATTATTCTTTGCTCATTCTTTTTTATTTTAAATATTCCTTTTATGAATTTTACCATGAAACAAATGTTCCTAAGGATGTTTGTTTTGAAGGACATGGATGTGAGGAAAATGCAAGCAAAGCTTAGAGTAGAGTTGAATTCGATTAAGACGAGCAAGAGAGTGTCGGATTTTTCCCATGACCTTATCAATGATCATCTCTTGATCAAATATGATTCAGGAGTTTCATGCAGACAATTCTTATTTGTTCTAGTTCTCCTTATTGCTTATTCCATTCTTATTCTTCTATACTTTTTTATTTCCTTATCGCTTGTTTCGATTTTAAATTTCTCTAAATTCTTATTCCCTTATCGTTTATTTCATTTTTAGGTTTAAAGTTATATATCTATTTTACTCAACAAATGATAGATAAGAGTTTGATTGTAAAATAGATTAGATGTCAAATGTGATTCCTAATGTATTGACGGAAATTCAAAAGAATAAGAGAATGATAATGACTAGAGATTAAAGTCTAACTCAAATTATGTTCGGTTTCTAGATACCTAAACGAGTAAAGTTTATGTCATATATTCATTTCTTTACTATTGTTTCAAATACGAGAGTATTCAAGCATTTGAAATTTTTTAAAACTTCCACTTTTTCTCTATAGTTAATTGTCGATTTGTTAACCACTAAGGCAAAAAATATCGTACCTAGATCCCCTTATGACTACCCCTATTTTATTGTTATAATATTTCTGGCTAACCTCGTTGAGTCTTTTTCCTTTATTTAAGTTACAAACAAAATTATATGACATTGGCCAAAACACTTGTAATTACCTTTATCTTTTGGGAATTAGGTAGTAATGAGAAAATTCATAATCAAGGTAAAATTATGAGTTTAGAATTTCTCATTGAATATCAATGTTATAAGTTTGAGGTGTCTTAAAAGGAAATGCTAATAAATGAACAATATTGTGAAAAGTGGTATGCATTGAGAAAAAACAAAATACATAAAAATATATAAATGACACAAATGGTTACTGTTTAAAATAAAGACAAATATCTATAAGTTTAGGATCATCCCTTAAAGTGTTGGTTGTGGTAAAAGAAAGAATGTATTTGATAAACCGGATAAAGGAAAGGATTTAGTGTCTAACTCTTAGACTTAAGCCTATTTTTCCAAACTTTTCATACCATAATCCAAGTCAAGTTACAACCTTTAAGATCTCAGAAGTGTGTATGATAATTTTTATTTGATAGATTATTCAAAAGTTGTTCAAGCTTATGGTAAAATTGCTTTCGCATGTTGATTGAGTGATATCTTTTATCAATTGAGTGAGTATGTAAAAAAAAGAGAAAATTTCAATAGATATAAGTAGGATCAATGTCTTTTCAATTATCCATCTTGAGGATTGAGAACGAGAGTTTGATTTGAGCATGATCAATGAAGTACTCTGATAGAAGCATCAAAACTAGACATTATCATTAAAGCATGTAAATGGTTCTATATTTTTTGTAGAATCTCAATTCCTAAGCATGTTCTCTGAGAATAAGAAAATATTCAAAAAAGAGTCGCATAATTTAGATTAATTTTAAGAGCTTTTACTTCTAACCGCTTATGTTTTTGTAACTTTTTAATAAAATTTTAAAGAATTGCAGAAAAGATCGATTAATACTGAAATCATCCTAACCAGATAAATTTTACAATGTTTTCACTATAGTAGTTACAATAACAAGAATAGAGAAGACTGAACACAAGAATTAGAAGAAAAAAATTAATGAATGTGAAAAAATTGGCGAAAAATGAATAAATAGGAGTAGTCTTCAAATTTTAACTATCAACATATTTTGTATTCATAATAACTCTTATTTATAAGAAAATGATAGGGTAAAATTGTGGAAGGTATTTCGTTAGACTAGTCTCTGCAAATCATATGTAGAAAATCAGCACACCTCTCAAAAAAGGTTCTTCATCAATTGATATTCTATTGAACTTTTGTTCTTTGGATGATATTCCGTCAAATGTTAGTCAACACGTATTACGTGTCCGAAAGTTTTACTTTCTCCACTACGCATACAAATAGAATGTTGAATGAGCTTGTGATTTCATAAAACCTTGTACTACAAACTAGGGGTGGCAATTGGATCCATTAAGACAAAATTCATCCAATCCATCCATCAAAAAATTCATCCAATCCATCCACTACATAAAAATTAAGTTAATGGATTGAATTAAATCCATCTATTTATAAACATGGATTATCCAATCCATCCAACACATTTTAATGATCCAATGGATTTTTTTATCTAATTTTAAAAAAATAAATTTTTTCAAATATCATTTTCTTTAAATAAAAAATAAAATTTTTTTTCAAAAAAAAACCAATTTTTTTAAAAAAATACCAAAATTTAATTTTATTTTCGATTTTTTTTTTTTACGAATATAAAAAAATTATTTTTTTCCAAAAAAAAAATTAAATTATTTTTTTCGAAAATACAAAAATATAATTTTTTTTGAAAAAAAAATGATTTTTCTCAAAATAATCTGATATTGTTTTATTATAAAAAATAAAAAACTTTTTGAAAAAAAAATTCAAAAGAAAAAAAAATCAAAAAATAAGTGATTTTTTTCAAAAAAAAATGGATGAATGGATATCCATCCACTAAAAATATGATAATGGATGGATTAGATGGATTTTATTCTTAATGAATGGATTGGATTGTATATTTTTAAAAAACTTTTAGTTGATTGTTAATGGACTAATGGATTATTTTGATCCATCCATTAACGATCCAATCCATATTCATCCAATCCATCTATTTTACCACTCATTATACAAACTATCCATTATGTTGATTTACCTCTTTTGTCAAAACCTTATGTATTTTCTTCCCAAAAAAAAGTTAACTTTTTTTTTTGACCCTCGCTCCTTTTTGACAAGACTAAAATTTCTCACAATAATGAACATTAATTGGATTTATTTATTACATGCTTTGTATATAACTTATCTATACACTTTATAAATATTGATATATAATAAGTTTTATTAGAGCCTTATACCTCTAATTTTTAAAAAAAATGGAGTTATGATAATTTCAGATTTTACTGAAAAGTAATTAAAACCTAAGTTATACTGGTTCAATGACACCTAAAATAGAAACCATAATTTATGTGACATAATAGATAGAAAGAATTGTCTTAGGGTGTGTTGGTTGATTAGTTGTTTTCACTTTTATTTGTTTCTATTTGATATATCAAAATTAAACATAAAATTTTATAATCACTCTATACTATCCTCAAAGAAATTGAGTGGATAAATTCAACATCCTATTCCTTACATATGAGGAAAGTACATTGAAAGGGATAAAATATGCATAAGTTGTGAGTGGAGTACAAAAGTTGATGTTACTTGCACATTGTTTTGTTTGTTGTTTTGCAAGTTAAGTTCAAGAAGGGAAATTACACGTTTTTAGACTTTAGTTTGACACCACGAAGCCCTTTGCTTTTCCATCTTCACCTAACTCATCTCACAAAACTTAATTTATTCTTTTTCTTAGGAGTTTGGAAGAAATTAATATATGGTTTCAAACTAAAACTTTATTTATTTATTAAAGAATGTGACATTAATGTGACATTTTATTCAATGGTTTCTCACATGAAATAATCATATTTGAAACATGTCGTCAAATAATATATATATATATTATATATAATATATATATATATATATATATATAATATATATATATATATATATATATTATATATATTATATATATATATATATATATATATATATATTATATATATATATATATATATATATATATATATATATATAAAGACTTCTTTAAATTACAATGATTAAAATATTATTTTATTATTATATTTCAATAATAATTATGTTAGCATGTATATTTATATTAATTATATATCAAATTAACAGTTCTCAATTAAGTTATTAAATAAAATTTTAAAAATTTAATTCATTTTTTATTTAAACATTAATTAATTGAATATGAGTTCAAATAGGAGTGAATATCAGAATGATACATTTCAGAATAATGAGAACTACAATTGACTCTTTCTCTCTCTTTCTATCTATCTATTTATCTATCTATCTATCTCTATCTCTATCTATCTATATTCTATTCCCCTAGTGCACGTAAGTAAATAATCTATTCTCCTCATTCGCAAAGAATTCAAGAAGGCATTAGAACTATCAATTGAGAAAGAACCACATAAGTCATTCAATATTTTTTGCTCGTCTATAAATTTATATCATTATTGTCAAAAGACTTTTTGATGGATCATTATGAGAGAGAAACATAAATATTGGGTCAAACATTCACCTGAAGGTTTTTATCCAAACAAGTGAGAGAGACTACATATTTATCCAAAACCTTAAGGTGATAGGTGTATGAGTCCTCTCACTTATAAATTGTTCAATATCCACTTTTTTAAGCAATGTTGGACTTAAAACTCACACTTGTTTTTCAACAATCTCCCCCTCAAGTGTGAGTTCATTCATTATACTCTCCCTCAAGCGGAAACTATTTTATCCACGTGCCTGTACCGTTGTTGAGAGACATCATTATCTCATCATGGACACTTCAACGGAACACGTCGTCTGACTATCATGTCAGGAAGAATTTCGACACAATGAGTCGGTCTCTTACTCGAACTAGACTTTGATACCACTGATGAGTCATCATGAGGGGGAAACATACACATTAGGTCAAACACTCACCTAAAGGTCAAAGACTCACAAAAACAAGTGAGAGAGACACCACATATATTCATCCAAAATCCTAAGGTGATATGTATATGGATCCTCTCACTTATAAAGTGTTCAACCTCCATTTTTCTAATCAATATGAGACTTAGAACTCACACTTGTTTCTCAATATTTTTCATAATAAATTCATATACTTCTAAATATCAAATTGTCATGCCTTCAATTTTTTGCAATTTATATGACTGATGGATTTCCACACTAAAGTATATCTTGAGCATGTATATGTCATTAATCTCTATTGAGTTAAATTCAACATATGGTATCAGAGCATGACATATTTGATTGTTAATAAAACATACTTTCAGTCGTATCTAAATTATTGTTATTTTTGACTTGTATTCTTTTTTTACATGATGATTGTCTTCTTGTATAGTTTATTGTATCCTTCGAAATAAAATATAATTGAATTTGTGTTTATTTTATATTTCATTTTTCGATTTCTTTTTGCCTTTCATATATGTCCCCACTGTGTTGAAAAAAATTACTATTATGAATGTTGCTTATTTCTCATGGGTTTCGATGATAAGATTGTAAATTACAATTTTTTGTGTGGTTAAATATGAACGTTTTTATTTTGGGTATTTGTACTATATATTCTTGTTTTGTTTTCTCTATATATCTTTTTTTTTAATAAACATGCGCGTCAAAAATATAAATGAATATTTTTTATTAGTTTTAGTTTTAATTTTAATTATTTGTGTAATAAATTTGGTGAATAAATTCATTTAAGAAAGAAAAAAATATTAAATAAACTATGAGAAATTATGTTCAGAAGTTATCATCATTTCAGTTTTTTTATTTGAAAAATTATTCATTTATAGGGTAAGTCTAATTTATATTTTGAAATAAATATTTATATTTGATTCTGTTTTCAAATATAATATCGATTATTTACATTAATACATAAATATAAATAAATACTATCATCAAATATTGAATCATGGAACAACCCACTACATCCATTTATATCAACTATCACATATTAATTGAACTACCCCACCCCACCCACCATAATATTTAGATTAATTTTGTCACTATTATTGTTAATTATTCTCTTTAATTGTCAATATCAGTTCAATTTTTTAATGATCTATTAATGATTGTTTATTTTAATTCATAACTATTGTATTAATTTTTTTCGCAAACAAATATATAAAATTGATTATACCTCCTTCGTTTAATTAGATACAATATTTATTGTATCTACTATATAGATGTATGACCCCTAATAGTGATGGCTAAAGGTTTTAGTGATTTTGAGTGCTAAGGCAAGCTCACGAGAGTGAGGAGCCCTATTTTGAAGAAATTTTTTATGGGATTAAAGCAAGCTCACGAAGGTGAGAAAATCTGTTACAAGGGTATTTTTCGATGAATATCAGGTTGTTCTCCTCCATCCTAAGGGTGAGGTATTTATACGGGCTCATGGGCCTGGATTTGGGGAACTCCTAAGAAGTAGTAATCATCCAACCATGACTACGGAGCCTGTTGACTACCTACTTCTTAGGGAATCATGGCCATGACTTCTTCCATGCGTGGTTATGGACCGTATACACATCATCATTCCCATTCTCCTATTAGGGTGGGCCATTTAACGAGTGGAAGTCATGCATATGCACTACCCCTTAGGCAGACACCTAACAGGGGTAGGTCCTTGTATCGTCCATGCAGGTCTTTTACAAATATATCACTACATAGTCCCTCAAGCATGATAACTCATAAAGGGCTAAATGATTAATCTCCTTCTCCATAATTTAAGTCTTTCATTACTTCCAAGTGAGTGCCTTAGTTAGGGGTGAGTCTCTCAATTAGAGGTGAGTCTCGTAGTTAGGGGTGAGTCTCTTAGTTATGGACAAGTCCCTCAGTTAGGGGTGAGTCCCTCAGTCAGGGGTGAGTCATCAATCCCCTTCCAAGTGTCTCTTATATAGCTTGAGTGTCAGTTGAGGGATATTAAACATCAATCAGTGATGGAAACACTCGATTACATTTTACTATAGTAATGATAATTTACCCTTTACACGTTAAATAGACTTGGTCCTTGCATGTTTCAAGGTTGTTCTGAGCTTTTTTAGGGGAAGCATAAAATCCTTTTGAGTGAAGCTTCAACTCTCCTATAAAAGGACTCATTTGTTCCATTTTCATTTTCTTTACTTATTTTCTTCGCACAACCATCTGTAAGCACATTTCTGCTTCTTTCAATTCAAGAGCCTTTCAAATATCAATTCCTTCTCTCTTTCCCTTTCATAATAACAATGGTTAGGGATTTAGAAAAAAGGAAACTTTGTAGATCCCTAGACTGGCGTGGAGTTTTTAGTTTTGGGAGATCCAAAGATCTAGTAGTTTCAGTAGTGATTACCATGGTAGTAGTGATTTCTTTTTGTCTTATGTGTTCTAAGGAAACAAATGGATACTAGATGCTTTCGGCGTAGTACCAAGAAGGCTCGATATATTTAGTCTTTCTACACTATTGGGGAGAAAATAATCTCCTTTTGGCATCATGTCAATGGCTCCTCTTAGGATGACGAGGAGATAATCATTTTAAAGGCTTGACTACTACTCCCTTTACTTCTAATTCTACCTTCCCAGTGTTAAGGACGTGAGGTTTCTTCTAATTTATTCTCCTTTTAAAGAATAAGTTATAAGGGTGTTTAATGTTGTGCCTTCTTAACTAGCACATAATAGTTGCGGCTTTGTTAAGGCAATGGAGATTATGTGTCAAGGATTTGAGGTACCTCCCACTATAGGAATGTTCTTTACCTTCTTCTAAAATGGGAAGAGTAACCTTAGGTTCCCTTTTGGGAAAAGCCCTACTAAAAACCTACTACAATCATTACAACAAATGGAAAGATGGGTTTGTAAGAGTGAAAGGGTGGGAGGGTTACCAAGTCGTTGTCGGGGTACATGGCGCCCCACTCTTCCATTTGGCCTGGACGGAAAACCCTATGGCGGTCGTTAGGTACGATTATAAGTACCTTACATCTGGAGAGGCCAAAATGGCTCGCCTCCTAGAGAAATATGTTATCATGGAGTCTTGTGTAGTGATTAAGCAGTGGCAAGAGGACGATTACTCCTTTAATGAATACTTGATTAAGATTAGATACTTTGATGCTTTTTTAGGTATTCTTTGGCAATGTGTGACCTTTATTTGTTGTCTTGCAAATCAAATGGCTAAGATTTCTTTTGAGGTGTAGAAGAAAAGATGGCACAAACTCAAGATAGTGCGGTAGAAAAATGATAGCCCTTGTAACACCCTAAAATTTCCCCGTGTAAACTTAAACATTTATCAAATTAAAACAATTAAACGTGCAATTTAGGATGCTACACTACAACATACAATCAACCTGCTCAATTGAAAAGACATGTAGCATTTGACATTTATAAAAAAATAGTAGTAATAACCACATGTCTGAATGTTAACTTTTATTAAGTAGCAATGGAACAACAATAACAAATAGTTAACTCAACATATTTAACATCAACATAACATGTCATATAAGAAATGTTAAAACATAAAGAAATAAACAGTGTTCCAATCCCCCAATGTTACACATCAGAGAAGATGCCGACACTAAAAATAAACTGAAGACTTTATCTTCCACTCACATCTGAGCTCCTATTACGGATTATCTGCATGTTACCCACGTGAAGGAAACATTCAAACAGAAGGGGTGAGATATCATAATTATATAAAGGAAAGCATGATAATAAGTAAGCATCAGATTATCGCATGCACATCACCCATTCCATAACACAATTCCATATAATCCATACAACGTCTATTCACACGTAATAACCATCTGGCATAATAACAACATAATCAACCATCCAACACCATAACAAATTCAAACAAAGTATAATGCAATGAGACTCAACAACTCGACTCAATGCATGTGGTACCAATACATGAACACTTAGGTTCACCACTTCGATCCTCACCTCCTAGGATCAAAGTCACCAATTTGTTACCATCACCTCTGATAACATCTCACTAATTCCATCACCTCCAAAATTATCTACCGGCCCAATCCACACAATAAGATTTGAGGCTCACCAACGACTGACCATTTGTCCAATAACATGAATTCATGCAACATATTATACATGCAACAACAACATCATGCGCAATGACCCACCTCCATAGTTAATATACACCACCAATATTGGTCATCATGTATTAAACACATGTTATACAAGTCAACAACACCAACATACAACATAATAAGCAACAACAAGGCATTTAAGGTTATGTCATACCACCACATAAACAGTACAATGCATATCAACACTATCACTCAAAAAATATTCAATTTCAGGTACTAAAACCAACTTTAAATGACAGTACATACTTTCATCTTTCTGACGCATCAAACGACACTCGAATCGGACACTCAGAATAAAAGTTATAAATTTTTAAAATTTTTAGGAAATTGCTCCCAGTGTAACCGGTTACCCCAAAACTAGTAACCGGTTACATTACATCCATTAGTGCAACCTACTGCCAACACACACACAATAATCGGTTACCCAAAAACTGGTAACCGGTTACACCCCCTGATTCCAACCCATGTGTGGCCTCTTTTACACAGGGTAACCGGTTACCCAAAAACCACTAACCGGTTACACCCCTCAAAATTTACGCAGAAATGTATTATTTAAGCAGTGTAACCGGTTACTCTAATTCTGGTAACCGACTATATTGTTACAGAAGCATTTTTCTGCAACTTTTCCAAAATGAAAATCATCTAAAATTCATACCAAAACTCCATTTTTCTTCCAAATCGTTTATATCACCTTTATAACCCGAAAATCACTTTTCCGAAGTTCGAAATCCCAACTTATTTACACTGAAAACCTTCTTAACTCAGTTTCGACTCTGACTCGAAACAACATCAATCCAAAACATTGACAACAACCAATCCAATCAAATTTCACGATTCTAACAGCAACAATTCATCATTTACACAATTTAACAATTAACAATATCACGATGATCATGAACATAGAGAAGAAAACATAAAACCTACATGGCCTAATCTACCCACTATCATCATGTTAACCCTTAGATAATCAGAACCTCATCCTTACCTTAGTGTTCCTAGCAATAGATTCTTTAACTTTCAACAATGGTGAATCTCCCCTTGAGCCCTAGTCTCTTCTTCTCTGTTTCTTCTCTCTTCTCCCAGATGATATGTGTTATGTGTTTCTATCCTAAATCCCCTTTTCTATTTTCCTTATATTTCTTATTATTTTATTAACTTATTATATTATCACTAATTTCTTAAATAATAATAATAATAATAATAATAATAATAATAATAATAATAATAATAACCCATTCTAATTAAATTAATATTCATCTAATATTAACTAATTAACTAAATAATAACTAATATAATTAATTAGTTTTACTCACCACACAACCATTCTACACTTTTGTTCACACAATCCCCAACATCTTAATTTCTAAAGCAACTACCTCACACCAAGGGTACCCAATACATCAAAATACAAATCAACACCACACAACCACAACTATCACATAATTAAATTATGAAAAATAATTTAAATAAAATCGGGACGTTATAGTCCTCACATCCATCATGAGGGTGTGATTATTAAGAGGACGAAAAGGTAGGCCAAAGGACACCCCCTAACTCATCAGGTGCTTAGGCCTAGAAGCTTGAGAGGATTCTTCCATGGCTACTGAGAGTGAAGTTGTTTCGCCTACCCCATAAGAGGCTGGTGTCTAGAATTCTATTGGTGGCGACGTTTCTTCCATGAAGATCCAACATGTTTGATCGCCTCAAAGGGCCACAAGGATTCCGCCACGAGGATCTAGTGTTTTATCTCCCCCAAGGATAGAAAGGATTCCTGCATGAGGATCCAACATTTCTTATCGCCTCTAAGGGAAGAAAGGAATCCTCCATGAGGATCCAACATTTTATCACCTTTAAGGGGACAAGGATTCCTGCATGAGGATCCAGTATTTTATCGCCTCCAAGGGCAACAAGGATTCCTTCATGAGGATCTAGCATGCATAATAGCCTTAAAGGGAGGCAAAGATTACTCCATGAGGATCCAACATTTCTTATCACCTCGAAGGGCGGTAAGGATTCCTCCATAAGCATCCAACATTTTATCGCCTCTAAGGATGGCAAGGATTCCTCCTTAAGGATCCATCATTTTATCGCCTCCAAAGGAGACAAGGATACCTCAATGGGGACCCAAAATTTTATTACCTCCAAGGATGGAAAGTATTCCTCCATGAGGATCTAGCATTTTATCGGCACTGAGGGTAGTAAGGATTCCTCCATAAGGATCCATCATTTTATTACCTCCAGGGACAGTTTTGTACAAATATCTTTCCTATAGTTTCCTACAAATAAGGGGGAGACGACAATTCAAATAACTCAAAACAACATAATGAGGAGCCTCGTTAAAAACCCTTACCCCCATTACTGGGAGCCAGGGAAAATAGTGCTTCCCCATAAAGATAAATTATCCTTACAAACGACAGAGGTATAATACTCGCTTAAAACCAAATAACAAACCAAAAAACAACGAAAAAAAAATATTACTTTTAGATTTTCCCATTGAGTCTTCATTTTCCTATCTTCTCGCCCTTCTGAGGACAAGCCTCTTCATCTTTCAGAGCCACTTCTAATGGTTTGACTCTTGTTGTTTTCAAGTTGCAAGTGCACGGAAATGGCAAGTAGTATAATAAGATTGAACCCACATGGAGATGTATATGAGTACTGAATCTTATCCTAACGGTGTTTGGATAAAGCGGTCACAATTTTAATTGGTTTAGTGCAAATTGAAATAAGATCCAACAGATAAATAAAACAGGGCATGAGGTTATAATCATCTATCAAGACTTACCATATTGATTATCTGAATTCAAACACGAGAATAACCAAGAAAATTATAGAAAAGTAGATAAATATGTATGACACCCACTTTCGTGGCATGCGTATCTAGACGTATATCTGGCATGACTAAGCAACTTTCTCAATCGAGAGTGAATCACCTTGTCACGGCGTGTGCCTCGTGTTGTACCCCAAAATTTTCCTCCCCATTTTTTCACATCTTCCCATCCAACTGCTTGACTTGAGGATCATTTACATACACTCACAGCTCATTCACATACATCATGTATACACTAGTGGATCACCATGGACTCAGGGACCTTGGCCTGTGAAGCTAGCTTGGGTAAAGATCAAATTTCAAAAGCATGGTTTGACCATCCGTTAAAGCATAAGAGAGGTCAAAACCCTAATTGCTTGATGATGAAAGTATGGATTCAACAAGAGGCTATCTAAGCAACCTCTAGAGTCATCCAAAACCCTAATTCCTATTGATTTGGTGATGAACCCTAATGAAGGCTCATACATTTGAGGGATTGTTTGTGGAGTATCTAGTTTGATTCAAAAGACTTGCTTGAGGGGTAGGCCCCCATGGAAACCCTAACCTCAGGAGGGAGTGGCCTTGGTGAACTTGATAGCTTAACTTTTCATCTAGTGATGCCCATAACCCTAATGTCATCCTTTCTTCATTCATTGACACCAAGGTACATGGTCCAATCTTGGTGTGGTTTCATTTGGGCATTGGTCTTGAATTCAATCCATTTTTGTCCCATTGTCTTGTGGTTTTGTCAATTGACTATTGGTGCATTCATGACCTTGGTACAAGGTCATGCCTATTGGTCCATTGGTTGGTGTTTCATTCAAAATTGTAGCTCTATGTTGTCAAGTCCTAGATTTGTTCATAAGCCATGTAATATGATGCTACAAATCATGCCATGTTCAATTCATTTCAAAATCAAGCACACATGTACAAAAGGATGTCATTTTCAACTCATTGTCTTAGTCAAATCATTCAAAATCTATCAAGTTCATTCATTACATAGTCATATAATATCCAAAATGTGAAAATTACAAATTTGGGAAGGTTGACCAAAGGTTGACTTTGGTAAACAGTTGACTTTTTGGTTAACTTTGACCAAAGTCAACCCAAACCCTTTCTTTGGCCTAAAACCCTAAGTCCTAGTCATGATCCTAATACTAAGGTCAAATCTAAATTCTTGGTCTTTGAACACTTGTTATTTGAAACTCCATTTTGGTCATGGTGTAAACTCTTATTCTACCATGAAAATCCAGTTGCATTGCATTTGCCAAATCAAAACTGCAAGTTAGGTCCTTGAGGTGATTGCCTTGCATTTACCAAATCCCTTCTTGCAAACCTTAATCTAACAACAAAACAATGCATGACCAAGCTGCAAAAGAAGCATGAAATGCCAAGCACATCAAGTCATAAATGCATACAATGAACCTAACCAAGTCAGTATTGCAATGCACACCAGCAAAACCTTGTTGTAGACCAAAAAGCATGTCATGGAGCCAAGTCAGAACAAGGATAACATGAGCAATACACATAAGTACCTGATGCAGTCAAAATGAGCCAGATCCTGCAATAAACACTACACCAGCTGCCACCTGCCATAAACCATCCAATTTACAGTTGAGCAATGAAATTAGACCAAAACAGTTCAACATACGAGCTGCTAATGTCATGCATATGAACCTATCTTTAAATGAAGCATACCAAGCCAAAAGCAAGAAACATCCTACAGTAGAACATATGCCAAATGGACCTACAATGCCATTACACTACATGCCATGTTGCACCAAGCAAAACCAAGTTAAATTCTGCAACACAAACCACAAACTTGGTTAGGACATCATGCAATGTTGTAACACCTCAAAATTTGCCCTCCTCTTCTTAGGACTAGTTTGATACATAGCATTTCATGTTTTAGGACATTAGGCATTTGCATAGTGCATATCATCTGAAAATAAGAAAGTCATCCTCCAAAGTCTTTTTCAGAAGAGGGAGAAGGTACATGATTCAAGCCTGAGGGTCTTCATGAATTGATGATCAGCCATCTGAGGGCATGAGCTTCAGTTAGGGTTTCCTGACTCTTCATAGATCTTGAGCATTATCTTATTTGCAAGGATATGTCACCATCATCATGGTTATGTCACTCTCAAGGGCTTCATTGTTCATGTTCAAGTTCCTCTGGATTAGGGTTTTGACCTCTGGTCAACCCTAATCAATTGCATTCTTCCAGCCAGGGATTCTCAAGGAGATAAGGTATTTACTGAAGAAGTGGATCACATGATCATTATATTGAGCTTATATGAGCTAGGGTTTCATTTCTGAGCCATTTCCCCAAGTGGTTGAGACTCAAGCTGATCAGGGCATTCCAAGGTCATTTGTGGACCAAAAAGTCAACTGTGCAGTCAACTGAGGGCTAGGAGGTGGGGAAATGAGTTTCAACATCTCAATCATGTTCAAAAGAGGTTCATTTGTCATTTCAAACATCTATCTTGAAGATTTTGAAGTCAGGGCAAAAGTTTCCAAAAATGGAAAGTGACCTATAATTGAAAGTTTCCAAAAATGGTAAGTTTTGGTCCATATTCAACTTGACTTTCCAACATCAAAGAAGCTTCAAATGGATTTTTGGTGAACATGAAAGTTGAATATCCTTCTCTCCTCTTTTCAAAAAGTCCTATATCATGTCCATCTGATGATTGGTTGAGGAGTTATGGCCAAATGATCACAAAGTGTACATGGAGGTTCAACATGGCATAACTTTTGATTCAAAACTCCAATTTGGTCCACTCTTTTAGCAAAATGCTTGTTTTGACCAATACTTTCCAAATGAACCATTGCATTGCATGAAAAAAGTTCATATGATCATGTGTTCATACATGTGCTTTTTGGAGGGAAAATTCATAATTTGAATTTGGTTCAAGATATGTGCAAAATGCCACTTCCATTGTGTTTGTTGAATGATTTTAAGTGATTTCAAGCCCTAACATGCTACTGTTCACGTGCACTTTAGCCATGCATAGGTGTATTTGCCAATTTTGCATTTCACCTCATTTTTCACTAATCAAGATTAACCAAGCCTAATGGTGATTAGTATTGTGATTAGTGAACCATATAAAAGCCTAATCCTAACAGAATTTGGCATAATCACAATTCTAGATCTAGAATTCCATTTTCCCTCCAAAACTCTCTCTCCTTGAATTTCAAAAATTCTTCACACAACCACAAGATTTCTTCATAGATCCATCATCCTCATGGAATTTGGAGCAGGAATCATTCATCATTCGTGGAAATTGAGTTGGTTTTGAAGTTATTCAAGTGCATGGACATGGTGATGGAACTTGAAGATTGAGCAAGATCCAAGTGCTTTCAACCATTAATTCTTACTCAAAGCTTCAAATCAAGATTACTGGAGTGGATAGGGATCATTTGGAGGCTTGAACACGTGGATTTGAAGCACTGTCATTCCAAGTAAGTGGAAATTCGACCAGCTTATTTCTCCAATTTCTTGACATAATCTTGTAGATCTTGTTGTGCTGATGATTCTGATATGATTAGATTTAATTTTGGTTAAGAAATGAACATGTATGAGTGATTTAAAGTTTGGTTCATGAAACTTCTCGCCTTCGATTTGAACGATCCATGGAGAATTAGGCTTAGCTAATGTGATATTTGAGATGTACGTGATGAGAGCTTTCCAATGATATAAATTTTGCAAGATTCTGGAAAATTTTGTGGCGGCGCTCCGCCTGGCTGGCCGGAGAAGACAGCTGTTTCAGCCGTTCGCCGCCGCTTGTTACTGTAGCTAGGGTTTTTCCTGGCTTTGGATCAAAACACAGTCCACACGCGAGTTCGAGCCTTCGCTCGCGCATTGTGTTTGAATTTTATTTTAGCGCTCATTCTTGTCCTACCATGCGCTGGTTCGATTCTGGCATGTTGCAAATTTGTGAATTATTTTGTTGAGCGCATTTTACCTTAGGCGCCTGGGATCGATTCCTGGCATTTACACTTTCTGTTATTTCATTTTGAGCGCCTTTTGTTTACCTGCATGGCGTGGGTTCAAGTCCTGGTGATTGCAGTTTCCAATTTTTATTTGAATAATGATTTCCCTCCTATTTTTCATGTTATTTCAATATTATTTCATCAACTTCTAAAATTCATTAAAAATAGTAGGATTGTCCAATTTAATCCAAAGTTTTTTTCACATTCTTGTTTTGAACTCTAGTTATTTGTAGGATTGATTGCATGAATTTTGCCTTTCTGGATTTTTATTTGTTGATTTTTGATTAGACATTGTGTTCATTTTGACATGTTGAATTCAGTTGCTTGTGAAATGCCCATAGTTTATCCAATTGGCTTGAAATTTGACATGCTTGTTCCTAACATGTAACATGATTTTTTGGCTTTTGTTTGGCATTTTTATCATGTTCTACCACTATTTTGGATACATGGACATATAGTGTGACAATTTCTGTCACAACTTGTATGTTACATTTCTACATTTTCATTCATATGCCATTTGATCTCTTCTGGAGTTGATTTTTTGTATGATGTTCATTCTTAACATGATAAGCTTGTATAAAAAAATTCATGATCATTGGATACATTTCTGTTTTAATATGGATTTTCTATGTTTGATGTCCAATTTTGATCACTTTGTTTGCCTTTGATTCATCTTGATCATGTGATGGCTTTGCCTTATGAATTGGCTTTGGTCCTTTTGAGGCCTTCTTCTTGTTTGAATGATTATGCTTCATGTGTAATATTAACTTCTGTTTTGGTCATTTGACTTGCCTTTGACCCTAGTCTTTGTACTAGTGGTTTGTACTCACCAATTGTGTTTGTGTTTCAGGTATCTAGCACTAATGGTTGGTTTGCTCATTATTTGAGATGCAAGTTGCTTTATTTACTAACTATTGTTGTGTTGTAGGTCCATTTATGTGATGAACTCACTTGAGTGCTTGCATTTGAGACTTGCATTGTGTATTATTGTTGGATGATTCCACTGTTGTCTGTTTGGTTTTCTGAATACAATACTGATTGTTTGGCTTTTGTACAGGTACATTAGTCGCTATTAGCTTGCTTTGCTTTGCTTTGGAGTGTGGTTGGTACACCACTGAGGTAGTTTAGCCTTCTAACTCCATGTAGTCTGGAAGCCCTGTCGCTTTTTTGGCAGGCGTTTCGCTGAAGTCCTCCTTAAGAGGCAATGTCTGTGTTTGTTTATATTTGTGCCAAAGACCTCCTTGTCGAGGCATGTTACTTGTTAAGTCCTCCTAAGTGAAGAGGCAATTGACAGATAAAAGGGACTAGTAGCCAGTCCCCTGTTAGTCGTTGAGTCGTTCATTATGCTCGCACTACGTGCTGATGCTCTTGAACCTAACCCAAGATCCTTATATAGAGTCGGTCAAGTGGAATAGGGTCCCTCTTTCTGGACCTCCACATAAACAGTACAATACATATCAACACTATCACTCAAAAACTATTCAATTTCAGGTACTGAAACCAACTTTAAATGACAGTACATACTTTCATCTTTCTAACGCATCAAACGACACTCAAATCGGACACTCAGAATAAAAGTTATAAATTTTTAAAGTTTTTAGGAAATTGCTCCCAGTGTAACCGGTTACCCCAAAACTAGTAACCGGTTACATTACATCCATTAGTGCAACCTACTGCCAACACACACACAATAATCGGTTACCCAAAAACTGGTAACCGATTACACCCCCTGATTCCAACCCATGTGTGGCCTCTTTTACACAGGGTAACCGGTTACCCAAAAACCACTAACCGGTTACACCCCTCAAAATTTACGCAGAAATGTATTATTTAACCAATGTAACCGGTTACTCCAATTCTGGTAACCGACTATATTGTTGCAGAAGCATTTTTTTGCAACTTTTCCAAAATGAAAATCATCTAAAATTCATCCCAAAACTCCATTTTTCTTCCAAATCGTTTATATCACCTTTATAACCCGAAAATCACTTTTCCAAAGTTCGAAATCCCAACTTATTTACACTGAAAACCTTCTTAACTCAGTTTCGACTCTGACTTGAAACAACATCAATCCACACAACATTGACAACAACCAATCCAATCAAATTTCATGATTCTAACAGCAACAATTCATCATTTACACAATTTAACAATTAACAATATCACGATGGTCATGAACATAGAGAAGAAAACATAAAACCTACATGGCCTAATCTACCCACCATCATCATGTTAACCCTTAGATAATCAGAACCTCATCCTTACCTTAGAGTTCCTAGCAATAGATTCTTTAACTTTCAACAATGGTGAATCTCCCCTTGAGCCTTAGCCTCTTCTTTTCTGTTTCTTCTCTCTTCTCCCAGATGATATGTGCTATGTGTTTCTATCCTAAATCCCCTTTTCTATTTTCCTTATATTTCTTATTATTTTATTAACTTATTATATTATCACTAATTTCTTAAATAATAATAATAATAATAATAACCCATTCTAATTAAATTAATATTCATCTAATATTAACTAATTAACTAAATAATAACTAATATAATTAATTAGTTTTACTCACCACACCACTATTCTACACTTTTGTTCACACAATCCCCAACATCTTAATTTCTAAAGCAACTACCTCACACCAAGGGTACACAATACATCAAAATACCAATCAACACCACACAACCACAACTATCACATAATTAAATTATGAAAAATAATTTAAATAAAATCGGGACGTTATAGTCCTCACATCCATCATGAGGGTGTGATTATTAAGAGGACGAAAAGGTAGGCCAAAGGACACCCCCTAACTCATCAGGTGCTTAGGCCTAGAAGCTTGAGAGGATTCTTCCATGGCTACTGAGAGTGAAGTTGTTTCGCCTACCCCATAGGAGGCTGGTGTCTAGAAGTCTATTGGTGGCGACGTTTCTCCTCCCAAGCCTTACTTATGGAATGACCATTTTTTTGGCGTTGTCAAGTTTACTGCTCCCATCTCCATTTATTCGATGGGTTTTAGGGCAACCATAGGGCTCTCAGCACTAAGTCTCCCCTTGAGTTATCTAATATGAAAGAGAATCACTTGCTAATGGGACTGATGTTATAACGTTTCGATAGGGAGATGCGATACCATGTCAAAAATGAACTGAGAGAAAAGCTTAAATGTTACAAAACGGTTATGCCAGGGACAATAGTTGCTTGAATCCTTACAAAATGAAAAAAAAAATTGGGGGCTAAGTTGGGTATTTTCAATATTAAAGCAAATGAGTCGGTTGCCTCGGAGGAAACCTTGAAGTCGTCTTTTTAATATGCCCTTCACTCCAATAAGGAATTAGAGGGCGAGGCATCATATCTCAAGGATACTTACTTCAGGCATGCAAAGGAGTGGGTGCCCTTCTTCTACCTTACGCTAGATTTGAGCCTTTTGGATATATTCAAGGTTATTCGTAATGGTCAACTGCTGGATGGATAGGAGGTGTCCCCTTCCTAACAGCCAAGGTCTTCCTCATGTGTTGGAGCTCGGGATGGAAAGACGGTCGAGGGAGGTGAGTCAGTGACTCCTCACTCAGATAAAGTACCCTTGGAGAAGGTAAACATGGAAGATGGTCATTGAGCTTTGAAGGATTTATTATTTTTGTTTTCTTGGCTCTTCGTGGATTTTCTCTGTATATTTTCCCTTGTGGTCCTTTTTGTAAAAACATAACTTTTGCGCCCTTAAGGCATATTTGCTTTAGCTATTTTGCCTTTATTACTTTCCTGTGTGATTTGCTTTATCTATTTTTCCTTTATTGTTTACCGTGTGATTTTCTTAGGATTGTTCTTTAAGTGACTTCATATAATCACTTAGGAGACCTATTTTGGCCCTTCACTAATATTTCCCCATAAGGCGATAAGGATCCCTTATGAAAATCCAATGTTTCTTATCACCTCGAAGGGCGGCAAGGATTCTTCCATGAAGATCCAACATGTTTGATCGCCTCAAAAGGCCGCAAGGATTCCGCCACGAGGATCTAGTGTTTTATCTCCCCCAAGGATAGAAAGGATTCCTGCATGAGGATCCAACATTTCTTATCGCCTCTAAGGGAAGAAAGGAATCCTCCATGAGGATCCAACATTTTATCACCTTTAAGGGCGACAAGGATTCCTGCATGAGGATCCAGTATTTTATCGCCTCCAAGGGCAACAAGGATTCCTTCATGAGGATCTAGCATGCATAATCGCCTTAAAGGGAGGCAAAGATTACTCCATGAGGATCCAACATTTCTTGTCACCTCGAAGGGCGGTAAGGATTTCTCCATAAGCATCCAACATTTTATCGCCTCTAAGGATGGCAAGGATTCCTTCTTGAGGATCCATCATTTTATCGCCTCCAAATGAGACAAGGATACCTCAATGGGGATCCAAAATTTTATCACCTCCAAGGGTGGAAAGTATTCCTCCATGAGGATCTACCATTTTATCGGCTCTGAGGGTAGTAAGGATTCCTCCATAGGGATCCATCATTTTATTACCTCCAGGGACAGTTTTGTACAAATATCTTTTCTATAGTTTCCTACAAATAAGGGGGAGACGAAAATTCAAATAACTCAAAACAACATAATGAGGAGCCTCGTTAAAAACCCTTACCCCCATTACTGGGAGCCAGGGAAAATAGTGCTTCCCCATAAAGATAAATTATCCTTACAAACGGCAGAGGTATAATACACGCTTAAAACCAAATAACAAACCAAAAAACAACGATAAAAAGATATTACTTTTAGACTTTCCCATTGAGTCTTCATTTTCCTATCTTCTCGCCCTTATGAGGATGAGCCTCTCCATCTTTCAGAGCCACTTCTAATGGTTTGACTCTTGTTGTTTTCAAGTTGCAAGTGCACGGAAATGGCAAGTAGTATAATAAGATTGAACCCACATGGAGATGTATATGAGTGTTGAATCTTATCCTAACGGTGTTTGGATAAAGCGGTCACAATTTTAATTGGTTTACTGCAAATTGAAATAAGATCCAACAGATAAATAAAACAGGGCATGAGGTTATGATCATCTATCAAGACTTACCATATTGATTATCTGAATTCAAACACGAGAATAACCAAGAAAATTATAGAAAAGTAGAGAAATATGTATGACACCCACTTTCGTGGCATGCGTATCTAGACGTATATCTGGCATGACTAAGCAACTTTCTCAATCGAGAGTGAATCACCTTGTCACGGCGTGTGCCTCGTGTTGTACCCCAAAATTTTCCTCCCCATTTTTTCACATCTTCCCATCCAACTTCTTGACTTGAGGATCATTTACATACACTCACAGCTCATTCACATGCATCATGTATACACTAGTGGATCACCATGGACTCAGGGACCTTGGCCTGTGAAGCTAGCTTGGGATCAAATTTCAAAAGCATGGTTTGACCATCCGTTAAAGCATAAGAGAGGTCAAAACCCTAATTGCTTGATGATGAAAGTATGGATTCAACAAGAGGCTATCTAAGCAACCTCTAGAGTCATCCAAAACCCTAATTCCTATTGATTTGGTGATGAAACCTAATGAAGGCTCATACATTTGAGGGATTGTTTGTGGAGTATCTAGTTTGATTCAAAAGACTTGCTTGAGGGGTAGGCCTCCATGGAAACCCTAACCTCATGAGGGAGTGGCCTTGGTGAACTTGATAGCTTGACTTTTCATCTAGTGATGCCCATAACCCTAATGTCATCCTTTCTTCATTCATTGACACCAAGGTACATGGTCTAATCTTGGTGTGGTTTCATTTGGGCATTGGTCTTGAATTCAATCCATTTTTGTCCCATTGTCTTGTGGTTTTGTCAATTGACTATTGGTGCATTCATGACCTTGGTACAAGGTCATGCCTATTGGTCCATTGGTTGGTGTTTCATTCAAAATTGTAGCTCTATGTTGTCAAGTCCTAGATTTGTTCATAAGCCATGTAATATGATGTTACAAATCATCCCATGTTCAATTCATTTCAAAATCAAGCACACATGTACAAAAGGATGTCATTTTCAACTCATTGTCTTAGTCAATTCATTCAAAATCTATCAAGTTCATTCATTACATAGTCATATAATATCCAAAATGTGAAAATTACAAATTTGGGAAGGTTGACCAAAGGTTGACTTTGGTCAACAGTTGACTTTTTGGTTAACTTTGACCAAAGTCAACCCAAACCCTTTCTTTGGCCTAAAACCCTAAGTCCTAGTCATGATCCTAATACTAAGGTCAAATCTAAATTCTTGGTCTTTGAACACTTGTTATTTGAAACTCCATTTTGGTCATGGTGTAAACTCTTATTCTACCATGAAAATCCAGTTGCATTGCATTTGCCAAATCAAAACTGCAAGTTAGGTCCTTGAGGTGATTGCCTTGCATTTACCAAATCCCTTCTTGCAAACCTTAATCTAACAACAAAACAATGCATGACCAAGCTGCAAAAGAAGCATGAAATGCCAAGCACATCAAGTCATAAATGCATACAATGAACCTAACCAAGTCAGTATTGCAATGCACACCAGCAAAACCTTATTGTAGACCAAAAAGCATGTCATGGAGCCAAGTCAGAACAAGGATAACATGAGCAATACACATAAGTACCTGATGCAGTCAAAATGAGCCAGATCCTGCAACAAACACTACACCAGCTGCCACCTGCCATAAACCATCCAATTTACTGTTGAGCAATGAAACTAGACCAAAACAGTTCAACATACGAGCTGCTACTGTCATGCACATGAACCTATCTTTAAATGAAGCATACCAAGCCAAAAGCAAGAAACATCCTAAAGTAGAACATATGCCAAATGGACCTACAATGCCATTACACTACATGCCATGTTGCACCAAGAAAAACCAAGTTAAATTCTGCAACACAAACCACAAACTTGGTTAGGACATCATGCAATGTTGTAACACCTCAAAATTTGCCCTCCTCTTCTTGGGACTAGTTTGATACATAGCATTTCATGTTTTAGGACATTAGGCATTTGCATAGTGCATATCATCTGAAAATAAGAAAGTCATCCTCCAAAGTCTTTTTCAGAAGAGGGAGAAGGTACATGATTCAAGCCTGAGGGTCTTCATGAATTGATGATCAGCCATCTGAGGGCATGAGCTTCAGTTAGGGTTTCCTGACTCTTCAGAGATCTTGAGCATTATCTTATTTGCAAGGATATGTCACCATCATCATGGTTATGTCACTCTCAAGGGCTTCATTGTTCATGTTCAAGTTCCTCTGGATTAGGGTTTTGACCTCTGGTCAACCCTAATCAATTGCATTCTTCCAGCCAGGGATTCTCAAGGAGATAAGGTATTTACTGAAGAAGTGGATCACATGATCATTATATTAAGCTTATATGAGCTAGGGTTTCATTTCTGAGCCATTTCCCCAAGTGGTTGAGACTCAAGCTGATCAGGGCATTCCAAGGTCATTTGTGGACCAAAAAGTCAACTGTGCAGTCAACTGAGGGCTAGGAGGTGGGGAAATGAGTTTCAACATCTCAATCATGTTCAAAAGAGGTTCATTTGTCATTTCAAACATCTATCTTGAAGATTTTGAAGTCATGGCAAAAGTTTCCAAAAATGGAAAGTGACCTATAATTGAAAGTTTCCAAAAATGGTAAGTTTTGGTCCATATTCAACTTGACTTTCCAACATCAAAGAAGCTTCAAATGGATTTTTGGTGAACATGAAAGTTGAATATCCTTCTCTCCTCTTTTCAAAAAGTCCTATATCATGTCCATCTGATGATTGGTTGAGGAGTTATGGCCAAATGATCACAAAGTGTACATGGAGGTTCAACATGGCATAACTTTTGATTCAAAACTCCAATTTGGTCCACTCTTTTTGCAAAATGCTTGTTTTGACCAATACTTTCCAAATGAACCATTGCATTGCATGAAAAAAGTTCATATGATCATGTGTTCATACATGTGCTTTTTGGAGGGAAAATTCATAATTTGAATTTGGTTCAAGATATGTGCAAAATGCCACTTCCATTGTGTTTGTTGAATGATTTTAAGTGATTTCAAGCCCTAACATGCTACTGTTCACGTGCACTTTAGCCATGCATAGGTGTATTTGCCAATTTTGCATTTCACCTCATTTTTCACTAATCAAGATTAACCAAGCCTAATGGTGATTAGTATTGTGATTAGTGAACCATATAAAAGCCTAATCCTAACAGAATTTGGCATAATCACAATTCTAGATCTAGAATTCCATTTTCCCTCCAAAACTCTCTCTCCTTGAATTTCAAAAATTCTTCACACAACCACAAGATTTCTTCATAGATCCATCATCCTCATGGAATTTGGAGCAGGAATCATTCATCATTCGTGGAAATTGAGTTGGTTTTGAAGTTATTCAAGTGCATGGACATGGTGATGGAACTTGAAGATTGAGCAAGATACAAGTGCTTTCAACCATTAATTCTTACTCAAAGCTTCAAATCAAGATTACTGGAGTGGATAGGGATCATTTGGAGGCTTGAACACGTGGATTTGAAGCACTGTCATTCCAAGTAAGTGGAAATTCGACCAGCTTATTTCTCCAATTTCTTGACATAATCTTGTAGATCTTGTTGTGCTGATGATTCTGATATGATTAGATTTAATTTTGGTTAAGAAATGAACATGTATGAGTGATTTAAAGTTTGGTTCATGAAACTTCTCGCCTTCGATTTGAACGATCCATGGAGAATTAGGCTTAGCTAATGTGATATTTGAGATGTCCGTGATGAGAGCTTTCCAATGATATAAATTTTGCAAGATTCTGGAAAATTTTGTGGCGGCGCTCCGCCTGGCTGGCCGGAGAAGACGGCTGTTTCAGCCGTTCGCCGTCACCTGCTACTGTAGCTAGGGTTTTGCCTGGCTTTGGATCAAAACACAGTCCACACGCGAGTTCGAGCCTTCACTCGCGCATTGTGTTTGAATTTTATTTTAGCACTCATTCTTGTCCTACCATGCGCTGGTTCGATTCTGGCATGTTGCAAATTTGTGAATTATTTTGTTGAGCGCATTTTACCTTAGGCGCCTGGGATCGATTCCTGGCATTTACACTTTCTGTTATTTCATTTTGAGCGCCTTTTGTTTACCTGCATGGCGTGGGTTCAAGTCCTGGTGATTGCAGTTTCCAATTTTTATTTGAATAATGATTTCCCTCCTATTTTTCATGTTATTTCAATATTATTTCATCAACTTCTAAAATTCATTAAAAATAGTAGGATTGTTCAATTTAATCCAAAGTTTTTTTCACATTCTTGTTTTGAACTCTAGTTATTTGTAGGATTGATTGCATGAATTTTGCCTTTCTGGATTTTTATTTGTTGATTTTTGATTAGACATTGTGTTCATTTTGACATGTTGAATTCAGTTGCTTGTGAAATGCCCATAGTTTATCCAATTGGCTTGAAATTTGACATGCTTGTTCCTAACATGTAACATGATTTTTTGGCTTTTGTTTGGCATTTTTATCATGTTCTACCACTGTTTTGGATACATGGACATGTAGTGTGACAATTTGTGTCACAACTTGTATGTTACATTTGTACATTTTCATTCATATGCCATTTGATCTCTTCTGGAGTTGATTTTTTTGTATGATCTTCATTCTTAACATGATAAGCTTGTATAAAAAAATTCATGATCATTGGATACATTTCTGTTTTAATATGGATTTTCTATGTTTGATGTCCAATTTTGATCACTTTGTTTTCCTTTGATTCATCTTGATCATGTGATGGCTTTGCCTTATGAATTGGCTTTGGTCCTTTTGAGGCCTTCTTCTTGTTTGAATGATTATGCTTCATGTGTAATATTAACTTCTGTTTTGGTCATTTGACTTGCCTTTGACCCTAGTCTTTGTACTAGTGGTTTGTACTCACCAATTGTGTTTGTGTTTCAGGTATCTAGCACTAATGGTTGGTTTGCTCATTATTTGAGATGCAAGTTGCTTTGTTTACTAACTATTGTTGTGTTGTAGGTCCATTGATGTGATGAACTCACTTGAGTGCTTGCATTTGAGACTTGCATTGTGTATTATTGTTGGATGATTCCACTGTTGTCTGTTTGGTTTTCTGAATACAATACTGATTGTTTGGCTTTTGTACAGGTACATTAGTCGCTATTAGCTTGCTTTGCTTTGCTTTGGAGTGTGGTTGGTACACCACTGAGGTAGTTTAGCTTTCTAACTCCATGTAGTCTGGAAGCCCTGTCGCTTTTTTGGCAGGCGTTTGGCTGAAGTCCTCCTTAAGAGGTAATGTCTGTGTTTGTTTATATTTGTGCCAAAGACCTCCTTGTCGAGGCATGTTACTTGTTAAGTCCTCCTAAGTGAAGAGGCAATTGACAGATAGAAGGGACTAGTAGTCAGTCCCCTGTTAGTCGTTGAGTTGTTCATTATGCTCGCACTACGTGTTGATGCTCTTGAACCTAACCCAAGATCCTTGTATAGAGTCGGTCAACTGGAATAGGGTCCCTCTTTATGGACCCCCATGCTTTCATTGATTTGAAGCTCACCCAGGCCAGGGATAAGAGCTGTAAGGTCTCATCCTCATTACCTTTCATCAGCTTCACCCTAACTCTCAATGTTAGCGGTTAAGAGCTTCAGCATACCCCTATAGTTTCTGCTTGTTTGTCGAGGTTGATATGACCTCTTGACTAAAGCCCAACCGTTTTGTCTGAGCCTCTTGTTTGTATATAGAGTGTGATGATTGCTTGTGTGTTTGCTTTTCATACATGTTGATTTGCTGTTCGTTTTGACTTGCTGCCTGTGCGAGTTAGGTTCTGTTTAGATACCTCAACCTAGGGCTATTGTGGATTGCATGACAACTATTAGGCTCGAGTCAGTCTCCCTTTTAGTTTGTTATTCCCTTGGTCTCTGGTTAGGAGAGTTTCTCCCCTGTTAAGGGGAACTACGTCGCCCTGATTCTCATACCAGATGAGATAAGTAGGCAGGAGATCGCGCGAGATCTCTCCGGGCAACCTTTTTCTTTTTTTGTGTGTGTTTTGTGTGACAATTATTAGGCTCGAGTTCCAGACTCCCTATTAGCTTGTTGATCTGATAACCTTTTGCTTTGGTGTTCGCTGGTTAGCGTGTGCTATTGTTTGGAGTCGGATGTAAGTCCAACTATTGGCATTCTGTTTCCTGGTTTGTGTGTTTGGAGTCAGATGTAAGCCCATCTATTGGCATTTTGTTTCCTATTTGTTTGTTTGGAGTCGGATATAAGTCCATTTATTGGCATTCTGTTTCCTTGTTGAGTGTTTCGTTTGACGTCTCAGCGTCTCTTTTTAGTGTTTGTTTCGGCGTGCGTTAGCCGAGCTACGGGTGCTCTGATTCTTTCTCTGGATAGAGAAGATACGTAGGCATAGGACGCGATATCCTACCGAGCATTTTTCCCATTTCCCCGAACTACGTCGACTCTGATGTTTGTTTCTGACAAACTACATAGGCCTAGGATGCGACAGCCTGCCGAGTCCACTTCCTCCATCTTCTTTCACCTGTTTATTATTCCAGTGTGTGCATTCTCTTTGAGCAGTTATTCAGCAACCTTTTCCTATTCTTTTGAGCGTGGATCCCGTCGAGTACGACGGACGTGAGGGGTGTTAATACCTTCCCATTGCGTAACCGACTCCCGTACCTTGCAATCTCTGGTCGTAAGACCGTTCCTTTCCCATTTCTTAGGTTAGTCATGTGCTTCCTTTCCGTCATAGGATGAATAGCGTCGGTGGCGGCTCTGTAAACTTGTTTTTTCCGCCGGTTGTTTTTCGCGTTGCGACAAATGTGTTTCAAAAGTCAACCATTGGTGTCCATCCCACAACATCCATAATACACCAATGTAGTAGTGCAACATACAGATACCTCCAGATGGCAATGCAAGTTCTGCAGCAAATCATCCTGCAATGCATCAAAACAAAGGTCCTTGCCTTTCACAAGCCAAACCTCATGCCAAAGGTCCAATAACCCAAGTAAACAACCATAAACATTGCCTAAATACCTTGGAAACCATTTTTCAAAATTCACCAAAAGCCAAAACTTACCACATGATACAGCAAGGGCTGGCACCAGGACCACCATGTCAAGTCCATAACTTGTATCAACGCCAGGACCATGATCCTACATCAACACATTGGCCCTACCTGTTTACTGCAACATACCCAATTCTACAATGCACCTTGCAGTTCAAAAATAGAGTTAACACAATAACCACATAAACTAATACCCAAAAAAGAAGAAGCCAAACCAGATGCGCAACCTCCAGACCTAGGCGGGGCAATGCAAAACCATAGGGATCCTGCAGCTGACATGACCTGCAGTATATCATGACACCCTGCCAACATCATCAATGCACAAGCCAAATAAAGACTGCAGCCAACCATATGGATTCTACAATGACATAACCACAAACACCATTCAGGCAGTGCAAAAAGAGTCAAAACAATCTTGAATCAGTGAAATCCAATCCTGCAACATTCAGTACAAACCTACCAAGATAATGTCAATGACAAATGGAAACTTGTCATGCAGCATGTGCAAAAGCCAACCTAGTTATGCTGCATAAACAATGGCACCAAAACAGACATCAAGACCAAGCCTCATCCAAGCCATTCAATCTTGCAAGCAAGGTAATTTATCATAACGGTAAAAATAAGATCACATCATGACCAGACACCTCAAGGCTAATGGTTCACATACTCTGCATAATCAGAATTAATCTACAGTTACAAGTCACACTTAAACCTACTCGTTATACCTTGCACCTAAGCCAATTAAATAACAGGTCATAGACAAAACTTCAAAGCCAAATCCACTTAAGGTCAACCTGCTATAACCAGTCACTATTGGAATCACTCAAAACCAATCAATTAACCAATTAACTAATCCAGCCAACTAACTTCCAACTTAGTGAGTTAACCAAGTAAACTCATTCAGTTCACTCCAACTAACTCTTAAGCTAACTCATAACCTGACAATAACTAATTTCAAGCCACATTAATCCCAAGCCTAACCACTATAAATATACATCTTGACCATCATTTTGAGACCCTTGGAAATCATCACCTTCAATCATTTACGATCATTTTCGAACCTCTTTCCCTCTCTCACTCAGAGCTCTCCTCAAACTCCATTGGAGCTTCACATTGAAGCTTCAAGAAGAGTGAGCTTAACCTTGCATCACTCACAGTTCAACAGTATCACTGAATTTAAGAAGAAGAAGTTGATTAGAAGAAGCAGTGAAAGCATAAAAAGGGAGATACAAGGCCATACCTTTTGATCAAGTGATTTTCCTCTGCTTATTTCCTCTTCCCCGATTCAACATCTCGCTGGAGCGATCCTCGGCTTCGAAGGTAGGTTTTTCTTCACCCTTTCGCTGCAACCATGTTATCATTTTGAAGCATAGCTTAAGGCAACTCAAAGCCCTAACAATTAGGACACTGACTCTTAGACATCACCATTTAATTTGTATCCATGCCTCTAGAGTTATTTGAATTCTATAATTAGATCTGTAACATTGAACTTGGTTCTGCTCGAATTGGAGAGTGGATTCGGTTTGAGGAGGTGAAGATGATTCGAATGAGGTATCTGATTCTCGTCACCGTCGTCGGAGAATATTTCAGGTGCGGTGGCCTACGGTGGTCCGTGACGGCCTTTGGTCGGAGATGGTGGGAAATAAGGGCGCGCAACCAGAAGTGTTCAAATTCAATTTTGGTTAAGAAGTTTTTCAGGCATTGGCATTTGGGCTTGCAATTTGGGCCCATCTAGCTTTTCCTTTCAACATCACCTCAGTGAACCCATACACCCCCAACTGCTGCTACATTGGATTTTTTGTTTGTTGGCAGGAAGATTCTTGGGCCTAAGGCCCATTCTCTAACCACACACCTAGTTCTAGAATTACACCGCCAATACTTGTGTGATTTTAATTACATTTAATTCCTTTATAGATTTAATTAGGATTAATTTTTGTTAATCACGATTGTTTAGGTTAATCAAATTTTTAGGATTTTTGGATTTAAATGGAATTTAGGATTAATTATCATATTTTTATTAGAAGGAAATTAAGGCTTAATTAGTTTTTAGGTGTTTCTTTTTAGATTTGGTTTAGTTTCCACCATTAGGGTTAAAATCAATTTTAGAACTTAATCCATATTAGGCTCCAATTATAATTTTAATGAGAATTTAACATTGTCCATAATTGATGTTTCATGTAAAATGACCATTTTGCCCCTTTAGGGGTTTACTTTGCCATTTGTAGCCATATAAAAATATGCTTGTTTAGGAATAGAATTTAAAATAGAATTTTAATCAAGAAGTTTGACTAACCACAACATGCTCCCTTAGGATTTTAACATAGAAATTTTAATTAATCATAACATGTACCCTTAGATTAGCTTGATTAACTCTAACCATTAGATTAGGACTAACCTAAAATTCAAAATCATTTCAACCCCATGATTTAAATTGATCAAAAACAATTTTGATCAATTAAATCCTTTGAACCTGTATAATCCCACAGTCTAAATTGAGTGACCAAAAGACCCTTGGTCACTTAATAAGACTTTTATTCTAAGTTGTGGAGCTCGAAGCCTCAAGTCAAGATCTTCAATCAAGGCATCCTCAGTCACACCAAGCAGCGGATTATACAAGATAAATCAAAGGTCAACACTTGGTAAACACGATTCAAGTTGTACGAAACGAGCCTTAAGTAATAAGGAATGGCGAGACGAAGTATCTCTTATCCTCGTCTAGAGCGAATTTGCGTATGGGGCGTATACCCCAAATATTCAAAGCGTTCGCCCTTATTCATAAACTTTAGTACAATACGAATCGATTAAACTACCAAGTCTTCTTCACACAAATCAACATCAACACAAGGATCAATAACGAAGATTCTTCACCAACAACTTGTCAGTCAAGAGAAGTATCATGCGCTACGAGCCTTAAGTAATAGGGAATGACGAGACGGAGTCTCTCCTATCCTCGTCTAGAGCGACTTTGCGTATGGGGCGTAGGCCCCAAATATTCAAAGCGCTCGCCCTTATTCGTAGACTTTAGTGTGATTCTTATCAATCAACCGTCAAGTCTTTCATTTTCCCATTTTCCATTATAATCATTTCAATTCAATCATCCAATCATTTTTTTGCCTCCAATCGTTCTTGCTTTCAGCCCTAGTTGGCTAAACTACGAAAGCTCTGATTTCCTTATTGCACTATAAGGATACGTAGGCAGGAGAATTCAGATTCTTCGTGAGCTACCTTATCTATTCCTATCTTATTTATCAATCTACCTTATTCATCAATCGATAATTCTTCATTCATCCAATATATACCATCTTTTTTAGATCAATCATACTTCTCCTTGGACTCATTGTCTATCCTTTTAGGATGTCTTAACGACAGTCCATCTCATCAATCGAGAGTTGTTTAGGACTATGCCCAAACACTTAGTTCAGTCTTTCTTTTTGACTTTACCCTATAATGGAGGTCTTACTAGCCCACATACCGGTAAATGCCTACCTTGCTCTCTGATTCAGAGTTTATCTCTTTCTTGGATCCAAGATACTATTCTCATTTGATCTCAAATTGTTTGTTCCCCATCCAGTGATACATTATTCCTGGTACTATACAGTACTGCAATCAACCTATGAAATTGGGTTTGTCTTGTGAGTCCCCTGCCGCTTAGACAAATACCTTTTGTTACCATTCTGTTGGTACAAGTTATACTTTTCACCACTGTATATCTCTCTCTCTATTTCTCGTGGTTCCGAACTACGATTGCTTTGACTTTCTCATTGCACAATGAGAATACATAGGCATGAGGATGTGAATTCATGGCGAGCATACTTCTAATTATTCCTCCTTTGCCTTAGGGAATAATTCATATCTTTCATTATCCATTATCTACCTTCGATCATAAATCGTACACCCAGTGACATATTATTCCTTTGACATCGAAATACACTTTCTTTGGAATTCCATGCATACCCTTTTAGGACGTATAGGGAAAAGTCCGCATTTCTACCTAGAGTTGTTTGGGCTACGCCCTCAAACACTTAATTCCTCCTTTTTTGGCTAATCACCTTATAGTGGCGGTCCTACTGGTCCACGCATCGGTTAAAGTTGTTTCCCTCTATGGTACGAATCTCATTTCTCTTATGGATTCCAATACACTTTCACCTTTTGATTTCAAACAATACTTCTCCAGTCACTTATCACATATTCAATTCTGTGACTTTGGTCACTTCATTCCGTTCATCCCCGCGACACACTCATATTCTACCTTCTTTCACTCCATGTGATATACCAGTTATCTTTGAGTCAAATATACTACCCCTTTGTGCTCCTTCTTGCGTCACCTTGTGAGCCAAGAGATGTTTGGGACTGTGCCCAAACACCTATTTCTTCGTCTTTTTGGCTTTACCCTATAGTGGCGGTCTTACTAGCCCACGTACTGGTAATAGTTACCTTACTCTTGGGTTCATTTTTTCACCCTTGTTGGAGTTCAAATCATACAATTCTTTGGTTCAGACCATACTTCGATCACACTTCTTTTCATCTCCTGCCTCTAGTTCCTTGAACTACGAAGCTCTGAATTCCTCATTGCACTATGAGGATACGTAGGCATGAGGGCCCCAATCCTAACCGAGCACTTTATCTATTCTCTTTCCTTTTCCCATTCTTTTGCAAATAATCTTTGGATATAACACCTATTCGAGCGAGAACAATCAAAACGATTCACATGGAGTACCATGGATGTTTGGGGTGCTAATACCTTCCCCTTGCATAAGCGACTTCCTTACCCAATATATCTCTTCCCCCCGGGTTTTATCGATGTTTTCCCTTTCCTTCTGGAATAAATAAAGTTCGATGGCGACTCTGTTGTATGTTTGAGCGTGTGATATGTTCGGGTATATTTCCGCTAGCTTCACCTCGCAAATCTATAGTTTAGCAATTTGCGGTCCGATATCGACTCATATCCTTTTATTCTATGACCATATATGGGTTGCTTTTTCTTTTGCAATCGACATAAATATTTTTAAGAGCTTGAATTATTTAAAAAATACATATAGTTCTCGTAGTTCATGTCGAATAAATCAATCGGGTATCGTCATAAGATATACTATCACGACCCTTTATCCTTGTAAAACTACTCACTCATAGTGAGGTAAACAACAATTAAGCAAGTAAAAGGTATAGCATGCAAAGTAAATAAAGTAAAGAAATTTTAATTAAAGAACCTGAATAAAAGAAAGCTGGAAATTAAAAAGTGTATAGAAGTAACAAGTCATTCCCTTTTTCCTCAAGCTCAAGTGCACTATTTATACAAAAACTATCAATTAATCACTCATAATCACATATAATTTCATGCAAAATATTAAGAACCATTAGCATTAAGTCTTAGGAAGTTTCAGATGTCCAAAAGTCACAAAAACGCCTAAAAAACTCATGATTTCGTAACTATCGTTGGGTTTAACACGGGTGTGTCACCTGGCCGTGTCAGGAAACATGACATGTGTCAAAGGACACGTTCAGCCCGTGTATCCCCGGTTATAGTGCATCAACTTTGGGCAAACACGACCTATGTCAGCTAACACAATTGAATTATGTTGGACATGGGTATTTTGTATGGTGAGGGCTCCTTTTTGGCGATCCTTGGTCTTTTTCACTCCAGTTAGGTTCATTACTCTCTTATTTGCTAAAAACATCAAAATAACATAAAAAGGTATAAAATTGAACTAAAATGATGAAAACACACGAGAAAGCGGGAAGGAAATAAGCTAAAAACATGACACAATAATCATTTATCAATTCTCGGGTCACTCTTTTGGTGTTCACGACTAGAGTTCATACTCTTTTCAACTTTAGACTTTTAACATAGCATTTCCTAGAGATTTATTGGTCACCCTGGACTACTCCAACCCGCCAATTACACAACGCGTATTTCATGCATAAATATATGATAAACAGAGCAACACCCAACTAGTTGATAGTTGGTCGCCTAATGACAAGTTGTCATTACATGACTTTTATAAGTATTTGTAATGAATTCAATGAAATTTAAAGTTAAAGATGAGCTACATATGAAGAAGTATGAAGAAAATGAAGAAGTCGAAGAAATAGAGCAAATTCAAGAAATCTGGAAGAAATTATGAAGAAACGAGCAATTTTCACCATAATTTACATCTTGATGTTTGTCCATAAATTGATCATATTTGGAGTTCCGTGACTCGTTTTGAGACGGAGGGTTTTTCAAAATGAAGATAAAAGAAATATCTAGCTTCTGGAATAATCATGCAAGTAATGGAAAGTATCGCGTGTGCGATGCTGCGTGTTCAAAAATCATGTACGTGATGGAAAAATCACACGCACGATGGGGTTGTTTTCTAGGCTTTTCTGACGCATTTGACTGTTTTAAAAGGGGAAGTTTGATACTTTTTCAAGGGTTCTGAATTTTACATATTTTGGAAAGGGTTTGCAGCATCTGAAGTGATTTTGGAGAGTATTTGAAGCCATTGAAGGTAAATTCTTCAAGGGATTTCTTATGCAACCTTCTTATTTGTTTATGGTGTTGTAATTTGAATAATGAGTAGCTAAACTCCTCTAGGTTAGATTGTGTTTTAATGAACCTATTTCAATATTGTTGGGCAATGTGTTTATTTGACTTTGCATGAATGCTGTAATTTATAATCTTATTTAATTGTTTCTTGTCATGATGCTTTTTATGTGAGACACTCTTTTAATCTGATTTTGGGCACATAGGGAATACTGGCCATTAGTCTATGTGTTGGACCTAGGGTAATTGTCATGCTTACGCTAGTTAACTAGGAATAAGAAACCATAAGTAGTGGCTAGTGAATTAACGCTCTGTTGCATCGCCTAATCCTACTTACGCTAGTGGACTAGGGATAGGAAGCTCCGAGTAGTGATTAGTGAACTATATTGCAAGGGATTGGTTATAGTAATTTTTCTAATTTGTCGTGGGATTATATTGATGAGATTATTCATGTAAGGCATCAAACATCAATAATAGAGAACTAGAGGATTTTGTACACAACTTGGTTGCTTCCATAATTATGTTTGAACTCTTTGTTTATTTTTGCTTTGAAATTTGAACCCCTTTCCCCTTTACTATTTTCTACGCATTGCACATTGTTTGTCTTGTTAAAAAGTAGTCCATATTGATTCGATACTTTATTATTGTGACACTATCGGTACACTTTCTAAGAAGTCTTCATCGCCCTACGATCATATTATAGGAAGATGGGGGGTTTTATGACCAGATACCTAACATTTATCTCCTTGGCTTGTTCTCTCACCCCGAAGGTTAGTGTTATGTAACCATTTACTTGTACTTGCTCCCTAGAAAACTCAACCAGTGACCCTTTGAAAGCTTTTAGATCATTTGGATCAAGGTTAAGCCTCTAAAATATGTCCCTGTAGAGGATATATGTGGAGCTTCCTTTATCTACCAAGTCTCTTTTGATTTCTCTGTCATCGCACCTCAAGATGATGACCATGGGGTCGTCGTTGTAAGGATGGATGCATGCAACATATTTTTATAAAAAAAACAATCTCGACTTTTGGTGCCTTGGTCTCTCCTACTTTTGAATCTGTGGGTAGAACCTCTATAGTTAATATCTCGCGAGCATATCTTCATCGGGAAGAACTATTCTCTCCTCCCCAACAAATCCTCATGCAATAGTATTTAGGGTGTGGTGCGGAGTCTTATCGCCATATTCTTTGCACAACTCATTTCCCTTTCTAGACTCGGGGCTTCCAACGTCGCCACACCCGCGAGAGCTAGCACGCCTGACCTTTGGTAGGAGACTCCTTTAACATATTTCTTGAGGTGACCCTCCAGGATCAAGCGTTATATCTCCTTTTTAAGCTGGTAGCAATCTTTTGTGTGGTGTCCCTTAACCTTGTGGAACTTACATCATCATCTAGGCTCAGACCCTAATACTTCTGCTTTTGGAGCTAAGGGCGTAGGGATATTATGAAAATGGAGAACCACCTGCTAAATTTGCTCGAGACGAGTGTGTAGGGGCGTAAAGCTCTCAAAGGCTTTTCCACCTCGCTTAAACATCGTATTTTACCTAATAGGAGATGTGTATTTCCTCTTCTAAGGGTGTTGTAAGCCTTCGGCCTTAAGAACATGCTCTTTCACGTCACATGACTTCTTCGTGACATTACTATTCTCTCCCTTTAAATGACAATATGCCCTTGTGACCACCTTTTCTAATGAAGATGCTGGCCTTTGGGTGAGGAACTCGTTAAAGTGCCCTACTTTGAGAACATTTTAAAATTCTCCTACAAACATTTCTTAGTTAGGGTAGACGATTTTTATAGTGGATTCGTTGAAACAGACTAGGTATTCTCTCAGTGACGTTGAGGGTCTTGCATAATGTTAAACAGACTGGTCATGGACATCTTTCTATGTCGACTTGTTATGAACTGGTACATGAGTTTCTTCACCAGATCCTGGTAAATAGATATAGAAGCTCGGGGTAGGCCCATGTACCATCGTAAGGTTTCATCCTTGAAAGTTCCAGATAAAAAATTGCCCTTCAGAGAATCGGTCACTCTGATGATGGTTATCTACTGTTAATTTAGGTAACATGCTCGTAAGGATCTCTACATCCATCAAATTTTGGCAAGGAATAAGGCTTGAAACCTCCAGGTACATGTGTTTCTTATATCTCACTTGAGAGTGGTTGGGGATCCAGAACTTCCATCTTTTATCTGGTGGTAGCCTCTTTCTGGCATTGTTGAATGTTAAGGATGTTATCCTATAGAGTTTAGTTTTAACAATGCAACTCGTCCATGGTAGTGTGCATCTCCGTCATGGTGTTAGGATCGTTATTACCTCCGGTATCCTCCTGTGCGGGGCAATGTATCCTCCTAGAAAACATGATTGGGGACGGTTAGGGCTAGGAGTGGAGACTTTGGTGAGCGTAAAACTGGTGGTAATAATGGAAGGTGTGGCTCAGGTTAGATTTACCGGGGGCGCGGTGGGTTCCATTGTACTTGCTAAAAAAGTATATATGTGTGGAACCTTTAGGCTAATAGGGGTGGCCATATGCTTTTGTGATTTTGGGTATTAGGGAAAGCTCCCGGGGTGATGAGCCTATTTTGGAGGTGTTTTCTATGTGGTTATAGCAAGCTCGCAAGGATGAGAGTCTATGTTAAGGTTTTTTTTTAATATCATGTTGTCCTCATCCACCCTAAGGGTGGGGTATTTATTAGGGCTCATGAGCCTGGATTTGGGGAACTCCTAAGAAGTAGTAATTATCTCACCTGAAATAGGGAACCTGTTGACTACCTATTTCTTAGAGAATCATGGTCATGACTTCTTCCATATGTAGTTATGGACTGTATACATGTCATCATTCCCATTTTCCTATCAGGGCAGATCATTTAACGAGTGGAAGTCATGTCTAGGCGTCACCCTTTGGGTGGGTGCCTAATAGGGGCAGGTCCTTGTATTGTCCATGCTGGTCTTTCACAAATATATCAATACATTTATATTGTTTTAATTTAGGAAATTATGTCCATGATTAATATTTGGATTTTATTTAATTATGTTATAAACTAAAATGAATTAACATGGATTTAGTTTTATTTTATTTTTTTCCACGTACTTATGTACCCTTAGAAAAATTAAATGTGTTTATTCATTTTTAATAAGTAGTTTATTTCATACCGTGTGAGTAGAACTAGTTTATTATGTTGGTGTGTACATGACATAAAGACAATTATGTGTCTAATTTCTTAGCTTAAATCTTGCGAACACTTTATTTTACAATTAGGATAATTTAATAGTCCTTTGAAGTAGTTTTGGACAATTCAAATAATTTAATAGTCATTTGAAGTAGTTTTGGACAATTCAGAGTGAGTTGCAATACTCATAATAACAAATGATCCCTAAATGAACTTATATCTTACTTTGTGCAAGAGGAAAAAGAGATGATGAGAGAGATGACTAAAAATGCTCACTTGGCTACTAGCTCACAAAATAAAAGGAAGAAGTATGTGAAAAACTTTTCTCAAAATAAGAAGGCAAATGAGTAATCTAAGGAGTCTGCATGCTTCTTTTGCAAGAAACGGAAACTTGTGAAGAAGGATTGTTCCAAGTATGTTGCATGGCGTGAAAAAGGGGTAATTTTCTCAATTTTATTTGTGCTCTACTCCAATAACAATATGAATTCTACAAAGTCAAAATTCATCGATATCAGATATCTTTTTGTAAAAGAAATAGTTTTAAAAAAATATAGTTTGATAGAACATATATGGGCATATTTAATGCTAAATTATCCACTAACCATAGACTTGACATCTAATACTTTTCATGTGCATCTTGCTAACATGAGTCCTATTTTTGATATTGCCTTAGATCAGTGAGAGTTTTTTTAAATATATAATATATATATATATATATATATATATATATATATATATATATATATATATATATATTATATAATATATATATATATATATATATATATATAATATATTATATATATATATATATATATATAAAAGTTCAACAGATTAATTTAATTTACAGTGAAATGGTTAATCACATTTTTTTAAATAAATGACACTAATTATTTTTTCAATTGAATTAATCATATTTTTATATATAATTAATCGCTGTTGCTGTAAAAAAAGTGTTCGAGAAATACTTTTCTTATTTTTTATCTGGGTATGTGGAGTTGGTATTTGGATGAAGCAGGTGTGGTACTCAGTTTGTGATTAAAAAAGTGTATTATATACAAGTTCATTTTAGTTTTTAAGTAAAATATTATCCGTTTATTTGGCTAGAAAAAAATATGGAATATAACTTAGATATATCTACATTTTAGATTTTAGAAAGAATTATCATTGTCTCGTGAGAAATCGATACTAATAAGTTGTAAATCATCATTTGAACTCGAACTATGATATTTATATTCATATGAAAAAATTTAATGGTTATTATTACTTTGTCTAAAAATATATATATTATTAATTAACATAAATTTAGAATAAAACCAACTATGAGTGTCACTACTTAGCCACTAGTATAAAATCAAAATAAAATTATATGTGAAAAAACATCATATCAAAACCTACCAATCTTGTATTGAAAGCTCAAAACCATTTAAAACAATGGAATGAACACAAAAACTATCCTCTAATGATTTTCTTCCCATTAAATATATATTGTGGGCAATGAATGTGGTTTGAACATAGCTTTCAAAATCTTCTTGTAGGTTAACATTGAAAATGAAACTTCCCTAGGCTTAGCGTGAAGAGTTATACTCCAATACATTCTATTACTCCACGTCATCATTCATACCCTTACCCTCCAAAAACACCTTTAAAGTTTCAACCCTTCTTATTCTCCTCTCACCTTATTCAACTCATTCAAATCACAAACCAAACCAAAAACACTTTCTCTATCAAAAAATGGAGGGTCTTATTCCATTTGTGTACAAAGCCGTAGTCCAATACAAAAATGGCAAAGAAAGGACTAATATAAGTTCTTGGTTTTGTGACTCACCTTCTTATTCTTACATGAAACTTCCCGCCGGTGACTCCGGTCGGTTTCAAACCGTTTTTTCTTCTTCTTCGTCTTCCTCAAACCCTACCAAAGTCGTAAAATCTTCTTCGGGCGATGATGTCCGTTCACCGCGTCGCCGTTCTATCAATTCGCATAGGGTTTCGACATGAACATGACTTCTTGTATTGTGGTGCTTGAATGAATGTGGTTTGTTTGATTATTGTTTTTCTTCTTATAATGTTTAAGTGTTCATGTTTGTGTTGTGATTTGCATGTTCAAGTGTGTGACTAACCTAAAAAAGGAGTCATACGTTTGTGTTGGTGCTTGGTGTAGTTTGTTAGCATTGTGCAATTGTAAATATTGGTTATGAATGCTTGTGGTAATATTGTATGTGTTTCATGGCCAAAGGGTCATAAAATGTTATATATTGGATATGTTTCCTTGATCAAAGGTGTGATATCATAGAAACAATGAAAAGTTATGTTAATTGCTTCTTTATTATGGTTAGTGGTTTGATTGATTTTTATGCATTCGTGGTTTTTTTGGGGTGGTGAGTATTTTTTAGATTTTATTTACATTCAAATTTTTGGGTTCAAAATTTGAGAACTTTTGCTCTATACAAATATGGGTAGGAGTTAAGTTGTTGATTTTATATTGTAGATATGAATTTCAAGTTAAATTCTCTTTTTTATATAATAACTTAAAACGCAAGAAAAATAAATAAAAATACAAAAAATCATATCGGAGCCACAAGTTTACAAACATATTTATTTTATTTTAAGCTAACTTGTGCCCCTAGAACTAAAGAGGGGCACAAGTTAAGAACTAAAGAAGAACTAAAGAAGGTAATGTTATGTTGGAAATTGTGTTTTGATTTTAATAAAAATATAAAATTAATTTTTTAATTGTTTTTTCCAATATAAATTTTTTATAATTAGGTTTCTTAACTTGTGTCCCAAGGACACAAGTTTGGGGCACAATTAGCATTACTCTTTATTTTATTAAAATAAAGGTGAAATATATTTCAACACCAGTCTATATAATATTTTGTTTTTTATCATTACCAACAAATTTTCTTACACCTTTTTAAAAAGACATTTTCTTGGAATGATCAATGATATAGAATTTCTCTTTGACAAATCCCCCAAGGAGTAATTAGTTGTCTTTTATTAAATATACTATTTTAACTCAAAAAAATGTTTTTGATCACTATCATCTAACAAGATTTACATACAAAAAATTGTTTAGAATATTGTTTGTTTGTTTACTTTATAAAAGATGGCGTGTAAAACATTCTATTATCATATGCCTTTCATTGAAATCTCACTCATAATATTTATTTATTCATTGAAGTAACATCAAACCTAATCCAATATGAAAATATTAAATAATGCTGGTTTTTTTAAATAATCCCTTAAAATTGTAAAATGAGAATTAGTCCTTTGAATTAACAAAGAAATGTTAGTCACCCCCCTCAAGCTACATTATAATTTATATGGCAAATATAGTAAATAGGACTGTATAAAAAACCGAACCAAATGACAAATAAACTAAAACAGAACCGAAATCAAAAACAGAAAATGTTAAAAACACATTTAAAAACTTCTATTAAAAAAAATCAAAAGAAAAAATTAAATCGATTTGTTCTTTAACAAATGATTTGGCTTGAAAAAAAAATATCTTCCAACGATATGATAAGGTTCTGAGTTTCGAAATGGTATACCAAATCAATGATTTTAGTTCGATCCAGTTTTAGATCTATTGAAACGGTTCGGTTCGACTGACCTTTTACTATAGTTTGGTTCAGTTTGATCGGCTTTCTGACTATATTGTACCATGATCAACCCTACTAGTAACAGTTAACCATGTAAATAGCATGAATTTCAAATCATACACAAGTGAAATGAGAGCTCCACAATCTCTTTTTAAGGTTTTCAGGATACTAAATTACTAAACAAGATTATGTACAACAGCAAAAATGTAGCATGAGTGAGATAATTTGCCTACATTAAGAAAGAAAAAATCACAGAATCATATCCAAAGCTAAAATTAAATCGAAACTCTACAACTAGATTGAGGCGGGATTTTTTTTTAACCAAGAACTGAATTGCAGCGAGATCACTACGATAACTGAAATACTAAACTGACACCTCAACAACCACCTATCAAGAGTTTCGAGAAGGGACGGTAAAGAAAATTTAGCCCCCCGCGTCAGCGTCAGGAAGATATCGAAGAAACTGTGATGTGTATGATAGTCAGGCTACAGGCTAGACTGAGGCCAGTATCCAAAACATCACATGTGATGATATTGCGGTAAGAAACCAGGTGACGAAAGCCATGGCTACAGAAACCTGATACCTGTGGCAAGGGATTATCTTATGAATCACGCACATATCCACGTCTCTTGTATATAAAACTACAACTCCGGCTGATGAGCATGCAGCTGCTAGTGACAAAATGGCTGTTACCTGTATATAGCATAAGTCACTACAATGATTTCACAAAATAAAAAATGTAATGCCATAGAAGAAGATGAGAAAGGTTACTGACGGTGTAAAATGAGATTTGTACTTCAGATTAAAGACGTATTCGGTGTTCGACGCGTGTTGGTGAATGACATAACACCAACAAGCGTTGTTATATTCTATTGGTTCTACGTGTGAGTGCCATGTGAGTGAGTGCCATGTGAGTGTTAGTGTCGTGTTTCTGGTGTTTGTACCTGTGTCTATTGGTTCTACGTGTGAGTGCCATGTGAGTGTTAGTGTCGTGTTTCTGGTGTTTGTACCTGTGTCCGTGCTTCATAGATTACTAGTTAGCAATTACCAACAAAAAATTAGAACCAGTTGAATACTTGTTCAATTGAATAATGTGTATTATTATGTTAAGCATATTTTTGAGTTGTTTCATTTTATAAAGTAAACTTAGTTATCCACATGAAAATAGGAAAAAGAGTGGTCTGACTATTACCCAATCGCCAACAACAAACAGGCTAACAAGAATTGGATTTTGCAAGTCTCTCTTTTTTCTCAAGGCATAAATATCAAGACATGCAAGTCCAAAGCTCCAAAGCACCTGAAGTCCCATTGATGCTGTTAAATAGCTGAAAAAAGGATGCAAATATCCGAGAGTTACATTCCCGAAAAAACATGACAATTAATTTAGGCAATAAAAAAAGAAAACATTTTGACATTGAGTTGTAACATTTGACAATTAATTTAGTATATATTCATTCTTTTCTTCTCTCTTTCCCAAAGAAAAGAGCCATTAGAATTAGAAACTCAGAACAGAGCATGTGAGATCAACAACGAGAAGTCTAAACACCCAAAATATAAATTGAGCCATTTGAATATTTGGGAGAAACAAAAATGAAAGGAATCAGCAATCGAAAAACACAAGTACATGAAGAATAGATGAATGTCACCAAATTTGTCCTGTTTTAAAACAGGGGAGGCACACAATTCATTTTATAGCCCCTGCAACAAGCAAATCAGAAACCGATAAGAAAAAGAGGATGAACTGGCTAGAGATTTGCAAGGAGGTTGTAGAAGTAGCAGACAGAAATGTTCTAACTTAAGAAGAGAGAACTTTAGAGAGTAAAGGCAATTGGAAACCGATTAAAATAAAAGGATCACGGAAGCAACGGCATTATTACCATAGTGTTTCAGATTTTATAAAACTCAACAAAGGAATATTGGTGGAATAAGTGATAAGTCACATAGGATAGTATTGTGGTGATATTATGTCCAAATTAAAGAGCGTTAGATGGGGAAAAAGAAAATATAACATTGAAACTATATAAACTTAAATTAACACTGGTTTAAAGCAAAGGGATTGTAACAAAATATAAACTTGAGCTTTTGTTACCAATATTAGACTCATTACCGTGTATGTACATATGTATGTAATATAATAAAACATAAAAATGTAATGAAATATATTAACTAATCTCAAGAGAAAATCTAAAATACTCCAAATTACACATAGGGAAGATACTGTTAGATACTTTGCATTCATAATAGAGATTGGATTTAGAACTGTCAATATGAGCCTGCCACAATTCTTGTAGAATGGCGCTTCAAGGAAACCAAAAGCCCAAGTTGCAACATGTTAGAAGAATCAAAGAATAAGACCCAACTATTTATTATTAGGATAAGAATCATAGATTAGGATTTGAATTAGTCAATGTTGTCAAATAGCGGCAATTGAAGTGCTATGGCACTATAGCATAGTGGATTTTGATGAATCCACTATGAAAGCCGGGACACTCTCAAAACCATAACCCAGCCCGCCCTATTTACAGGGTTGGATGAACTTCCCAGTGAGCAAGAGTGTTCGGATGTCAGTCCATGGGCCAATAATCATTTTGACACCACCAAGAATCTAAAATGCTAACAGACTTAAATAGCTCTATTAATTTCTCAGGAAACTCGAAGCATATAAACATGTCATGACATAGCCCAAAAATGTCATACACAATGTGGTGAAGATCTTACTGTGACACAATATGCAAGAAAGCCATTTTTAAAACTGCAGAACACAACAACAAATATGTCCTAAAGTTGACAAGTAGATTCCATGATTAATTATATTTTCTTCAAATTAAGGTCTGAAAATGATTAAAAAACGCATCTCCTTTATGCATTCTGACAATCATCTCTATAGGTTTTTTATTTGGCAGTAGTGTGTAATTCATTTCTTTCAACTTTTAACCATAGAAACATCTGAAAAGAGGAGCAAAAAACCTAGTCCACGTCACAATACACATCAAAACATACACGAAAGTTTCTTGATCACATAGGGTAGACAACGGAAATTGCAGCCATTAAAATCCTTAAAACATCAACTAAGAAGCCCACATTTTCGCATCAACCAGTGATATTTAACAGAAAAACATACTGATAAACATTCTGTCTCATATCTACACAGCTTCCGCAATCGGATACAAATGATCAACATTTTTCACACGCATACTCGGTGTATGTCACCTATGCATGATGAGAGTCAATGTCCACCCATAACATATGTGCAAACTACAATGCAGAACTCATTCTGATAATCAGGCATTTACATGTTCCCAAGCTACCATCACTAACAAAATCATGACATTTTCAACTTGAAAAATATCATAATGGTAATTCTATCCAAGGCAATAACTCAATTCCCTAACAAAGACCTCCTCGGTTAAGTAGTTGGAAAAGTACAAAGTGGAAATTTTGGAATGAATAGAACATCGTTGTCTTACTTTTTATTCTCTTAACCCGCTGGTTCAAGTGGAAAGGATACCTAGTAATCCGTTGTCTTATGTTTAGCAATAACATTGATTGATCATCAGTCACATCCTTTTCATGCAACCCTTTATTCATTTTCAGAAACCAACAAACCCTAATTAAAGCCCTACAATACAAGTCTCATCAAAAGCAAAGAAAATAAGTATAACCACTTTGAGCAAACAAACAATGATCCAACACCAAAACTAACCAAAAAAAAACCTTAATTTCAAAACAAGTCAAAGAAAATAAAAACAGAAACAAGCATAAAAATGCAATCTTTACTTTAAAATACGAAGAAAAGAAGGAAAGAAAACTAACCAAAAAGCGGTATAGGTAGAGAAGCCAAAAGAAGTAACCATGACGCTGATGGAAGCAGCACCAAATGCACATTGTCCAAACCGCAACAAGAATCCACTCACTGTTCCAGGTCCACCCAACAATCTCTTCATCATCCTCCTTCTTCTGCTTCAAATTTTTCTTCTGTAGCTTTTATGAAGAGGAATAAAAAGAAACGAAACCCTAATTTTCGAAATTGTTCGATTATGGGAATTTTTCTCTTCCGCTTTCTGTATCCATTGGAGAGAGACAGAGAGAGAAGAAATGTGAAATTTTACGTTTTATTTTGTGTATTTGAATAAATTAAAATAAATTAATATGAAAATAATACAAAATAAATTAGATATAAATGTTAAAATATCGAAGTGTTTTTTTCCATCATTTTATTTGTTTTTTATTGTAATTGAGAAAGTTTTGTTTTTAAATTGTTTTTGTTGGCCTGTTGCTGCAAGTAGGAGTGGGTGGGTTGTTTCCTTTTTCTCTATAGGAAAGATACATTGTTATTTTCTATTTTGGCAAAAGTGAAAAATAAAATTATAGTACTATTCTTTTTTTAGTCTAGAAAATTCAAGTACTATTCACTTTTTTTCAAGAGCTCATATCATTTCCTCAAAATTCTTGAGCCTAAATCGAGTGAAAAAGTCTTCATTTTTGTTGGTTGAATCAAATATAAATTTACAAACTCTTGCTTATTCATAGGAGGCGTGGCTTCAAAGATAATTTTTGTATTTTTTTCACCTATCTTTTCTGTTTCAAATCTAAGAAAAAACGAAAACTTTGTAAAGCCACTAGAAAAGTTATTATGATAAGAGGAGAAAAACACTTGAATTCCAAGAGAAGATCATGTATATTTGAGAGTTACTCTGGTGACTGATGTTGGTCGTGCTTTGAAATCTCGAAAGCTCACGCCACGTTTTATTGGTCCTTATCAGATTACAAAACGAGTAGGAGAAGTGACCTACATAACGACTTTACCACCGTCTCTTTCTAATCTTCACGATGTGCTTCATGTGTCTCAACTTTGGAAGTATGTTTCAGATCCGTCTCATGTGGCTCAAATGGATGATGTGCAAGTGAGAGATAACTTGACTATGGAGGCATCACTGATGTGAAACAATGACCGAGAAGTGAGACGACTAAGAGGTAAAGAGATCGTCTTGGTGAAGGTTATTTAGGGAGGACCTGCCGGTGGGAGCATGACGCGGGTGCTGGAGAGTCGGATGAAAGAGTCTTATCTAGAATTGTTTAGTTCAGATAATTTTCAAAGGCAAAAGTTCTATAAGTAAGGAAGAGTTGTAACATCTTGTTTCTTTAAATTATTTATTTAAGTGAATTTATGTTTTATTTATTTAATTAAATAAATTTTATATATATTTGATTGATGTATTGATGTTTTGACATGTTTATGCTATGTTGGATTGGTAGAAAAGTATTTAGTTATTTAATTAAATAATTAGATAATTAAGTAATTAGTTATTTAATTAAATAATTAGATAATTAAGTAGTATTAAATTAAATGGAAAATAGAAACTACGAGGAAAATAAGGTAAGTGGTGAGAATTATAATAAGTTAGGGCAAAGTACAATTATTAAAAGATTAATTTTTTTTAATAAAAAGGGATTAGAAACTCTAAGAGTGGTCACCGCATATTATTTTGGAAAAAGAGGCAAAGTGAGAACAAGGGTTTGGGAGAAAACCAGCATAGTCAAAGCTTAGAGTTGTTGCTACAAATTCAAGGTAGGGGGATTACTCTAAATATGATGTTAAATACATGATGGATATGGAGAAGTCCTTAATCTCAATTAGATTTTTTTTTCCATATTTTCTTTCGATGTTAAATGTTTGATGATATGGATGAAACTATTATGATAACATGATGTGATTGTTGTAATTATTTTGAATTTCGTGTGATGATTTACCATGAAAATTAGATGTTTGTATTTCTAAAAATGCTATGAGTTGTGTTCATATGGTTGACGTGAATATGATGAATAAAGTGTTAAAACTTGTGATTAATTGATGAAATCACGTGTTAATCAAATGGTATATAATATTGTAATGATAACATGTTATTTTTCTAATACTTATGATCGATTGGAGGGTCTGGGTGGAAAAATCGGAGTTTTGAACTGAACTCCATAGCAGAATGTGATTCTGATTTTGTAACAGAGCTGACGAGCGTCAGCTGCGTGACGGCTTAGTCATCATGTGCCTTAAGACGCTGACGGACATCAGCGGTCTGACAGGGAGACGGTCATGGTCTCCAGGAAAGCATTAAGCTTTGCCGATAGTGACAGAGGTGACAATTAGAGAAAAAGGGTGATGACGGGCGTCACCCAGGTGACAACCTACCAGTCATCGTGTTAGTGGGTGCATTATGGCATGTTGAGTTGGACTTTTGGTGTTGCTTTGTCGTGCGATCAATGTTTGGCTGTTGGTTGGTGTGTTTTGATGAATTTTGTTTGATTAATCTAATGACGTTGAGTTGTGTTAGTGAGGAGATAATTATGTGATTAACATATAATTGAGATTGCGGTGGATAGTCCAATTGTGTGGACTACTTTGATATTATTATTTACAGTTAGATGTGGAATTATAAATCCGTTATTGAGTTAGTGTGGTAGTGCATTATATTGTGCATGAATCATATGTTGTTGTTGTGAAAGAGACGAGTCTCAATTTTATTTGTTGGGACTAATGATTTGTTCATAGCTCAGATGAGCGGGCTCATGGTTAAGATATTAGGAGTCGGTTCGTACGAAAAACCTTTGTTGAGTTGGTACCACATGCATGAGTTGAGTCGTTGTCACATTGCATTTGATAAAGGTTGTGTCGATGAGTTTTTTTGGGTGTTATTAAGTAATTGTTGTATTGATTTATGTAATTGAAATGTATGAAAGTTGATGTTTTACCTTTAGGCTACCATTGTATTCTTTAGCACCACTATATATTTTGAGTGTATTCTCACCCATTTGTTTTGTTGTGGTATTTTATGCTCCTTCTTGGGGGTACAAACAAACAGATAAGATGAGTAGCTGATTTAGGGATGAAGGATGACGTTGAGGCTATTTTCCTTTCCATTCTTATGCGTTTTAGATTATCGTTGCTCTGATCTGTAACACTAGGCGGACGAACGTCATGTTTTATTTTATTTTGAGTTATTGTTGCGAGATTAAATATTATAACTCCTGATTTTGAGTTGATTTGATGTTGAAGACATATTGCTCGACTTGATTTTAATTTTAAATAAAAATTATATTTGAACTTATTTGCTTGAGCAGTAGTTTTTAATGATTATTTCCGCTGCGATGAACCTAAGTAAAGGTGAACATGTGATGACAAATGTTTTGAATTAGATGTTTTATTTTAAGAAGTGTTACATAGCAGATTAAGTGTGGAGATTGTGTGACATCCTTATGTGAAATAATTGTTTATAATTGATTTATTTTGTATAATTTCGAGTGAAGGTTTTAGGGTGTTACAGTCAGCCTCTTACAAGTGTTATTGGATGTGAAGGACGTTGTCCTCCAGAGTCTAATTTTGGCGACATATGTCATCCATGGCGGCACACATTTTTGCCATGGCATCCTCATTGTTAGGACTGATGTTGGTTGGAGTTTCTACTTTCTTGTTCACTTTATTGGAGTTTCTCTTTATTTAACTAAGCTTCCATATAATTAATGATCTAGGACACATCAATCCCCATATTTTGCGAGTGGGTAACACGTAGTTTTATCCGACCCATCATAATAATAAAATGGTAAATGCTATCCAGAACAGACAAATTAATAGATGCATAAAAGACCTGCTTCGAGCGATATGTTGTATCACTTTTTCTTAGTGAGCTATGTTATGCCTTATGCGGACCCTTTATAAATATATGATTAGAAGTAATTTAATTATTTTACTTCAGTCTAAAACCTTTATAATTATGATTATGATTGTTTTATTTGTATTTTTCATGATAAATTGTTTTCATATATAGCACACAATTATACTATATAAATTTTTATTTGATTGTAAAAAAAGTTTAGATGAGTGGAGGCTCATCAGAATCATGAAAGATATTAAGGTTTAGAGAATGTTTATAAAAATATTTAAAAATCACCAATTAAAGATATTTTTAATTTGCACTGAGAGTTGAACCTACGATTTTTAAACTTTATAAATGTGATACTATGTTATTAAATTATTTTCACAAATTATTTTTTATACCTATAAAGAGAGAGTGTGTTTTTTTAAATTATTTTTTATAATAAATTTTTCTTAAAAAATAAATTTTATTATAAAAGTGATCCAATATATTTAAAATAAATAATAAAAATATAGTGGAAAGATTTGATATATCAATCAATCAATATTATTAATGGGATGAATTGATCTTAAATTAGATAAATTATTTATAGGATGAATCGGGTGATTCTTTATGAATCAAGTTGTCACCCTTCAGTACAATTAATAGCACACAAATTAATGTACGCATGGTTTTGGTTTTTAAGCCATTTATATATGCACACAACTTACTACCTTTTTTATAAGGTAATGTTAATTAGTGTTATAAGGAATTAAGAAATTCATAAATACAATTTTCATATTGAATAAACTTTTTATTTTGAAAATTATGCATCGATTTAATTAAGAGTTTTTAATTAAAAAAGAATTAACACAAATTTTTTATTTATAATTTCTTAACATGTATTTTTAAGATACAGGTTAATAGTGTTCTTTTTATAAATTTAATTAATTACAACTTATTATATTTCTGGTCTCTGATAAAAGTAAATTGTTTTATTTATAATTGATATGTTAAGCTTCAAATATATATCATATAAATCAATTATTTATTGAATCTAAAAATAATTTTTTATACATAGATTTGAGACAAAAAAAAACACTTTTGATCCGTAAAAGAGCATAAGAGATATAGTATACCTTCCAAAGTTTAAATAGAATGATATATAATGAAATCCATTTTATGCATGGTATAGAAATGCAGAAAAAAATGAAAATTTATTGTATACAACTTTATTTCATCACATTTCAATGATTTATAAAACTCTTAATTTCTATTTTTCGCTCATCTTTATACACAAAGAAATGGAATGTAGTTGGAAAATATTTTCACTACCCGTTTTTTTATCATGAACAAAATTACTTTTTAAGTTTATTGTATTATTGACATATCTAAATTATTTGTAATTTAGTTAAGTTAAATTTTCTTTTCTCTTAATAAGAAACGTGAGAGTATAATTTTTATACCATATATGTGGAGTATAATTTTTATACCAAATATGTGGATAGTAATAAAATTGATAGTTATTTGATCAAAAAAATTTAGAATTGTTCACTACATTTAGGCATGAGGAGATGATAGGCTGACTAACCAGGTCTAACTTACACATATCTTAGTTATTTTAGCTTTTTAAAATAAGAAGTTTTTTTATAAATTTATTTACTTAAAAAAATTAAACTATAAATCATAAAAAAAAATTTAAATCTATCCGATCAATCTATTTGAATAAATATAAATAATTTATTATTAATATTCTATTGTATTTTGTACTTTAAATTTAAATAAAAAAACAAAATTTAATTATCTTGTTGAAGAACTTATAAAAACAGACTTAAAGGTGAACAAATATTTCCATAAATTTAAAATAAATAGGTTTACAAAACTTATATTACGATGTAAGTTTAATAAGTCATTGCAAACAAATATTCAATCTAGTCTATTTAAACATTAGTTGAATTTATTATTTACAAATGTTCAAATAAAATAGACTTTTAAGTAGGCCGATAAGCCAATTAAGTCTTAAAAAAGATCAAACTTAAGACTAAAAAATAAATTTATGATAGACTACATGTGAGACTTAAACTTGGAATTTTTTAGCACACTAAACTCATGCACGTTATATCCTAACTCGTCTTAGATCCCTAACTACATTTCATGTTTTTCTCATCCATCTAGGCAGAATTTTTGAAACTTTCAAATTTTGGATTTTAAAATACATATGCACCAAAATAACACCAAATACAAAGTAAAAAAATATTGATTTCAAAACCCGAGTGCACCCAAACACACCCCAACAAACCGAACCTCATAACCATAAGCAAATCAAAGTTGAAAATATTGAAAATCCCTCAAAATCTATGGAGAATTTCAATCAATCTTGATGAACAAGATTGTTATCACCCACACAATAACAACGAAAATAGAAGAACAATAGAGAAAGAAAGAAAGTAAAGAACGATGAAGGAGAAAATGAATTAAAATTATGCATAGTTTCTCTCTGCCCACAAACGGTGGAAAACTTCTTCTTCACTTTGCAACTGCAAAATACTATGAATACAATGTTATGAATGTTATATTCACTTCATTACAAAAATAAGGGTTACTCCTTCTATTTATAGATTTAGGTTAACTTGGACTTCAAGCCAAATCCCAAAATTATAAAAGTCCAAAATAGCCAACATTACAAAAATAGGCCTAAGTCGAAATCCTATGTGAAGCAACATGCTTCGACACTTCGACACTAACACAACTCAATGCACTAGATGGTTCGACACTTCCCTATTCTATCGAGCAACCTACTTCGACACAAAGAATTATAATTCAACACACCACCTAATTCATTATGTATAAGCTATCTACATTCATCATAACTCTTAGTTTTCTGAACACTTTGACCTGCACTTCCTTCGTCATGATGTCTGCAATCTGATTCTCAGTTCTGCAGTGTTCCAGATTCATTTTCCCATCTGCTACCTGCTCTCGAAGATAATGGAACCTCATCTCGATGTGCTTGCTTCGACCATGTGCTATCGGATTCTTCGCCAAATTGATAGCTGACATATTATCGATCCTCATGGTAATTACTCCATGACTCCTCACTGTTATCTCTTCGACCAGATTCACCATCCATGTTGCTTAACATTCATAAAGAGAAGCAGCTATGTATTCTGCTTCGCATGACGATAATGCCATTAGTGGCTCCTTTATCGAACTCCAAGCAATTGGTGCACCACCTAGCATAAACACATAGCAAATTGTAGATTTTTTATCCTTAGCATCACTACACCAACTTGAGTCGGTGTATCCCACTAATTTGCATTCTTTTCCTTCATCAGCTGCAGGAAACAAAATGCCATAGTCGAGAGTTCCTTTCAGATACCTTAGTATCTTCTTCGCCGCTGCTAGATGTGATACCTTTGGCTTCTGCATGAACCTACTCACCATACCTACATTGTATGCTAAGTTAGGCCTTGTGTGACAAAGGTATCGAAGTGACCCAATAAGTCTTCTATATTGGGTTGTGTCAACATCATCTTCATCTGAATCTTTTGACAGTTGTAATCTGGGCTCAAATAAAGTCGGAGTTGGGTTGCAATGTTGCATCTCATATCTCTTGAGTATTTCTCCTGCATACCTTCTTTGGTGCATCATCAAACCTCTACCACTCTTGTAGAATTCGATGCCAAGTAAATATGAAATGTCACCCATATATGACATTTTGAATTCCTTGTTGAGATCACCTTTGAAGTCTTCGATCCCCTTCTTGCAGCTACCTGTTATCAACAGGTCATTGACATAGAGGCATAGTATAAGCAATTCACTCTTACTTCTTCTTACATATACTCCATGCTCAGATTTGCACTTCACGAATTCCTTCTCCCTTAGAAAGCTATCTATCTTCTTATTCCAAGCTCTTGAAGCTTGTTTAAGTCCGTACAGGGCTTTATGCAACATGTACACCTTTCTTTCTTCGCCATGTTTCATAAACCCAATTAGTTGTGCAACATAAACTTCTTCTTCTAATGGGCCATTAAGGAATGCACATTTCACATCCATCTGACACATATTCCAATTGTTCATGTTTGCTAGACCAACAACCAACTTGATTGTTTTGATCCTAGCAACAGGTGCAAAAACTTCGTCAAAGTCGATTCCTTCTTTCTAAAGAAATCCTTTCGCCACAAGTCTCGCCTTGTGTCGAGTCACTTCTCCTTAAGGATTCAAATTTACCTTGTATACCCACTTCACATTGATTCCTTCTTGTCTTGGGACAATTCAACAAGTGACCAAGTGTTATTGATTTCGATTGACTCCATCTCTTCATCCATTGCTTTCATCCATTTCGAATCTTTTAATGCCTCAACTGCATTGACAGGTTCGACATCTGTGTAGAAAGTATAATGTACCAACTCACCTTCTTCATTGACCACATCATTTAATGTAATCACACATTCTTGCAACCTTGCAGGCACGTGTCTTGTTCTCTGAGGTCTGCTTGGGCCTGCTTCACCTCTGACTTCTTCCCGTCGAACTTCTCTTTCGACTTCACTAGTTGGTTCATCATAAAAGATTCTCATTGAATCTTTCTTGACATTCTTAGTCCAATCCCACTCCTTAAGCTCATTTATGATCACCACTTGCTTATTCACTAGGTCGAACAACTTGTATCCTTCAGTCGAATGATATCCTATCGGGATTGTCATACCCCAAAATTTGCCCAAGACATTTTTCAAGGCACTCCAACTCATTTTTCAAGACATTAATCTTAAAGGAACAAAGACCCAACACACAGGTGGCCAAATCCAGAAAATGACTTAAACTGGCTTGCTCGCTAGGCGAGCAAAATCCTTCGCCTAGCGAACTCTTCGCTGCACCACTCGCCTAGCGAAGCTTGCGAATACCAGAAATTTTGGGCTTCATTCTGAGCCCATTAGGTCACAAAAACTATTATAAATACCAAGACCTCATTCAGAAAAAGGGGACAGACGGACAGAAACCCTAGCAAGGATACACAAACACAGACAGCAAACCCTGGAGGCTAACCAAGAGAATTCAGAGCAACCCTAAAGGAAACCCTGAAGGAAACTCATCTGCACAAAGGTTACCTCCGCCCAACTCAACCCGACACCAACCCTAAGAGTGATCTGCCAATTCAACGTTGCAATTCAATTGCAAACAGGTTTGCACTACCACTACCGCTTTATGCTCCCAATTTACATATGACATTATGGTTGAATTTATAAATATATCTTAGGTTTTGCATGTGGATTTAAGTATGCATGGATGTCTTGAATGTTTAACCACGTAATTTCTGTAATGGATGCCATAGGGTTTGGAGCTTGCTGAAATCGTATTGTTATTAAAATCAAAACTCACAGCCGTTCGCTAGCACATCGCTAAGCGAACATGTAGCGAGTGTTCGCCAAGCCTTCGCTAGGCGAGGCAGTAACGAACATGACAGTCGCTGATTTTTTTTCTGTTCTGTTCTGTGTTTATCTGGCATGTCCTATCATAGCTGTGTATTATTTGTCTGACATTATTACTGATGCGATTCCTTTGTTCGGTGCGACTATTGATCGCACCCCATTTGGTATTCTGACCTGTTTGCTAAATTTTGTGAGGGCTCACATATTCCCGAGGAAGGTAGCTTGCTAGGTATTCCACTTTATTTGTGGGATACCCTTGTGGAGATTCATCCTAATTACCTAACTGATTACAAATGTTGCCTTTGAATATATAATCTTGGCCCTCTCTTTGTTGCCTTACGGTATTACAGTCATGTCCCGCGAATGTAGGGATACACTTAGCAAAGGCCCTTCGATTAAATCATCATGTCCCTATAAGATAAATCATAGTCCCTCAGATGTTGCTTGCGAATATATGATTTTGTCCCTCGATGACCCTCAGTGGTAGCCTACGATTAAAAATGATGGTCGTCCCTTCGAATGCTAAGGTATCCTTACAAATGTTGCCTTCAATGACTAATCGACGACCCTGCGATGTCCCTTTACGTCCAAAGGATAAGACTACTTATTTCTCAATAGTAAGGACAGTTTTACCTTCATAAGGATAGGAAATGCCCATAAAGACCTTGGGTAGGTATAACTCTTAAATGCTGACTCACAACTTAAAACACTTTTCACACCTCACACTTTGCAAAACATATATTAGAAAATCACCACTTGGTATACATTCGTACTAGAATCATTGCCAAGTTATATTTTTCTAAACAGCTTTCAAAATTAAACGAGATAAATACTTTGTATACATTCGTACAAGAATCATTACAAAGTTAAACTCTCTTTTCAAAACATTTTCTAAACAGTTCTCAAACACTTTTTCGGACAAGAAAAACATAAGTGATGAAGCAATTAAGAGCCCATGGATAACCATGGATACAAAGGGTGCTAATACCTTCCCTTTGTATAATGTACCTCCCGAACCCAAAATCTAATCAAGGTCTTTCCTGTTCTTTTCCGCCTTTCCTTATTGGATAAAAGAAAAGTCGGTGGCGACTCTTGCTATCCGCGACATTTGCCTTCCAAAGCAAAAACACAAAAGTCAGTTCACCGTATGACAGAACTGGCGACTCTGCTGGGGAACCTTAAAAAGAGAGGTTGCCTTAAAAAACAAGATCACTTATTTGAATTGTCTGATTTACTTTTAAGGGATTGCTTGGGTACTTTATGCTTGAGTGAAAGATCCTACACCCGGATCTAGTGTACCTTAGGTAAGTAGCAAGAGATCATCGCGACTATCCGGCGTATATTGGAATGGTTAAAATGATGGCTACGGTTAATGTAACACTTTGGATGTCCTGACGTTCCTCATGTTTACTTGAGGAAAAATTTGGCGTCCGCGTGGTGTCATCAAAGCGTTAACCAGACCTTTAGAACCATAATTGACTCATCCTAGCCATTAGAAAGTAGTGAGATAACTGACTTCGGTTCCGACTGGGGTTGGTTGAGACTCGATACTACACTCTTTGAGATTGGACTTTAGGGAAGCTTTGGTCAACCACTTGGTGTTGCACTGAAGTGGACTTAAGGAAAGGTCAATGATTGGAGATCCTTCTAGAACCCAGTTACCACTCTAGGACAGGTTGAACCAACTAAACTTCAGTGGGGGGGGGGGGGGGGGTACTTACCTATGGAACTCATGCAAGCCTTAAAACTTAGGAATGATTGCGGTGTGACTTGTTTGTGTTTGTTACTTACATAACATCATAACATCATAACATCATGACATCATAACATCATAACATCATGACATTGTACTAACCATTTCAAGGACTTAGGGATTTAACTTTGCTCTGTTAAACAGGCTATGGCTTCCAGGAAGACCATCCGGATCAATCTTGTGGCGATCTCTCCTCAACTCAAGAATTTAGTGTCAGAACTTCCTGATCAGGCTCAGTTCATCAAGAAACATGGTTCTCTCCTCAATTTAGTTACCACCGGTTTCAAAGAAGATATGATGAGAGTTCTATTCCAGTTCTTCGATCCTAAACATCATTGCTTCACCTTCCCAGATTATCAGTTGGTACCCACATTAGAAGAATTTTCCAGGCTGCTTGGGATACCTATCCTTGATCAAACACCTTTCAGTGGCTTAGAAAAGATTCTGAAGTCTGAAGAAGTTGTCGCGGCTTTACACATGACAAAGTCCGACATTGAAACTAATTGGGTAACAAGAAGTGGAGTTAAGGGTTTACTTGCCAAATTTATGATAAATAAGGCCCGAGAATTCCTAAAAACTATGAGTGTCCACGCTTTCGAAGATGTTCTAGCATTACTAATCTATGGTTTGGTGCTGTTTCTTAATCCGGATCAATTCATAGACATGAATGTTGTTAGGGTATTTCTCACTCATAACCCTGTGCCTACCTTGCTTGGAGACATTTTGCATTCCCTTCACACTCGTACTATGAAAAGACAAGGGACTCTCATGTGCTGCGTACCTTTATTATCTAGGTGATTTATTTCGCACCTTCCTCAATCAGTCTTGAAGAATGAGCAAAATTTGAAATGGTCGCAAAGGATAATGTCGCTCTCACATTCAGACATCCATCGGTGTCCTCAACCTAAAGAAAATGTTATCATCATTGACCGTTGCGGAGAATTCTCTAACGTACCACTCCTGGGGATAAGAGGAGGTATTACTTATAACCCAGCTTTAGCCCTACGTCAGTTCGGTTATGCTAGAAGAGACGGTCCGCATGAGATAATTATCCAAGGCACTGTGTTTGACTATGACAACGATCCCCAAGGTCTCCGTCAAAGATTTGTATGAGCTTGGGGCATGGTGAAAAGAAGCACGTTAGGACAGAAAAACTCTATTCCTATGGAACCTTATCTCAGATGGGTACGCGCTAGAGCTCGTGAGCTTACCATGCCATATCTTGCAATCAGACCTCTGATTGTTGAACCAGGAGTTGAAGGAGGTACTCCTCAGATCATTCCTTATCCAGATATGCCTACCAATGTTGAAGAATTGAAGAAATCCTGGATCCAGTTGAGAGAGGAAAGGGATACTTTTGAAGCCCAGTTCTGTGCTGAAAGGAAGAAAGTGTTAGAACTTACCAGCCAGTTTAATGAGGAACGAAGACTCAATGCATATCTCCGCCCCAAAAGAAGCCGTCCCTGGGAGACTTGAGCTTTCATTGTATTTTTATTATTATTTTTTGTAACGAACATTGATTAAAGAAATTATTAATAATAGTTTCCCTCTTTTGGTGGTTTACGCAAAGTTAAATTCCAAAAGTCCTTGAAAACATTTCATACATTGCATAACATCGCATAACATTGCATAACAGGTATTCTAAAGGATCAATGTTCTCACGATCTTCCTTCTAAATAGAAAAATGGCTCTCGAACAAACTGTCAAAGATCTCCAGGCTCAGAATGCTCAATTCCAGGAGATGATCTTGAACTTATCCAAGGGGCGGGATGAGCTGAAGGCTCTCTTGCTCGAGAAGAAGAAAGACAAGAAAGTTGTGAGTTACATCAACCCGGGAAGAAGGCTTAAAGGACATGCCACAGGAGTCAAGATTAGAATTCCGAAAGATCGAGAAGAGGAGACAGAAAATGATTCGGAAGAGGAGAATGTTGATCCCTTCAGCCCTGAGGATGACGATGAAGATTATGAAAATGAACAGTACTCTCCAAAAGATGATAAGTATAAGTTGCTGGAAGAACGCATGCTAGCTATGGAGGGTCAGAAGGCGCCCGGTCTGGATTTCGAAGGCTTAGGTCTGGTCTCTAATGTGGTCATTCCCCACAAATTCAAGGTCCCCGCTTTCACTAAGTATGATGGTGCGTCTTGTCCTCAGATGCATCTGAGAGCTTATGTGAGAAAGATTCAGCCGTATACCACTGATAGGAAGCTATGGATCCATTTCTTCCAAGAGAGTCTGTCTGGCACACAGTTAGAGTGGTATTATCAGCTCGAGAGCTCTAACATCCGCACCTAGAATGATTTAGCGACATCTTTCTACAAGCACTACCAGTATAATTTTGAATTAGCGCCTACTCGGCTACAGTTGCAGAATATGACTATGGGATCTAAAGAAAGCTTCAAAGAATATGCTCAAAAATGGAGAGATTTGGCTGGCAGAGTCAAACCCCCTATGACTGATCGAGAATTAGTGGACATGTTCATGGGTACACTGACTGGCCCATTCTACAACCATCTACTGGGAAGTTCTTCATCGGGTTTCACTGAACTTATATTGACGGGTGAACGTGTTGAAAGTGGCATTCGAAGTGGAAAGATACAGGTGGCTACCTCTGCAAGCACCAAAAAGTCCTATCAGGGGAGGAATGAATCAAATGCTGTGTACGGTCAAAGGGGTCATAACAAGAAAAATCGTGACCATGCTGTTGGAGCAGTGACGATTGCAACACCGCCATCTCAAAACTTCCAACACAGACAAGACAGGCCAAGAAGACAGTTTACGAAGATCAATATGACTTTAGCACAAGTACTGCAGGGTATGCTAAAAGCAAATTTAATTACCCTCAGAGGCCCTCCTGCAAATATCAACACTGCTTCTCCTTGTTATAACCCCAATGCCAGGTGCGCATATCACTCTGATAGCCTCGGGCATAATACCAACGATTGTTGGTTGTTGAAGAATAAGATTCAGGATATGATCGACGCTGGAGAAATTGAATTTGATCCTCCGGAGACTCCTAATGTCATCACTGCTCCTATGCCTAATCATGACAAGACTGTTAATGTTGTGGTTGACAATTCTCACATTTCTAATGTAGCTGACTTATCATCTCCTCTCCTGATCATCAAGAAGAATTTACTGCAAGCTGGTTTATTTCCAGGTTGTGCTGAAAATTGCGATCTCTGTATACTCCGACCCAATGATTGCTTAAAGCTGAGGAATGGTATTCAACGGCTGATGGATGATCGTACAATTCTCTTGGAAAAGACTCATAAGGTGGAAAACCCTATTGAAGAAATATTTGTGATTGATAGGTCCAAAGTTCCAGTGAAGATTACCGTTACTAGAGTGCCTGTGAAGATTACTGCTGAGCCCAAGGTAGCTCCCCTAATTATTACTGCACCTGGCCCAGTACCGTATTCCTCAAGCAAAGCCATTCCGTGGAATTATGGAGGTGATGTTTACATCCACGGCATAAAGCAAGATGATAATTCTGCTAATCCTAATGACGTCGACATTGTTGGGACTAGTAAAATTACTCGAAGCGGAAGGATCTTTTCTCCAGAAATCTCACCTCCCGTCCCTGAAACTCGAGGAAAGGAACCAATAATCAATCCTTCTCAGTCAAGAACACCAGTCGAAGTTACTATCGAAGATGTTGCCAAACAGGAAATGGAAGAAATGCTGAAAATCATCCGCAAGAGTGATTTTGATGTGGTAGAACAGTTGGGGCATACTCCGTCTAAAATTTCGATGTTATCCTTGTTGTTATCTTCTGAATCTCATGCCAATGCATTGATAAAATTCTTGAAGACCGCTCATGTACCTCAGGAGACATCTGTCGATCAGTTCGAAAATTATGTTGCTAACTTGGCTGTTGACAATGGCCTAGGCTTTTCCGATGCTGACCTGACACCAGCAGGAAAGAATCACAATAAAGCGCTGCATATCTCCATGGAGTGTAAGGGGATCACCTTGTCTCATGTGTTGGTCGATAATGGCTCTTCTTTGAATGTGCAACCGAAAGCTGTGCTCGATAAACTTGATTGTAAAAGCATTGAACTGAAACCTAGTGACGTTGTGGTGCGTGCTTACGATGGTGCGAAGAGCGTTGTCCATGGTGAATTGGTTCTCCCTATCAAGATAGGACCTCAAGTCTTCAACACTACTTTTCACGTGATGAACATTCGTTCTGCCTATTCCTGCTTGCTGGGACGCCCTTGGATTCATGGGGAAAGTGCTGTAGCTTCGTCTCTCCATCAAAAGATGAGGTATCCAATAGAGGGTAAGATTGTCACTGTGTGTGGAGAAGAAGAGTGTATTGTCAGTAGTGTGCATACCTTCAGATACGTCGAGATGGATGGTGAATTCTTTGAGACTCCTTCTCAGTCATTTGAAGTAGTTCCTCCGACCAGTCCTGTCCTTAAGCCAACTTCCCGTGTGCCCAAGGTTATTCGTGCTCCTCCTGCTATGATTTCTCTGAAAGACGCTCAAGCCGTGGTTGAAGATGGTGGTCGTACCGGCTGGGGTCAACTGATCAATGTACCGTACAAGTCTGATAGATTTGGCCTGGGATTTAGCTCTGAAAAGGTAGTCAAAGATCAGATTAATGATGTAGAAGATGCTGATAGCGATTGCGACTTGGATAGCTGGATTTTCCCAACAATTGGTGACGGACTCAACAATTGGAAGGCTGAAGACACTATCCCGATTTCCTTTAGTCAGGAGTAATTGTTATTGCCTATTTTAGTGTTGCAAATTTTTAATTTTTACAATTGAACTTAAAGCATTGTGTCTATGCCCGGGGCACAAATAGCTAATTTGTTAAGGGTTTTGTCATTTTCATAAGCATATTCACATTCAATAAATCAATGGACTTTTTGCATTCAAATATTGCGCTCTTTATCTTTCCTGTCATCTTTTAAACAAGCTATGCTTTCTTACACACACTCACGTAACAAATTGCAGATCCATATCCACTCTGGATCCTGTTAATAATAATTCTACTACTGTTCATTATGACTTTGAAAATCCGATCTACCAAGCCGAGGGTGGAAGTGAGGAAGATTGTGAAGTACCTGGAGAGCTTGCCAGACTGTTACTGCAAGAAGAAAAGACTATACAGCCGCATGAGGAATCAATTAAAACTGTAAATCTGGGTACTGAAGTAGACAAGAAAGAAGTCAAAATAGGAGCAGGCTTAGAAAACAGTATCAAAGAAAGATTGATTCAGATGTTACATAACTATGTAGAGATTTTTGTTTGGTCTTATGAAGACATGCCAGGACTGGATACTGATATAGTAGTGCATCGTTTGCCAATGAATGAAGATTGTCATCCTGTTAAGCAAAAGGTTCGTCGCATGCGTCCTGAAATGTCTGAGAAAATCAAAGTCGAGGTTATGAAACAATTTTATGTAGGTTTTCTGGCTGTTACTTCTTATCCTCAATGGGTTGCTAATGTGGTACCAGTGCCAAAGAAGGATGGTAAGGTGCGAATGTGCGTAGATTACAGAGACTTGAATAAAGCGAGTCCCAAAGATGACTTTCCACTTCCGCACATTGATGTTCTGGTAGATAACACCGCTCAACACAAGGTATTCTCATTCATGGATGGATTCTCAGGTTATAACCAGATTAAGATGGCACCTGAAGACATGGAGAAAACTACGTTTGTGACGCAATGAGGCACTTTCTGTTACAAAGTAATGCCATTCGGTTTAAAGAATGCAGGGGAAACATACCAGCGTGCTATGGTGGTTTTGTTCCATGATATGATCCATCATGAAATAGAGGTATATGTGGATGACATGATAGCCAGATCTCATACTGAAGAAGAACATCTCGATCATTTATACAAACTGTTTGAGAGGTTGAAGAGGTACAAGTTGAGATTGAACCCGGACAAATGCACCTTTGGAGTAAAATCCGGTAAACTCTTGGGCTTTATTGTCAGTGGTAAAGGAATTGAGATTGACCCGGCTAAGGTGAGAGCTATTCAAGAAATGCCAGTTCCCCGTACAGATAAAGAAGTCAGAGGTTTGTTGGGACGCTTGAATTACATCGCCCGATTTATTTCCCATTTGACTGCTACCTGCAAACCCATCTTCAAATTACTGAGGAAAAATTAAGAGATGGTATGGAATAATGAATATCAAGAAGCTTTTGACAAAATCAAGTAGTATCTCCAAGAACCTCCAATTCTGATGCCACCAGTTGAAGGAAGACCTCTAATCATGTATCTGACCATGTTAGAAAATTCAATGGGGTGTGTGTTGGGGCAACATGACGAGTCTGGTCGAAAAGAGCATGCCATATACTACCTTAGCAAAAAGTTTACCGACTGTGAAACAAGATACTCACTGCTCGAGAAAACTTGTTGTGCTTTGGCTTGGGCTGCTCGCCGACTAAGACAGTATATGTTGAATCATACCACTTTATTGATTTCTAAGATGGATCCTATCAAATATATATTTGAGAAACCTGCCCTCTCCGGAAGAATAGCAAGATGGCAGATGATTTTAACAGAGTATGATATCCAATATACTACTCAGAAAGCAATCAAAGGAAGCGTGTTAGCTGATCATTTGGCTCATCAAGCAGTTGCTGATTACCAATCTATGAATTTTGAGTTCCTAGATGAGGATGTCATGCTTGTTATTGATTACGAAGAACCTGGACCAGATGAAGGACCCGAATTGGGATCCCGATGGACTATGGTTTTTGACGGATCTTCTAATGCATTGGGCAATGGTGTTGGTGTTGTAATTATTTCTCCCAGGGGTTGCCATACGCCTTTCACTGCTAGACTATGTTTTAACTGTACCAACAATATGGCTGAGTATGAAGCATGTATTTTGGGACTCAAGGCTGCTATAGACATGAGAATCAAGTTTTTGAGTGTGTACGGAGACTCAGCCTTAGTAATCAGTCAGATCAAAGGAGAATGGGACACTAAACATCTGAATCTCATCCCTTATCGAGAGCGGGTGTTAACGTTAATCCCATACTTTGAAGAGATTACATTCGAACATATTCCACGAGAAGAGAATCAGTTGGCATACGCATTGGCTACCATGTCATCTATGTTCAGAGTCAGATGGGATGATGAAGCTCCCACGATCACCATTGCACGATTAGATGAACCAGCATATTGTTATGAACTTAATGCTGATGAAGTAGAAGAGAAACCTTGATTCCACGAAGTGAAAAGATATTTAGAAACTCAGGAATACCCTGAAGGGGCATCCATCAATGACAGAAAATTTCTGAGGAAGTTCTCCGCTAAATTCTTTTTGAGTAATGGAGTATTATACAAACGTAATCATGATTCGACTTTGCTTCGCTGTGTGGATAAAAGGGAAGCAGAAAAGATTATGGAAGACATGCATGACGGTATTTTTGGGACTCATTCTAGTGGACATACGATGGCCAAGAAGATTTTGAGATCAGGGTATTATTGGTCTACCATGGAGGCTGATTGCCACCATCACTCCAGAACTTGTCACAAGTGCCAGATCTACGCGGACAAAGTACATGTACCTCCTGCTTCATTGAACGTGTTGACAACACCTTGTCCCTTTGCAATGTGGGGCATTGATATGATTGGAGAGATTAAACCTACTGCTTCTAATGGACATCGTTTCATTCTTGTTGTTATTGATTACTTTACAAAGTGGGTAGAGGCGGCCTCATTTGCTTCTGTCACCAAGAATGTGGTGGCACGGTTCATCAAGAATAGTCTTATTTGTCGGTATGGCATCCCTGAAAGAGTTATCACTAATAATGGTACCAATTTGAACAATAAGATGATTACCGAACTCTGCACGCAGTTCAAAATAAAACACCACAACTCTTCTCCATACCGGCCAAAGATGAATGGCGTCGTAGAAGCTGCTAATAAGAATATTAAGAAGATCATACAAAAGATGACAATAACATACAAAGACTGGCATGAGATGTTACCCTTTGCCCTTCATGGTTATCGCACTTCGGTGCGCACTTCGACAGGGGCAACTCCTTTCTCTTTAGTCTACGGAATGGAAGTTGTTTTACCAATGGAAGTTCAGATTCCCTCTCTAAGAATTATGAAAGATGCAGGCTTAGATGAAGATGAATGGATTCAGACTCGGCTCGATCAGATAAATTTGATTGATGAAAAGAGACTTGCGGCTGTTTGTCATGGGAAGATATATTAGAAGCGCATGACCCAGGCGTTTAATAAAAAAGTCAAGAGACAGGTATATCAAATTGGCGACTTGGTAATAAAGCGTATCATTCTACCACAAGGTGATTCTAGAGGCAAATGGACTCCCACATACGGAGGGCCATTTGTAGTTAAGAAGGTATTCTCTGGTGGAGCCATGATGCTTGCTACAATGGATGGCGAAGACTTCCCACATCTCGTGAACGCATACATAGTTAAAAAATACTACGCATAAAAGAGACCCGCTAGGTCGACGTATCTAGGCAAAAGTAAGGGCATCCCGGCGAACCAAAAGGGTTCGGGCAAAAATTAGGGATAAACATATAAAAATGTACACCCGGCAAGTCGAAAACCTAAAAGGGCGGCTTGGGCAGAAAAGGGTATCCTGGTGGACTGAAAACCTGAAAAGGCGGTCCAGGAAAAAATTAGGGATTAAAGCGTATGACTATGTCCCGTTCTCGGTCAGCCTCACCCAAGTCAAAGGGACTGAACAAGCCAATCACTTCTATCCGACAACAGGAGATGAGAGGCTTGAAGATATAATGACAGTAGTGGAATTAAAATCAATAGGACTTTTTCTTCATAGCTTTTCTTTATCTTCTTGACAATTTCCTCTTACTAGGATTTCTGTCTCCTTGTACTCAAATTTCCTATTTATAGGCCCTCTTTCCAAATCAATACAATTTTATTTCCAAAAAGATGTTTTCGTTGTACTTTCTCTGTTTTGTTTGCATAAACGTCCATTGATTTAATTCGAATTAATATATGCATTTGAACATGATTGATGTTTACCAAAAATACATGCATAAAATAGTAATAGCAATTACTAAAAGACTTTAGGGTCGAGGATAAAGTCTAACCATGCTTTCCGATGAATCCAGTTGCTAATCCTATTCCCCAGCAAAACCAGTTATTTCCCAAAAGAAATTGGCATTACTAGACAGACTGGTCATCTCTTTTATCCCCAGCCAGGTCCTGTTGAATATTTCTACCATCAGGCAAGCAATCAAATATCCCCAGCTAAGAAAGGGTCATCAATACAAATATCTCCAACCAGAATATGGGGATTTATGTTCCCCTGGCAAAGTTTTTCAGACGCATAATTCATTCATGCATCATTTCGCATCATATACATGCATGCAATGTTCGCATTTATTTTCGAAAGCATAAAACATCTCATGCATCATGACATGGCATGAAGCTAACTTTATTTTTCAGGTTAATTATCCTCCTGATACAGTCAAAATAAAGATCCATTCAGACGGATATCTTTATCGATTACATTCAAGATTCAAATACATCTTTCAGATATAATCCATATGAACATCCATTCTGACAAGCACTCTGATATCCTCCTAATTGTGGCATCTTTAAGCCCATCCCAGACATTTATTGCAAATACAGCATATACCAATATTATCAGATATAGCCTAACGTACGGTTCATTCTGATTCAGCCCAACATATGATTCCTTCAACTATTTCAATACGGTCTAGCGTACGACCCATTTGGATGTTCATTTCCTCAGATACTACCTAGCGTACGGTACATTCCAAGGTGTAGTCTAGCGTACAACTACCTTTTGTCAGATACAGCCTAACGTACAGCTCATTCTGCAACTCAGATACGATCTAACGTACGATCCATTCTGATCTTCATTCCTCAGATACTACCTAGCGTACGGTATATTCCGAGGTGTAGTCTAGCGTACGACTACTTTTTGTCAGATACAGCCTAACGTACGGCTCATTCTGCAACTCCGATACGATCTAGCATACAATCCATTCTGATTCTTACTTCATCAGATACAGCCAAACGGAAGGCTCATTCTGCAACTCAGATACGATCTAGCGTACGATCCATTCTGATTCTTACTTCATCAGATACAGCCTAACAGACGGCTCATTCTGCAACTCAGATACGATCTAGCGTACGATCCATTCTGATTCTTACTTCGTCAGATACAGCCTAACGGACGGCTCATTCTGCAACTCAGATACGATCTAGCGTACGATCCATTCTGATTCTTATTTCGTCAGATACAGCCTAACGTACGGCTCATTCTGCAATTCAGATACGATCTAGCGCATGATCCATTCTGATCCTTTATCCCCAGTGAAGTCGGCAGCCTAATGGATGACTCACTATACGGTCTAGCGTACGACCCGGTGTGGCACCCATGCCTTCAAATGGGTCTGATGTACGACGCACTCTGAAGTTCTCATCATCAAACTTCCTGGATGGCATCTTTAAGCCCATCTCCATCAAGACTAACTTTTAATTAACAAGTGCAAATTTTGGGGGCATTCTAAGTGTTCAATAATCTTCCACCTCCAGACCACGAATGACGTACATACCATTCTAACTCTCTCGGTTTAAGAATATTGAACAGGGGCAGCTGTCATACCCCAAAATTTGCCCAAGACATTTTTCAAGGCATTCCAACTCATTTTTCAAGACATTAATCTTAAAGGAACAAAGACCCAACACACAGGTGGCCAAATCCAGAAAATGACTTAAACTGGCTTGCTCGCTAGGCGAGCAAAATCCTTCGCCTAGCGAACTCTTCGCTGCACCACTCGCCTAGCGAAGCTTGCGAATACCAGAAATTTTGGGCTTCATTCTGAGCCCATTAGGTCACAAAAACTATTATAAATACCAAGACCTCATTCAGAAAAAGGGGACAGACGGACAGAAACCCTAGCAAGGAAACACAAACATAGACAGCAAACCCTGGAGGCTAACCAAGAGAATTCAGAGCAACCCTAAAGGAAACCCTGAAGGAAACTCATCTGCACAAAGGTTACCTCTGCCCAACTCAACCCGACACCAACCCTAAGAGTGATCTGCCAATTCAACGTTGCAATTCAATTGCAAACAGGTTTGCACTACCACTACCGCTTTATGCTCCCAATTTACATATGACATTATGGTTGAATTTATAAATATATCTTAGGTTTTGCATGTGGATTTAAGTATGCATGGATGTCTTGAATGTTTAACCACGTAATTTCTGTAATGGATGCCATAGGGTTTGGAGCTTACTGAAATCGTATTGTTATTAAAATCAAAACCCGCAACTGTTCGCTAGCACATCGCTAAGCGAACATGTAGCGAGTGTTCGCCAAGCCTTCGCTAGGCGAGGCAGTAGCGAACATGACAGTCGCTGATTTTTTTTCTGTTATGTTCTGTGTTTATCTGACATGTCCTATCATAGCTGTGTATTATTTGTCTGACATTATTACTGCTGCGATTCCTTTGTTCGGTGCGACTATTGATCGCACCCCATTTGGTATTCTGACCTGTTTGCTAAATTTTGTGAGGGCTCACATATTCCCGAGGAAGGTAGCTTGCTAGGTATTCCACTTTATTTGTGGGATACCCTTGTGGAGATTCATCCTAATTACCTAACTGATTACAAATGTTGCCTTTGAATATATGATCTTGGCCCTCTCTTTGTTGCCTTACGGTATTACGGTCATGTCCCGCGAATGTGGGGATACACTTAGCAAAGGCCCTTAGATTAAATCATCATGTCCCTATAAGATAAATCATAGTCCCTCGGATGTTGCCTGCGAATATATGATTTTGTCCCTCGATGACCCTCAGTGGTAGCCTACGATTAAAAATGATGATCGTCCCTTCGAATGCTAAGGTATCCTTACAAATGTTGCCTTCAATGACTAATCGACGACCCTGCGATGTCCCTTTACGTCCAAAGGATAAGACTACTTACTTCTCAATAGTAAGGACAGTTTTACCTTCATAAGGATAGGAAATGCCCATAAAGACCTTGGGTAGGTATAACTCTTAAATGCTGACTCACAACTTAAAACACTTTTCACACCTCACACTTTGCAAAACATCTATTAGAAAATCACCACTTGGTATACATTCGTACTAGAATCATTGCCAAGTTATATTTTTCTAAACAGCTTTCAAAATTAAACGAGATAAATACTTTGTATACATTCGTACAAGAATCATTACAAAGTTAAACTCTCTTTTCAAAACATTTTCTAAACAGTTCTCAAACACTTTTTCGGACAAGAAAAACATAAGTGATGAAGCAATTAAGAGCCCATGGATAACCATGGATACAAAGGGTGCTAATACCTTCCCTTTGTATAATGTACCTCCCGAACCCAAAATCTAATCAAGGTCTTTCCTGTTCTTTTCCGCCTTTCCTTATTGGATAAAAGAAAAGTCGGTGGCGACTCTTGCTATCCGCGACATTTGCCTTCCAAAGCAAAAACACAAAAGTCAGTTCACCGTATGACAGGGATCTTCTGACTTGACTTGTCATCAAGTTTTCTTCTCAACTGATCTGGCACATTTCTATGTGTTATAGATCCCAATACCCTCAAATGACTCAAGCTAGACTTGACACCAGACCAACATTCTTCTGGCGTGATTTCTTCTAGCTTCTTCGTCGGACATCTGTTCAGGATATATGTCGCAATCGACACAACTTCTCCCCATAATTATTTGGGTAGATGCTTGCCTTTCAACATACTTCTAACCATACTAATGATGCTCCTATTCTTCCTTTCTGGGACTCCATTCTGCCGTGGAGTGTAGGGTGGCACCACCTCATGCATAATCCCTTCTTTCACACATAATGCATCGAAGTATTTCGACACATATTCTCCACCACCATTAATTTTTAAAATCTTGATCTTTCGACCGCTCTGTCTTTTGACCATAGATTTAAACTTAGCAAATACCTCGATCACTTCACTTTTCTTCTATATCAGGTAAGACCACGGTTTTTGACTGAAATCATCTATGAATGTAACAAAGTATTTGTTACCTCCAATCGAATCCACCTAGAGAGGACCACATACATCAGAGTATATGACTTCAAGAATTGTCTTTGACCTACTTCCTGCATCCTTACTAAAGTTGTTCTTATGTTGCTTCGCATGTACGCGTTCTTCAGACACTTCGTTTGGAATATCGATTTCTGGTAATCCTGAAACCATATTTCTTCTCTTCAAATCTCTGATGTCTTTGAAATTGAGATGGCCAAGTCTATAATGCCATATCCATTCATCTATGTTGGCTGTTGTTGCAAGGCACTTATGCTCCATCACATTTAGTTCAATCTTAAGGGTTCTATTTTGAGACATTGGAGCCTTCAAGATCAACCTTCCATTTGAGTCGAGAACTCTCATCATCTTATTTTTGATTGACACCTTGTAGTTCTTTTCGACTAACTGCCATATGCTGAGCAAATTGCTCTTCATGCCTGGTATGTACAACACATTTGAAATTACTGACCTCTTGCCATCTTTCCTCATAATCAGAACATCACCAACACCTTCAGCGGCTAGAGTGATGTCATTTACAAATTTCATCATGTTCTTCATTGAGGGCTTTATATTGACAAACCAATCTTTCCTTCCAGATATGTGTGATGAGCATCCTGAGTCCATGTATCATTGGTCCTTGAATCTATCTCTTCATCTCTTGTTATAACCATCATAAATATTTACTCTTCTTCATGTTTCGCCAACTTTACATAAGTTTCTTGATTCTTCTGCTTTTCTAGACAATCACTAGAATAATGACCATACTTCACTAAATGTGACTCTTGTCTGGCTTTTAACCACTACCTCTTCCTCTATCTGTAACACCACCTATTTGGTTTCCTTGGTTCCAAGGTTTTCTCTGATTTGACCAATTTCCTTCTTTCTGATTTCGACCAGTCGAATTGTTGTAGCCTCCTTTGCCTTTGTTGCCATTCCAATTTCCTTTGCCTTTTCTTTCTTTTGCTGATTGAGTCTGCAAAGCCATATCTCTCTTTGACTTTCCTGCAGCTCTTTCAACCATTCTTTGCTCATGATATTCAAGTGTCCCTTGAAGCTCTTGCTTTTTTCAATTTTTACAAATCTTTCGACTATTTTATGGCTACTACCATGTGGTCGAACTTTGGAGCCAACGACCTCAAGATCTTTCCAACAACAAATCTTGATATCAACACTTCTCCACATACCTTCATTTGATTCACCAGTTTCGTAACCTTCATGAAGAAATCAGTTATGCTTTCATTGTCTTCCATCTGAAGCAATTCATACGTTCTTTTGTGAGTTTGTAACCTCACTTTTTTCACCTTCTCCGCGTCTCCAAACGATTTCTCCAGAATTTCACATGCTTCTTTCGTTGACTCTGCATCACTAACCTTTTCAAAGTTATCTACATCAACATATTGATGGATTATAAAGAGAGCTTTATAGTCTTTCTTCTTCAATTCTTTATGTGTAGCCTTTCCTTGATCTGTCACGGCTTCTGCAAGCGTTGTTACTCCTTCCTTCATAAGATACCAAAGATCTTGATAACAGAACACAACATTTATCTGCTTGCACCAATTCTCGTAATTGTTGTTCTTGAGAATCAGAGAATTTGCTGGAAAATTCCCGTTTGGATGATTCGTTGCCATGGTGATTTTCTTCCCACGAATCGATTAACCGGAGCTCTTGATACCATATGTTGGATGTCCCCCAAAACCTATGGAGAATTTCAATCAATCTTGATGAACAAGATTGTTATCACCCACACAATAACAACGTTAAGAGAAGAACAATGGATAAATAAAGAAAGCGAAGAACGATGAAGGAGAAGAGGAATTAAAATTCTGCAGAGTTTCTCTCTGCCCACAAACTGTGGAAAACTTCTTATTCACTTTGCAACTGCAAAATACTGTGAATACAATGTTATAATGCTCTATTTGCTTAATTACAAAAATAAGGGTTACTCCCTCTATTTATAGATTTAGGTTAACTTGGACTTCAAGTCAAAGCACAAAACTATAAAAGCCCAAAATAGCTAACACTACTAAAATAGGCCTATGTCGAAATCCTATGTGAAATAACATGCTTCGACACTTCGACACTAACACAACTCCACACACTAGATCCTATGTTGATGCGATATTTGTGAACTACCATAAGCATCTGGTGTTAGATAATGTGCGTAGTGTGCCATTTCCTCGTCCATGGAGTACGATATGCAATTACATCTAATGATTTTTATAGAATGTCTCATCCTTACGCGGGATCAAAGACAGAAGAAGATCCCCATATGTCAACTATAGTCAGGAGTAAGGGTGTGCAAAATATTTGATTATAAGACCCAAATTCATAATCGTATCCTTTTTAAATATCCAGATATAATGAAATGGTTATCAACCTGATTATTTATAAATGGTTGATTATCCGTCCATATTTTATTTTTGGTTCGGGTTATTATCCAAAAACCCAAAATGCATCGTTTTAAATTTGAACTTCCAAATTTAAATTTGAGCAAATTTTCACAATTTCAGTGGCTCGCTCCATTGCATCAAATTTTCAGGTAGACCCATTTCCCCTAATCCCTACTCATCTTTTTTCCTTAATCAAAGCTTATCTTCTACTGTAAGTAAATTCTTCTATCGACTAAAAATATTGAAGATTAGGTAAGAGAATCATAACTTTCATCATAGAAACTCTCATTTTGCTTCTAATAACTCTTAAGGTTCATAATAGGTTCTCCCTTGTAAGAGAGATTGTGGTTTAAAAGTACTAATCTGAGCTATGCATTATAGTTTTTGGTTGATTGGGTTTATGAATGTCTTGTGAAATTTGTGGTTAGGTTGTACAAGTTTATTCATGTTTCAGCTTTTGTATTGTTTAATTTTTGTTGTAGTATACATGCTTCTGCATTTGATTGACTCTGCAGTTTGTTTCAAGATCCAGTTTCATGATTTCTAATTGTTAGAAATTAGGATTTATATTACTGAGGAAATGAGGGGGAACGGTAGACAAGAAAAATTGAAAAGAGGGTTTGGAACAACTTGGAACTGATATTTTTTATGCTAAATTGTTAGAATGTTGGTTACATGAGTTTTGCTAACAGATGGAAAATCCTACATAGTTTCATTGGTTGTGGTTGTTCTTGTCTTGCATATTAGGGAATGTTTTGTACTGACAGTTACATGATTTGGTTATTTACAAAGTTATGATTTTTCATATGGACTCAAGCTAGGTAGATGAAATAGAGAATTGTTTTATGTATAATTTGTAATTATGAAATGTTTATATAACAATGATTAAGAAAACTCTTGTTGGCTTGGTTGTTTCTTTTGATCTTAGAGTTTACTTACAGTAGAGAAAATTTGTAGTGAATTTTGTAGCTAGAATTTACTATAGAATAGGCACAAATTTTGCTAAATTTCATTAGGAAATGATGAAGAAACGTGAGCTGCAAATCTTACCAAAATTATGTCCCGTTTATGGAATCCTTGTAGTAATTTCAAAAACTGTGTTAATTGATAGCTTAAACTGAAAAGCAAATTTCATATTCATAAACTAAGATTATTTTGACCAAGTTACTAAGATGCTTGAGTGACTGGGGACTTAATAAAATATTGACTGTCACACTTGATAATGCATCCTCAAATGATCTTGCAATTAAACATTTGAAGAAGAAGCTATTATCTTGTGACCGCTTAGTATTGAATGGAGTAGTACATAAAAATTATTGTCCTTCACAATATGGTACTGCCTTTATGTTTCTATTTGACTAGTAGAAAATTACCAAGAATCGTGATTTTTTTATTTGATTTTTTAAAGGTTGATTTGATTTTGTAAAGTTGTATTTTATTAGTTGTTAGGAATGTAATATTGTGTTTGGAGCTACCACAGGTTATGGCTTATGATCAATATTGCTCTCAAAGTAAATCAAGCATTTTCAAGAAAAAACCATAGTTTGCTTGCTTGTTTTTTGTTTTTTGTTTTTGTTTTCTTTTGTCTTGAATTAGAATATGATGGACTGTGTTTTTGTTTCTTGTAGTTTTGAGGCATGTTCTTGACACCGATTTTAGAGATAATTTGAAAATTAAAATCTAGATATATTTTTTACTTAGACGAAATGTATTTCTAAGGAAGGTATTTGAGAAATTTTTACTTAAATAACTCAGTTTATCAAATAAATATCTAACCTAACCAATTTTTTCATGTATTCCCAAATTAATGTTGGAAATTATGAATATTAATTGCCATGAGTGTGTTCCAATATAACAAAATGGACAACTGAGTTAATGGCAATAAATGTTTGCAAATAGTCCCACATAGAAAGTAGAGTTAACTTTAGAAGCATTTATAAAGACCTTGAAACATTAAACTCACCAAAGGAGGCAAAGAAGATAAGATGTCACATGGACATATGTGGTGGTCCCAAGCACTATGTCATTTTACACATCCAAAAAACCCCTCATCGGTGTCGCCACCGACGATATCGGCTCCAGCTCCAGGATTGGGTCCGAGGGCGTGGGTGTAGAGGCGGCTTGTAGGCGGCACTTGAGCACTTAGGCATGACGCATCAAAGCAATCGGGTTATTCGCGGAGTTAATGAGGCGGCGCTCTGACCTTTGATTTCGAATTCAAAATATACAATGAAATAATGATGCATTGTATTACACTAGATGGCAAGATAAGATGACATTCCTACTGACTGTTCTGAAGGTTTACTATGTCTTAGATCCTGAGTTAACACCGATTCTTGAACCAACCAAAAAAGACTCTGAAGAAGTCAAGAAGGAGCGCAAGAAACGTAAGGAGGACGAACTTCTATGTCGTGGACATATTCTAAACACGCCGTCTGATCGTCTCTATGGCCTCTATACGGATAATCCGCCTACAATAACAATCTGGAAAGCACTCGAGTTCAAATTCAAGGCCGAAGAGGAGGGTACGAAGAAGTTTTTAATTTCTAAATATTTTGATTTTAAATTTATAGACTCCAAGCCCATTCTTCCCCGAGTGCATGAGTTGCAAGTCCTGATGAATATAATAAAAACGGTAAAAATAGACATCCGTGAGACTTTTCAAGCCGGTGCAATCATTGTAAAATTACCACCTTCTTGGAAATGCTACAAAAAGAAATTATTGCACACTTATGAGGACTTCTCTTTGGAGAAAATCCAGAAACATCTTCGAATCAAGGAAGAGTCGAAGGAGGGGGAGAAATCAAAATATGCGGGTATTTCTAAAGACAATTCCATGACCACCAAAGGAAAGAAGAAATATGATGGCATGAAGAGTCATCTTGGACCAAAAAAGGAACATAACAAGTTCAAGAACTCTGGCAGTCAGAAGGGTCCGAAAAACGAATGTTTTGTTTATGGAAAACCTGGACTATATGCTCGAGATTGCAGGCACAACAAGTCAAAAACCGAGATCAATGCAGCTCATGCAAATGATGACATAATTGCAATCATGAGTGAAATTATGGCAATAAAAGGAAAAGTTCGAGGTTGGTGGTATGATACATGCGCTACAATGCATGTCTCTTATGACAAGCCTGCATTCAAAACCTATTTTGAGGCAAATGATGGACAAGACGCACAAATGGGAAATGAAGTACGATCTAAAGTTATTTGAACCGGATCAATCGAACTAAACTTCACTTCCGGAAAGAAAGTCACTCTTGTCAATGTGCTTCATGTCCCCGACATGAATAAGAATCTTGTTAGTGGGGACTTATTGGGAAAACCGGGTATTAAACCTGTTTATGAATCAGGAAAACTTATATTGACCTGTAATGGTGTATTTGTTGAAAAAGGATATTCCATTGAGGGAATGATCAAACTATGTACTACCGACAATATTATTAATGAAATTTCTAATTCCACTTACATGCTTGAATCAGTTTATTTATGGCACAATAGATCAACATATTCCGGTATTAGTTCTATGAAGAGACTAATTAAATTTGGATTGATTTTATGTAATATAAATGATTTCACAAAATGTGAATTATTTGTTGAACCAAAGATGATTAAGAAACCTTTCAAAAGTGTTGAAAGAAACACAAATCTACTTGATCTTGTACATTCAGATTTGTGCAAATTTAATGGCATGTTAACCCGTGGGGGAAATAGATATTTTATTACATTCATCTACGATTCTTCTAGATACACCCATGTATATCTCTTACAGAATAAAGATGATGCTTCTAACACCTGTAAGATTTATAAAGCAGAAGTAGAAAATCAATTAAGTTGAAGTATAAAAGTCTTTAGGAGTGATAGGGAAGGTGAATACTTCTCTATTGAATTTGATGCATTTTATGAAGAACATGGCATAATACATGAATGTTCAGCACCTCGCACACTACAACAAAATGGCATGGCCGAAAGAAAGAATTGAACATACCAAGAGATGATGAATGCCATGTGGATGCATTCTGAGTTACCCCTCAATTTATGGGGTGAGGACTTACTATCCGCTTGCTACATAATTAATAAAATTCATTTAAAGAAAACCGGTATTTCACCATATGAGGCATGGAAAGGCATAACACCAAATATCAGTTACTTTAAAGTGTGAGGGTGTATAGCTTACTACAAAAACATGGATCCTAAAAGAATCAAGTTGGGTCCTCGATGGATAAGATGTGCCTTTGTAGGATATGCATAAAACAGTAAAGCATATAGACTCTTAAATTTAGAGTCTAATGTAATTGTAGAATCCCGGGATGTAGAATTCTTTGAAAATCTTATCACCAAGGATAAAGTATCAGAGTCAGCCGCAAATAAAGAATCTTGTGAATAAGATTCTTCTCGGTTTGTAGAAATACAACCTGAAGGCACTTCTCGAATCATTGAATCACAACCCGAGCCTAGAATTAGCAAGAGAGTCCGGAAAACAAAGAATCTAGGACCAAAAGAAATTGATCCTCAATTTATTTCCTTTTATCTAGTTTAAAGAAATTGTAAGAATTTCGTTCAAAGTATTTCGGTCATTCTTCAACTAGAGGATTATCCTAAAACTTACAAGGAAGCAATAACTTCAAGAGACTCCTCCTTTTGGAAGGATAATATCCAAGATGAAAATGGATTCAATTGTGTCAGACCACACTTGGGAACTTGTTGACTTATCAAATGGATCAAGTCCCATTGGATGCAAGTGGGTGTTTAAAAGGAAATATCAGAGTGATGGTACCTTAAACACTTATAAGGCCATATTAGTGGCAAAAGGATTTAGACAAAAGGAAGGTATAGATTACTTTGACACATATGCACCAGTAGCAAAGACACTCACAATTAGATTGTTGTTTGCCCTACCCTCTTTGAATAACCTTATAGTTCATCAGATGAATGTTAAACAACATTCCTAAATGGAGATCTCGATGAGGAAATCTACATGGAACAACCAGAAGGCTACATGCTTCCTGGAAATGAGCTAAAAGTGTGTAAGCTTGTCAAATCCTTATATGGCTTAAAACAAGCACCAAAACAATGACATCAAAAATTTGATTTTGTGGTACTATCAAATGGATTTATTCCTAATTCTCGTGACAAGTGTTTATACACAAAGGTGTGTAAAAACACTGTAGTATTCTTTTGTCTCTATGTTGATGACATGCTAATAATTAGCAATGATTTGAATGGAATTTTATAGACAAAGAGGTTTCTAACTTCCATTTTAAAGATGAAAGATCTGAAGGTAGAGAAAAATAAGAAAGGGGGGTTTGAATTGTTTTCACTGATAATAAAAACTTTTGAAAACACCACACACACGAAAAATAAAGCAAACAACACCGAAGTTTATCCTGATTTGCTTGAAATTCAAACCTACTCCAGTCCACCAAGGCAAGGTGATTTCACCTATAATAAGGACTTAATCTAATAATCTAGAAAGATTACAATAAAAACGTCTAAGAGAACAATGATCTCTTAGCCCTCTCAAGTCTACAGACTTCACAAGTCACTTGAGGAGATATTCAACAACTATTTGAGAATTACGAGAAAGTGTTTAGTGGTTCTAGGTAAGCAATTTTAACACAGTAAGAACAATAAAAATTCACACTAAGAGCAACAAATTGTGTGAAAAGATTTGAACAAGAATTAATGAAATATTGAATTGGAGTTTGCAGTATTCTTGTGTAATTGCTTCGTTGTTTTATATGATAATGATTTGGCCTTTATATAGTGCTTAGGATATGATGTCGTTGTCTGAAGTATTGATGTGATATCTTGCCAATGATGGGACTTAATTAGAATTAAGTTTGTTGTCCTTTCCATAGAAATTTGGGAGAGTATTTATTTTTTTCCAAATAAAGATTCATAACATATATGGAATACTTCGTTACTAAGTCTTGAGGTTGATCTGTTAGGCGTGAATCAGAGTGCGCGAAATCCAGATCTTCTTGTAGAACTAGTATTCTTCAGATAGTTGTTGGAAGTGATTTTATTCAAAAGTTCTTGATTGGTATTCAGTTGGACCTTCTTTATATGTATGAATCAACAGAGTAACTATGTGTGGAATCCTTCAGATTTAGAGTGTCTGAGTCTTCAAACTTTAGATGTTGTGAACGTCGTTGTCTTCAGAGTCAGAGCAAATACTTTTTGGCTCTAAGTTAATTGTTCTAGACATGTGTGATGATAGATGTTGTTTGTCAGATCTATTTTTTGTTAGAGTCCTGCATACTTAGAGAAGACCATACTCTTTCTTCCCCTTCGGTTCCTAGGTTTGATCAAGAGAGATTGCGGTATTTGCTCGTGAAAATGTTTATAACCTTGGAGTTACCTTTCACAATAGTGGAGCATCCAAATTTTCATGAATTTGTAAGTGGCTTGAACCCAAAATTCAATATTATATCACATAATGCTTTGTTGCTATGGGATGTAGAAAAGGAAAAATTGAAAAACTTTCTAGCCTTACATTGTCAAAGAGTTTGTCTCACTTCCTATACATGGACGTCTATACAAAATCTCACATATATGTGTATCATTGCCCAATTCATTGATAATAATTGGAGATTGCAAAATAGGGTTCTAAGTTTTGTTCAAGTCCCGAGCCACTCGACGGGTATTATAACAAACAATATTGATGCGTGTTTGACTGACTTGGGACTTAATAAAATATTGACTATTACACTTGATAATGCATCCTCAAATGATCTTGCAATTAAACATTTGAAGAAGAAGCTATTATCTTGTGACCGCTTAGTATTGAATAAAGTAGTACATACAAATTAGTGTCCTTCACAATATGGTACTGCCTTTATGTTTCCATTTGACTAGTAGAAAATTACCAAGAATCATGATTTTTTTATTTGATTTTTTAAAGGTTGATTTGATTTTGTAAAGTTGTATTTTATTAGTTGTTAGGAATGTAATATTGTGTTTGGAGCTACCATAGGTTATGGCTTATGATGAATATTGCTTTCAAAGTAAATCAAGCATTTTCAAGAAAAAACCATAGTTTGCTTGCTTGTTTTTTGTTTTTGTTTTCTTTTGTTTTGAATTAGAATATGATGGACTGTGTTTTTGTTTCTAGCAGTTTTGAGACATGTTCTTGGCACCGATGATGTTAATGCTGAGGATTTGAGGATTCTTATTATTACCACTAGCGTCCAGACGGGCACTTACGTGCCCGTCTGTCCGCTTTCTCCAATACTGATGCGCATAAAATATAAATCGTATTATATTTTTATTTATTTTTATTTTTATTTTTAATTATTTATAAAATATTTAAAGATAATAATGTGAAAAATAATAAACCGTTGTATAACCGTCGTTTGTGGGAAAGAGAAGTTAAGACTTAAAATAAAATTGAAAAGGGTATATTTTGAAGAAAAAAAAGCTACACTAAATTCATGTTTTCCCTTTATATATTTTGAAGAAAAAAAAGCTACACTAAATTCATGTTTTCCCTTTATATATTTTGAAGAAAAAAAAGCTACACTAAATTCATGTTTTCCCTTTTCATAATGTTTACAAAATACAAATTTTCATAATGTTTACAAAATACAAATGAAAATATAACTAGTATGTATATGATATACGACCTCTATACGGATAATCCGCCTGCAACAAAAATCTGGAAAGCACTCGAGTTAAAATTCAAGGCCGAAGAGGAGGTACAAAGAAGTTTTTAATTTCTAAATATTTTAATTTTAAATTTATAGACTCCAAGCCCATTCTTCCCCAAGTGCATGAGTTGCAAGTCCTGATGAATAAAATAAAAGCGGTAAAAATAGATATCCATGCGACTTTTCAAGCCGGTGCAATCATTGCAAAATTATCACCTTCTTGGAAATGCTACAAAAAGAAATTGTTGCACACTTATGAGGACTTCTCTTTGGAGAAAATCCAGAAACATCTTCGAATCAAGGAGGAATCGAAGGAGGGGGAGAAATCAAAATATGCGGGTATTTCTAAAGCCAATTCCATGACCACCAAAGGAAAGAAGAAATATGATGGCATGAAGAGTCATCTTGGACCAAAAAAGGAACATAACAAGTTCAAGAACTCTGGCGGTCAGAAGGGTTCAAAAAGCGGATGTTTTGTTTATGGAAAACCTGGACTATATGCTCGAGATTGTAGGTACAACAAGTCAAAAATCGAGATCAATGTAGCTCATGCAAATGATGACATAATTGCAATAATGAGCGAAATTATGGCAATAAAAGGAAAAGTTCGAGGTTGGTGGTATGATACATGCGCTACAGTGCATGTCTCTTATGACAAGCCTGTATTCAAAACCTATTTTGTGGCAAATGATGGACAAGAAGCACAAATGGGAAATGAAGTACGATCTAAAGTTATTTGAACCGGATCAGTCGAACTCAACTTCACTTCCGAAAAGAAAGTCACTCTTGTCAATGTGCTTCATGTCCCCGACATGAATAAGAATCTTGTTAGTGAGGACTTATTGGGAAAACCGGGTATTAAACCTGTTTATGAATCAGGAAAACTTATATTGACCTGTAATGGTGTATTTGTTGAAAAAGGATATTCCACTGAGGGAATGATCAAACTATGTACTACCGACAATATTATTAATGAAATTTCTAATTCCACTTACATGCTTGAATCTGTTTCTTTATGGTACAATAGATCAACATATTCCGGTATTAGTTCTATGAAGAGACTAATTAAATTTGGATTGATTTCATGTAATATAAATGATTTCACAAAATGTGAATTATTTGTTAAATCAAAGATGATTAAGAAACCTTTCAAAAGTGTTGAAAGAAACACAAATCTACTTGATCTTGTACATTCAGATTTGTGCAAATTTAATGGCATGTTAACGTGTGGGGGAAATATATATTTTATTACATTCATCTACGATTCTTCTAGATACACCCATGTATATCTTTTAAAGAATAAAGATGATGCTTCTAACACCTGTAAGATTTATAAAGCAGAAGTAGAAAATCAATTAAGTTGAAGTACAAAAGTGCTTAGGAGTGATAGGGAAGGTGAATACTTCTCTACTAAATTTGATGCATTTTGTGAAGAACATGACATAATACATGAATGTTCGACACCTCGCACATTGTAACAAAATGGCATGGCCGAAAGAAAGAATCGAACATACCAAGAGATGATGAATGCCATGTCGATGTATTTTGAGTTACCCCTCAATTTATGGGGTGAGGCCTTACTATCCGCTTGCTACATAATTAATAAAATTCCTTTAAAGAAAACTGGTATTTCACCATATGAGGCCTGGAAAGGCAGAGCACCAAATATCAATTACTTTAAAGTGTGAGGGTGTGTGGCTTACTACAGAAACATGGATCCTAAAAGAATCAAGTTGGGTCCTCGATGGATAAGATGTGCCTTTGTAGGATATGCATAAAACGGTAAAGCATATAGACTCTTAAATTTAGAGTATAATGTAATTGTAGAATCCCGGGATGTAGAATTCTTTGAAAATATTATCATCAAGGATAAAGTATCAGAGTCAGCCGCAAATAAAGGATCTTGTGAAGAAGATTATTCTCGGATTGTATAAATACAACCTGAAGGCACTTCTCGAATCATTGAATCACAACCCGAGCCTAGGATTAGCAAGAGAGTCCGGAAAACAAAGAATCTAGGACCAAAACAAATTGATCCTCACTTTATTTCCTTTTATCTAGTTTAAAGAAATTGTAAGAATTCCGTTCAAAGTGTTCCAGTCATTCTTCAACTAGAGGATTATCCTAAAACTTACAAGGAAGCAATAACTTCAAGGGACTCCTCCTTTTGGAAGGACGATATCCAAGATGAAATGGATTCAATTGTGTCAAACCACACTTGGTAACTTGTTGACTTACCAAAGGGATCAAGGCCCATTGGATGCAAGTGAGTGTTTAAAAGGAAATATCAGAGTGATGGTACCTTAAACATTTATAAGGCCATATTAGTGGCAAAAGGATTTAGACAAAAGGAAGGTATAGATTACTTTGACACATATGCACCAGTAACAAAGACACTCACAATTAGATTGTTGTTTGCCATAGCCTCTTTGAATAACCTTATAGTTCATCAGATGGATGTTAAAACAACATTTCTAAATGAAGATCCCAATGAGGAAATCTACATGGAACAACCAGAAGGCTACATGCTTCCTGAAAATGAACTAAAGGTATGTAAGCTTGTCAAATCCTTATATGGCTTAAAAAAAGCACCAAAACAATTGCATCAAAAATTTGATTATGTGATACTATCAAATGGATTTATTTCTAATTCTTGTGACAAGTGTTTATACACAAATGTGTGTAAAAACACTGTAATATTCCTTTGTCTCTATGTTGATGACATGCTAATAATTAGCAATGATTTGAATGGAATTTTAGAGACAAAGAGGTTTCTAACTTCCATTTTAAAGATGAAAGATCTTGGACGTGTTGACACAATTTTAGGGATCAAAGTTGAACGAAATAGTGTGGGTTATGAACTTAGTCAAACACACTATATTGAGAAAATACTTGATAAGTTCAAACACCTAAAATTTAAGGAAGTAACCATTCCATTTGATCATGTCGTCGAACTTCAAAAGAACAATGGAAGAGCACTGGCTCAATTGGAATATGCAAGTGCAATAGGGTGTCTTATGTACTTAATGCAATGTACCAAACCCGATATACCATTTGCAGTTAGTAAAATGAGTAGATTTACTAGTAATCCAAGTAAAGAACATTGGAAGGAAATCACGAGGATTTTTGGCTATCTACTAAAGACCAAAGATCTTGGCCTTCATTATGGTAGTTTCCCTACCATATTAGAAGGATATACCGATGCGAGTTGGATATCTAATGTTGGAGATCATAAATCTACAACTGGATGGATATGTACACTAGTTGGAGGAGCAATTTCTTGGAAGAGAAAGAAACAAACATGCATTACTCTTTCGACCATGGAATCAGAGTTCGTGGCTCTCGTTTCCGCTGGTCAAGAAGCAGAATGGTTGAGGGATCTTCTGTTGAAAGTATACACTTTGATAGCCAAGCCACTTTAGCTAGAGCATTCAACGAAGTGTATAATGGAAAGTCTAGGCATATAGGACTTAGACATTCGTTTGTGAGAAAATTGATTAAGGATGAAATCATTTCACTCACCTATATACGGACAAGCTATACTTTGGCCGATCCATTTACTTAGCCACTGACCAGAGACTTAGTAAAAACAACCTCGAGAGACATGAGGTTAAAACTCCTTGAATAAGAGTTCCAACAACGGTGACAACCCAATCTTATATTAACAGAACATTAACTTCAAGATTCAATGGGTAACAACAAGTCATTGATTTGGATGTAAGTCAGGAATTGGGTAATAATGTTGACTATTTTAAATAGAGGGTTGAGGTTTTCAAAACCTCTTAATGAAGTTCATAACCGAAGAAAAGTATCTTGTGGAAAAGGATACAACATGAACTTCACCTATGTGAATTTCAAGATGGTGCCGTCTTAAAGTGAGATTTGAAGTTTCTCTCATGGAAAATTCATAAAACAGGATAACATATGACCATAAATAAGTGCTAAGAGAGATATGTAGAGGAAGATCCTTTAAAGAGTGTGTGTGTAAGGTAACGCCTGTTTAATCATATGGATTAATGATTTAAAAGTATCACTACCTAATATTCTAATTAAACTTTGTGTTATCCTCACTAAGGTTAAGTTTTAAATCGAAAGATACCTAATTGTATTAACACTCTTTATATCTCATTTTCTGGAATTAGTTTTGTCATTATTAGAACAAGTGGGGATTGTTGGAAATTATGAACAATAGTTTCCATGTGTGTGTTCCAATATGACAAAATGGGCAAGTGAGTTAATGGCAATAAATATTTGCAAATAGTCCTACATAGAAAGTGGAACTAACTTTAAAAGCATTTATAAAGACATTGAAACATTAAACTCTCTAAAGGAGGCAAAGAGGATAAGGTGCCACATGGACATATGTGGTGGTCCCAAACACTATGCCACTTGTCACATTCAAACAACCCCTTGCCGGTGTCGCCAGCTCTGGCTCCGGGATCGGGTCCGAGGGCGTGGGCGTAAAGGCGCTAATGACGGCTTGTATGAGGCATTTGAGCACTTGGGTACAATGCATCAGAGCAATCGGGCTACTCACGGTGCTCCAGCAGCCAGCCTTCGGCCGACATGCTGCAAATTAGTTATCATTGCTCCAGGATTTTGGTCGCTCCTTACAGTTTGATTACGAATTCAAAATATACAATACTTCATGAAGTGGTGCATTGTATTATTATAGGTGAATCATTGCAACCTATGCTGAAAAGGTGTTGTTCCATCAAGAGTTGCAAACTTATGAAACAACATATGCATGTCCTATAAATATATGATTCTGAATTCGAAAATCATTCACTCAAAATCTGCACATCCTCTTAAACATTCCAGACACACTTCCTTGCATTCGAGTTCTTCACCTGTCTTATGCAGACTCGATTAAAAGGCTGAATTATCCTGGGTATTCTTGTTTTCCGACTCTAAGACATTAAAGAGAGTGCTTGAAATACTTTTAAGGAAAGTGACTTCGTTCACGATTCAACCCGAATCCATTTAATCTTGTCGAAATATCTAACAACTAACTCACTTTCAAACAAAAAAATATCCAATATAAATGAAATGTCATTCCAATTGGCGATAGTATACAACACATAAGAGGAAACGACAATCCAATTGACGATAATATACATACACGTAGGAGAATATGTACTATTTCTCTTATATGTTTGTATATTATCACCAATTAAATTGACGCTGATTTTATATGTTGTACATTGTTGGCAATTAAATTAGCATCTTTTTTGTATTGAATTTTTTTATTTGAATGTAGGATATATTGAAAAATACGTTAGAAAATAAGTTAGTTTTGTTATTTATTTGAAAAACGGACTTAAAAGATTTCATATTTGATACATATATAACTAATGCTTATAAATCTTCGATTACAACTACTCTGACGTATGTGCATATATCATCATTTTCCTTTCACTTGTCAACCTCTCAACATCTCACGACTCTTCCCAAATAGACCAATATCTCACCGTCCAAATCAATCTCAGATCCAATTCAGCCAATCCTAACCGTCCGATCGCATTTCCCTTTCACGCTCTTCACATTCATGCATCATTGTTCCTTTTGTTTTTTTGCTATAAATATCATCAAAATGCTAGCCGAATAACAAATTCAAAATGGCCACAGCTATCAAATTTTTTCAGTTGAACACTGGTGCTAGAATTCCTTCCGTTGGATTAGGAACTTGGCAAGCTGAACCTGGTGTTGTAGCGAAAGCTATCACCACTGCTATTCAGGTATAGTTTTTTTTTTCAATTATTGTCATTATTCATATGATTTTCTATACTTTTCAATTGTTGTTATGGAATTAGTAGATGTTTTGATTGACTATGAATTTGACGAAATTAGGACGTTAAGGTGATTTTGCTGAAGCTAAGCTTTTATGACACAACATGCATGTCTAAAAGTCAACACAAATCCAAATATAAAAGTTTTAAAAATTGATTTTTTATATATGTTTGGATATTTTAACTTAGAATTGATTATTGATTGTGCATTTAGAAATTGATTTTAACTTAGAAGGTAGGAACATGGTTTTGCGATTGCAGTCATTGCGGTTGCTGCGATGCGATGCGATACACGATATGAGTATTGTATAGCATATGATGGAGGGGGCACTGATACTGACAAGTTAAGTCGACAACAATAATAATTTAAAAAAATAACAAATTAAATATAATAAAAAATGTTGTATACAGTTTTACACACGAAAACAGACACACCTTTTTTTCATCTTGGTGCTGCAATGTAGCACCGTGAATTTTAATTTAGAGGTGTTTGAAATATACCGTTAAAAAACTGTGAATGTTCAAGATTTTTTATTATAAATATGAAGTAAATTGAGTTTTGATACAAATACTTGAAGAAATATGGGCGAAATTGTCTAGTGTGATTTCTAATGACGATCGGATGTATATTTTTAATTCACACCACAATTACGGAGGCTACATCATCAGAAATATTGTGGCGTTGCAGTTGTGATGGCAATTTAAAACGATGGCTAGAGTATTATTTGTAGCTTTTGGTTCTATTATAGTGTATTTTTATTTAGATTTCTTTACTTTAATCCACTTTTATGCACGTGTAATTGGGTCATTCAAAATCAATTTTCAATTTTCTGACACTGTAAATCAATATCACACTAAATAGTTTAGATTATTCATAGGTTTATAGTAGTGAACTAACCTTGTAGATGTGTTTGTTTTTGTTCAGGTTGGATATAGGCATATTGATTGTGCTCAAGCTTATAAGAATCAAGCTGAGGTAACAGTTTTGTTTTTTGACACATTTTTAATTGTTTTCATTTAATCTTCATGCTTTTACTCTATCATAGTATTAAGATGTGAACTTTTTATAGATTGGTTCTGCACTGAAAAAACTCTTTGAGGATGGTGTTGTTAAGCGCGAGGAGTTATGGATCACTTCAAAACTATGGTACCGTTTATCATTTATATTTGTGAAAATTTTCTGCTTTTTAGGTTGTGTTTATTAACATGAATCCTCTGCTTTGTCTACTGTTTTCAGGTGTTCAGATCATCATCCAGAAGATGTGCCAAAAGCATTGGAAAAAACTTTAAAGGATTTGCAACTTGATTACCTTGACCTCTATCTGGTAAGCATTAACTTTTCTGCATATGTTGATAATTTGATGAATACTAATCACATTAAATTGACACCATCTTACATTGGGGATTTCAAGATGTTAAACTCTTTTTGTATCCAATGTGGCCTTGATTAGGAAGCACATACACAATACCCGAATAATGGTTTGAAGAAATAGAAGTGATTGAATGTAATTGATATGTCAGTGTCAAATACTAAAATGTGTCGGACACTCTTTCACGATCGCTTGATAGCTCTGTAGCACCAATGCTTTTGATGGAAGACATGTCTAGTGTCCGACATTGACAGACCTACACATGTGATTACATTCAATTAATTCATGTTCTCTAATTATTACTTGTATTGACGTGCCAAAATTGAATTATGACGGGTGCATTTTATTATTTTCTGAATTTGATTTTGTTTTGTAGATCCACTGGCCAGTGAGCATGAAAAGGGGAACAGGTGAATTTAAGCCTGAAAATCTTGATCATCCTGACATACCAAGCACATGGAAAGCAATGGAGGCACTATATGACTCAGGCAAGGCGAAAGCTATTGGAGTGAGCAACTTCTCTACAAAGAAACTTCAAGCTCTATTGGACATAGCAAGAGTGCCCCCTGCTGCTAATCAGGTGGAATTGCACCCTGGATGGCAGCAGTCAAAGTTGCATGCCTTTTGTGCATCAAAAGGAATTCATGTATCTGTAAGTACATCACATATGTAATTCATTTGAAAGAGTTTATATTCATTCAAATACATTGATTTATTGAAAATTCTCGAGGGATCAGGAAAAGAAAATAGTGTTAATGTTCTTGAAATTTATCTTGAATCTTGTGTGAGGAATACTAAGGATGAAACTTGGCTATAACGCTGTTGAAAACCCACATTTAGAGCTAGTTGAAAATGTTTTCTGTATCTATTCAAATTCAAATTCAAATGATGGTACCTCTCAAAACCATTACTATTTTTTTCTGATAGTTGTAACCATCTATTTATAATTATCTTTTCAGGGATATTCTCCTCTAGGCTCTCCAGGAGTACTCAAAAGTGACATTCTGCAGAATCCAGTTGTCAAAGAGGTTGCAGAGAAATTAGGGAAGACACCGGGACAAGTTGCCCTTCGATGGGGACTACAAGCAGGACATAGTGTTCTACCTAAGAGCACTAATGAGGCTAGAATCAAGGAAAATTTAGACGTGATCGATTGGTCTATTCCTGAAGACCTGATATCTAAGTTCGCTGAAATTAAGCAGGCAAGTTGTTAGTTAGTTTAATCTAGCCTTTATTGTTCTATTTATCAATGGTTTGAGTTGAGGTTGTCGTAGAGGTTGCAAAATGAACCTTGTTACTGCGGCAAAATGCAGTCTAATCGGAACTAACACAAGAAACTTATACGTGCAGGATAAGCTAATTAAGGGTACATTTTTTGCCAACGAGACCTACGGGGCCTATAAGACTGTTGAAGAACTCTGGGACGGTGAAGTATGAGCAACATGCAACATTGAGACGAAGAATAATACACTGCTTCCACGATAAAAGCAGACCCTTCAAGATTCACTGCTTCCATTTCGAATTAAAGATGTATTTGGTGTCTAACCTGTGTTGGTGTCAATACTAACATATCATCAAGATACATGGTTATATAATCTCAAATGTTTTTCTAAATTATAACTATTGTTTATGTCGTGTTTGGTAATTGTTTTTTTTTTTTTTGTGTTAGTACTTCAAAGGTTGTTATTTATTGATTAGGTTGTTATTTATTGATGATAATAAAAGCTCATTTTCAGATCTGCTGCCAATAGTATATATGAAACTTCATGTCTTTCTTCATTTGATAAATTAATGCAGAAGTCTGTTAATATAATATCGTTTTCAATACTAACATGAAGATTGTATAAAATGGATTTTTTAGAGTAAAGAGAGAGAGGGTTACATCTACTAGCTATGGATCCAATGTCTTTTGAGTAAAACTTTAATGATTTGAATCTAATATTGTAATAAGTATGTTTACAACATGTTTCTAAAGTTAGTTTATTAATTCGTACAAAAAAAAAGGTTAGTTTATTAGTAATTGGTAAAAAGTTGGATAAGATTATCCTATTGAAATATTAAAAGTTGAATGGTCTATGTGAATTCTATTTATTACTTTCATTAAAAATTGTAGTTTTTAAATATTAGCCATCTAATTTTTATATTTATAGTTTAATCCTTTTTCAGTATTTGTTATTTAACACGTTATTTAATTTTAAGTTACTTTTTCTGAAAGACAGTTCATGTTCCCATTATGAAAGAGAAACTTTTATGGGAATCCTATAACACTTTCTCTTTGACTCTAAGCCTAGGATACCTAAATAATATTTAGTATCAATGTGAACATGAGTAAACCAAATATAATTTTTTAGATTTTTATCCATAAATTAGCAAGTAAATCAATATAAAATTTATCTTCTTTAATAAGTCACTTTTCAAACATAACAACAATTTTACTCTTAATTATCATTAAGATGTTCATGGTAGACAATATTAAGCAAAAAGGATGAGAAATAAACTTCAATATAAACGGTATAAAGAATGCAAAGGTAGATCACCACAATCTCATGTCCATTCCACAACAATATACAAGTTTATGCAATAAGACTCACGACACAACGTGACACCATGCATGTGGTACCAACTCAACATTTGCTTATCTCAAGAATGGATTCCCCCCTTCTGAAATCATGAGCCCTCTTATGAGCTCCAAACATCCCTTCTAAGCTTGGGACAAGCCTCTAGTCATTCCTTTTGAACTAACGAACATGTCTCTTTCAACGACACGGCACAATGATGAATGTCAACACAAATCAATTCAACAACAATAACAATGCTTAAAGTTCCCCTTTTGACCATAAACAACATGCATTGACACACAATAGTAATTCCCCCTTCTAAGTTACTACCCAACAATAATAAAAACAATGAATATAAGCACACAAATTGTCTCCCTTCTGAACTATTTATCACCAAGCCAACAATTCATAATTAGTCACCATACAATAATACCAATCATATTCACCTCATATAACAACACAAAACAACATCACATGCATCCCATACAATGGCTGCACCATGAAAACATCAGCGTGTAAGTAAATCATCATTCAACAACGATAATTTTACCATAATTAATTAAATTCATAATAATTAATTAACAACCTCCACATAGCCAAACAATCGCGAATTATCGACAAAACTGCAAAACAACAATAAAAATCCAAATTGACAACTAAAACCACACCAACAGGTACAAGAACACCCCTTCTAATAGCATGACGGGTAGCCCGTCACCAGGGTGACGCCCGTCACCAGGGTGACGCCCGTCACCAGGGTGACGCTCGTCACCCTGTTAAAACCCTCAGACCATCATTATAGTGAAGATCGAATTGAGAAACCAAGCCTGGTGACCATGACGATATCCTTGTCATAGCGCTGACGCCCGTCAACATTTTAAGGTGCGAGATGATCAACCTGTCATCTGAGTCACTCCCGTCACCCTACACCAGGAAGAAAAAAAATGTGAATTGCCATAGGAGTTCCCTTGAAACTCCAATTTTGGTTCCCCAATCACTCCAACGCGTCCAGAAAATATATCATACAGAATATCATCATTATTGTTGTGATATAATCCAAGTTGTGGCCCAAGCACAAGCCCAAGGTAGTTATAATTAGGATTTGTTATATTAGTTACTTAGTATACAAGTAACATAATTGTATATATACACCTAATTGTAATTCAGTTTTAACAACTTTCATACAACACTAAATAATAACAATCCTTATTTTTCATTCTCTCTTTATTTCTCTCCTCACTAAAAGTGCCTCACGCACTAACAATTATAACATGAACATACAAGATATTCAATCCAATGAACAATAAGATTGTGATGAGTCGAGACATTGTGATTGATGAGAACTCTGCCTGAGATTGGAATTTAGGTGATGCAACTAACAAGTCATTGATGAGTTATGGCGTTGATGAAGAAAGTAATGAGCACAAAGAAATTTCAGTTAATGACACTCCATTAACAGTCGAAGTCAAAGATGATAATATAGTCGAAGTCAAAACAAACAATCGAGAGGGTGTGGCTAGTACAAGCCAAAGACCTCAAAGAACTAGAGTACTCCCATAAAGGCTTCAAAACTGTGAAGTGGTTGGTGATGATGAAGTCACACCAAATGGAGATTTGGTTCATTTTTCTTTACTTGCAGGCATTAGACCAATCAACTATAGAGAGGCTTTAAAGAATAAACAATGACAATCAGCTATGGTAAAAGAGTTACAAGCGATCGAAAGAAACAACACATGGGAGTTAGTCAAATTGCCAACACACATATAAGCTATCAAAGTGAATGGGTGTCCAAGTTGAAACATAATTTTGATGGGTTGATAACAAGACATAAGGCAAGACTAGTAGCTCGAGGATTTTTCAGAGAGAAGGACTCGACTACTCTGAGGTATATGCACCAGTAGCAAGATTGGAAAATGTTCGATTGGTGGTAGCCTTGGCATGCAAGCAAGGCTGGTCAACATTTCACTTAGATGTGAAATCAACATTTTTTAGTGGCCCTCTAGATGAAAAGGTATATGTCATACAACCTCTCGGGGTTGTGATACAGGAGGAATCAAAGAAAGTATACAAGCTGCACAAAGAGCTCTATGGCCTAAAGCAGACACCTAAAGCATGGAACAAGAAAATCGACTCATACTTGGTCGAATTGGGATTTGTCAAATGCGAGTATGAGTATGGTGTCTATGTTCAGGTTGTGGTACAAGATATAACAATCATATTTTTATATGTCGATGACTTGTTAGTAACTGGAAATAGCTTGGAGAACTTGCTAAAGTTCAAAGAGTTGATGAATAAGGAATTTGAAATGTCGGATCTAGGAAAGTTGTCGTACTTCCTAGGCATGGAATTTCAAATGTAAAAGCAAGGTATGATGCTACATCAAAGAAAGTATGTCAAAGAACTACTCAAGACATTCAGAATGGAAGAATTTAATTCTGTATCCTCACATGTCAAACCAAATTTGAAGTCGGAGAAACATGGAAAAGAAGAAAAAGTCTATGTTGTCATACCCCAAAATTTGCCTCCCCCTTTTCATTTTTATCTAACCTATGACTTGATATTCATCTGCACTCATTCATGCCTCATTCATGTGCATCATTCACTCATGTTAACAATTGCTAATAATCATCATATATTCAAAGTTTGTGGCTAACAAAAGCTAGGGTTTATTTGTGGACCAAACCCTAGAGATGTGGTATGGCTCTTCATATGGAATCAATTGGGTGAAACCCTAATTTCATGATCTTTGGGACTTTGGTTCACAGAGATCACAACTTGGTATTCATTTGTGCATTAAAACCCTAATTTTGGACTATGCTACTAGGGGATCTTGTGATTGCCTTTTGGAGTTTTTAGTTGATCACTAAACCCTAATTATGGGCCCATGTGTTAGAAGATTGATTGTGGAATTTTGTGTTTGGTTTGAAGACCTTGATTAGAGGGTGTGCATCATGAAACTCTAATCAGGGATGCTTGGTACTTGTGTGCCATTTTGATTTTACTTTTGACCATGGGATTTACTGAAACCTTAATTCATTGGGGAATGGGTTCTTGACCATCTTGCCATGCATCATCAATCATTAATCTTGCTTTGTGCATTAGAATCATCCATTTAACCTACATGTCCATATGTTTGGTATTTCATCTGGTTCAAGATTTTGTTCAAACATCCATGCATATGCATTCTACTTGGTCATCCTTAGTTCATTGGTTCTGAGCATATGGTACTTTCAAATTCCTAGGTCTATGGTCATCCATTCATGTTTTCATTGATGCATTGATATTTTAGTCCATTGTTTGTCCTTGATCCATTAAGATTCCCAGGCCATTAAGTCTTGATTTCATCCATGTATCTTGGTCCATTTGGTTCATGTGTTATCATATGCTCATGATCCTTATGATTCAATGGATTAGGGTGTTTGTTTCATTCATAAAGTCAAGTTGGTTTTTTTGTTAAAGCCAAGTTTTAATTCACATACAATCATGTTTTATTTCATCCAAACAATTGAGTTTTCATTCATTCATAAAGGTATACATAGTCCACTACAAAAAGAAATAAAAAAATTACATTTTGGTCAACTATTGACTTTTTGGTCAACCAGTTGACCAAATTCCTAATACTAATCACATTTCATTCATGCATTGAATTCTTGATGATACATTGCCACGCTTCCTTCATGATCAAGAAAGTCCATAATTTGCAAGTCTACTTCCACACTATGCCATGACTTGATCTTCCATGTCGTGAGCCAAACTTTGCCCTTGCAACCTTTCCAAGCAGTCCAATAATCAGTCCATGAATTCACTCATACAACCATATAAACATTGTCTAAGACACCCTGAAAACCAATTGGCAAAAATTCGGAAAAAATCAAAGCTTATCATGGCTGCAAGCACATGAACTCTACCTTACCTTGCTTGTTGCAACATACCAACATCTTCCTTGCTATGCTTGCTGCAACCTTTGCCTTGCATTAAGACACCATGTCATCATCATTATGCCATCACAATAACCCTTACAACAAGAGCAACTTACCAAGTTATGCAACCTGCCCTAACCTGCAAGACAGACCACCAACTATGCAATAGCTGCATCAAGTCAGCAAACTTTTCCTTGCATCTAATCATGCCTAAACCTATAGAAATACAATCAAGCTTCACACCGAATCATCCTCATATCATCAATTTCACATAACACATACCTTTTGCCACTAATAAATCAGTTTGAATCCAAGTTATCCAAGTTTCAACTAAGCATCATGGCAGTCATAGTCCACTTTCGAGTAATACCCGCAGTAAACAACATTTAGCAGATTTTTCTAACCATAAGCAAACTGACAGGGAAAGATTTTAACATGAGTATCTCCTTGCTACTGCATAATGTTACCGAATAACATTCCATTCCAAGCCAAACTCCAACTTCATGATAACTCTCTAAATTTAATTTCCAAATGAACCTCAAACTCACCTCAAATTCAAAAACAAGATCATTTCAGTTTTCATTCAATTAACCAAAACCAATTTACCTAACTAACTTCTAGCTGAAAATAAGCTTTGTGATCTAACTTCCAATAACCTTTCACTTTGATCATCTAACAGAGTTAGATCAACTCTACTGAAGCACCCCTAAAAATCCACATATATGATTCATTTCAGAGGATTCACCAACTCTCAATCATTCACTTCTCACCACTCTTTTCACCAACTTTTTCATCACTATGCAAATCAACTAAGAGATTTATCCTTCACCTAAATTCCTTCACTCTTCATTCAGAAACTCATTCGTCTCAAGCTCGTTCCTTCACGATCTCTCGATACCGGATTCGCACATAACCATAAAAGAAGCAAGAAGAAGAAGGTTGAAGAAGGAGAAGATTCACCAACTCTCAATCATTCACTTCTCACCACTTTTTTCACCAACTTTATTCCCCATTTTTGGTATCATATCCCATCCATCTAATCATATCTTTCTCTTTCTTCGTTTAAGACTAAAACCATTTTTGCAAATAAACTTGATCCAACGTCAAGTATAAACTAAAATACTTAACAAAATATGATGCAAATTTATGCCACGAGCCTTAAGAAATGGAGAAAAATGAGAGGGAGCATTGCTATCCTCATTATGAATAACTTTTGATACGGGATATACGACGCAATTGTTCAAAGTATTCACCTCAATTCATAGACTTTAGTGCAATTCAAATCAAGGTAATATTCAACATGCTTCTTCGAACTAAAATCAATCACAACCAATATCAAAGACATTCCATAATAATTATCTCTTACGACTCCTCTTAGTTTTGACACCCATACTTTTCCTTTTCTCATTTCCCTTGTTAATCCCCTGATTTAGGCAAACCCTTATACCTCTTTCTATTTTCCTTATTAACCCTCTGGTTTAGGCAAACTCTCTTTCTTTTTCCCATTTTCTTTATTAATCCCCTGGTTTAGGCAAGCTCTTATTCCTCTCCCTGTTTGCCTTGCTAATCCCCTGGTTTAGGCGAACTCTTACTCCTTTTCCCTTTTGCCTTGTTAATCTCATGGTTTAGCCAAACTCTTACTCTTCTTCCTGTTTGCCTTGTTAATTTCGGTTTAGGCAAACCTTTACAATTCTTTGTCCTTGGTTCAAACACAAACTTTACAATTCTTTGTCTTTGGTTCAGGCCAAACAACAATTTCTTTTCATAAAAGAACCATTATAATCCATTCCTTAGTAGTCAAACTAACAACTTAGAGCACCTGAACCATGATAAAACAACTAACATCAAAACACTTCTAGGATAAGATTATAACATCATTCCCTAAAATCAACCAACAATACTACAAATAACACATGTCATGTCAGACGCGAAATGGATTTCACCTCGGTTACAATGTCGAGGTAACAAATGGTGACATGAAAAGTGGGAATTTTACCCTTCGGTGTTTATAAAGTCGATGTTAAAATGCAAAAGGTCAAGGGTTCGATCCCTAGCAACAACATATTTTTATTTTCAAAACTAACTAGCGCGTGCAACATACCTCTCGATTTTATTAAATGATCGAGATGATAAGATATTTTTGCACGTCAATATTTTAATGTAATCGAGGGGCTTAATCAATTTTAATGCTACATAAATTTATTTTGATTCTCATTTTACTGGCATACCTGTATCATTTTATACACATGCATAAACTATTAAACTGTTACAAAATACCAAGTTAACACAAAATACCAAATTAAAAATAGATAACAAAATTGGTATTCCTTTTTTATACATAATTACAAATTTACATTGTGGCAAAACCAAATTTACAAATTTACATTGTTGGCATCAACACATGAAAATGTCAAAACCTTTATATATACAAATTCAACTTATAACAAAAGAAAAACTACTGTTGTTGAACTTCATGATAGGATGATAAGAAGACACCATCCCAAATTGATCTGATATCATCTATCTCTTCTTGTGAGAATGGTGTATTATCGTTAAACTTCTATAATTAGAACAAATTTTAAACTATGGTAAGCTAACAACAAATTAACTTAAGAAATATACATAAATTACATGTATATGGATTAAACTAATACCTTACGCTTGCTCCATCCATTTGTAATGCCTCCGGTGACAATATCATGCATATGTTTCATAACATAGTATCCATAAGAATAGTTGTCAGGTTGTCCTCTCGACTACAAATAATGTTCATAGAGTTACTTTGTAATACACACAAATAAAATAATATCAAAAATCACAAGGAATACTTACTTTTGGGGTAAGGATCCCTGACCTTTTACCAATTAAATCATGTTTCATTGCACTATATACCTCAATCGTTCTATGTGCACATGTTGATAAAAATTAAACACACATAAAAACTATTCAAAACTAAAGATCAAGTTTGAATAAAAACTAATACCACTTCCCGACACAACACATTTAATATAACTTCATTAAGGGGATTGTTCATAGAGCAAAGCATAACTACAGTTTTTGCCTCGGACATATAATAATTAGTTGCCAATGCTTAATGCATAAACATTTAGAATAATTAATAATATGTATAAAATTGATTTATAAATGAAAAAACAAATTAATATATTCTTACGCATGGAAAAACGGGGTCAAATAATATTCTTTGTTCTCTTCTATCAACCTGTCTTGTAAGTAAACCTTGATATTATTTGCTATCGTACCACCATGAAGGCTAATTGAATTTGGATCTATAGTAAAATAATTTCTTAAATCCCTTTCAACACACATCTCATGCAAGTACCTGCAAGAGTCAAATGTTTATTGTTAAAGTACGAGAACATATGAATATAAATAGAAATGATCAATGTAAAAATTATACTTACGAGCACCACAATTTTAATATGGTAACGTTTAGCCATTCATTCCTTATCAAAAATTCCTTAATAGTATACTTACACTACAACAAACAAGACCTTAGACAGCGCTTTTTTTAGCCTTAGACAGCGCTTTAAAGCGCTGTCTAAACCTCCGCTGCTAAAGGTTTAGACAGCGCTTTTTTAAATCTTAAAAGCGCTGTCTAAGCCCCCCCCCCCCTTAGACAGCGCTTTGGCCAAAAGCGCTTTATAAGACCCTCTTATTTTAAATTTTTTAGGTATACCTTAGACAGCGCTTTTGAAAAGCGCTGTCTAAGCCCCACCCCCTTAGACAGCGCTTTGGCCAAAAGCGCTTTCTAAGACCCTCCTATTTTAATTTTTTTAGGTATACCTTAGACAGCGCTTTTCAAAAAGCGCTGTCTAAGCCCCCCCCTTAGACAGCGCTTTTGCCTAAAGCGCTTTCTAATCCCCCCCTTAGACAGCGCTTTTTACAAAAGCGCTGTCTAAGGTATACGAAAAATTTTGAAGCTTTTGTTTTAAACCACATTTTTTCCAGGTTTATAAACCGTAATTTCTACCTGTTTTCAACCAGATTTTGACAGACAATTATCACATTTTATATATGCCATTTTGGCCTTTTTTCTACCAATTTTTGGCTAACAAATATATATATATACCAATTCAAACTCAAGGTCCAGAGAAAATATCAAAGTGTCTCTAAAAGCCTCATCAATCTAGCTAGTCAGTATACCTCTATGGAAGTTGTCATCTTCTTCTCACTGATCCTATCATATTTTTGTTTTTTGGTACCCGCCTTCAGTCCCTGCCAGGGAAGACTGAAAATAAAGAGTACAATGCAAAGAGATTGTAAGAACGATATGGTAAATATATCCAAATCTATATAGGAAAAAATACATTTGTGTATATCAAGTGTCCAACCTTCCTCTTAAGAAGTACATGAGAACGTAACCAAGAGATTCCAGATCATCCCTTCTGCTTTGTTCTGCCAACAAAATAAAGTAAGATTAAAAAAATGCATTATAATTATTGGTTGTCAATGCTATAAAAGAAAAAAAAATGAATCGAATTGAATGCCATAACATATATAATATAACTCACCAATTCCAAGATGAGTGTTCACACTCGCATACCGAGTTGTGCCTGTAAGGTTCTTGTTTTCTCTGCACAAGAAAAAGAGCTTTTCGTAACTAAAGAAATATGAATTTACTCAATTAAAAAAAATAAAACTATAATGTAAATTAAAGTGAAAGAACATTTTTGTAGTGTATTTGGTGTTGGAAAGAGAAAACAGACAAGTGACAGTAGAGACCTGAGACCAAGTCATGGATGACAAGGCAAAATATTCATTTCAAACACTATCGAACTTACAGTGCAGAATCTAACAGTATCAATTCCAATTACTCATAAGCATATGTGCATGCTTGCAAACACGGCCACACTTGAGATATTTTACACTAATCTCAATTATCACTGTTGTGAATAGAGTGAATGATACTGATACCACTTAATATAGGTAAACAACATTCAATTGAAAAAGTAGCAGAATACCTATGAAAGTGATGTGAATGCTTAAAATAAAAAGGAAGGCATGTAAAATTAATATGGAAACAGCATGTTGGCTCTGCCCCCCAAAGAATTTTTTGCAAGTCTTAATATTATATCTTGAAATAGTAATCGTGACAAATTTACCTGTATGGTATGTGCTTATGAGTCTGAAGATCTCTGAATTATTTGGCGAGGCCATAGTCAATGATGTAGACCTGAAATGAGGTACCCGACATGATATAAATAAAGTTAGAACCTAAAAGAACTGGAGTTTGCATGTTCAACTTCATCATTTCGTATCAGAATCTATCAATCATTGTTTTTTAATGGCAGCAAAAAGGATTCCATTTAAATAAAGTAGAAGAAAAAGATTCAGAAATGAAGACATGCTCCAAGAAAATCCATCCAAAATACGAGAAAGAGAGCCAGAGGAAGTGCTTTGACTCTAAATGTGGCCCAAGGCCAATCAACTTTTGCCAGGAAAAAAACCGTGAGTTTCAAGGAGGAAGTGGCCATGACAGGTTAAAATCCACTTCATGGTTTGTCATAGAAAAGACTCATAAACCTTCACCTGACCTAACCAGTCTTAACCAACTAAGCATCAAACACGATCGGATAGAATAACCAAAACCTTCAAAAACAAAATGGTGGAATAAAAATAAAAAAGAGAAACATACAAAATTTGAAAGAAATCATTCCAACAAGATAATATACCTGATTTGCTTTACGTCCTAGGCCCATTAAAAAATTGTCTGGCTTTATGTCACGGTGAAGGAAACCTCTTGAATGCATATATTTAACCCTGTTAATCTGAACAATAGTATGGACCAATTGAAACATTAGTATCACTATATAAGGCCTTTAACTTCATATAGTTTCCATTTTGACTTACTAATTGAACAGATCTTCCAGACTAGGTCCAAGAAGGTCGATCGCCATCACATTGTAGTCTCCCTCAACTCCAAACCACTTCAGGTGAGGCACCCCAGCTGCAAATAAAGAGCCAAGTTGGATTACTCAAAAGGAAACTTCTCATTTGTTTTCTGAAACCTTTTCAGTCATTAATCTACTTTAAGGGCATTGTTTAAGACAAACGATTTTGATTCCAATAAGTTTAGATTATGGACATCAATGAATTCATCAGAATATCCTCCAAGAAAACAAACACACACACAAACATAATGGAGAAATCATTTTCATGTGGAAGTTTAGCCTTAGCCATTAGTTAATATTTTCACTACGTACTGAAATCTGCAAAAAGAAATAGCCATGTTGACTTACTTCCTCCTTGAAGAAGCATATACAATTTTGATTCATAGTGAAGCTGCGGATGCTTGGTCTTCACAGGCTCCTGGAAAATTTTCAGGTGCGGGGCATTATGGTTAAGAATTAAACACAGAATATCACAAGCAGACTAATATCATTAACTGATAGGACAAACTTGTGAAAACAAGGCATAAGAGCATGATGAACGATGGAAGATAAACTACAACGCAACAACATTAACCACAATTTGCATCCCTGTAGAGATAATATGACAATTCACATAAAACTTCAATCATAGTAATTCTTCGTGATTCCTTCCAAGCCATGAGTATTGCTCCCACCATTGCATCGATAAAAGAATACAGGAAACTTCAAACTTAATCTTTAAAAGTAACAAAGTCTACAACATGGAATTCTTAAACACCACTATGAGGACACAATATGAAAGTCTATAAAATGCATGTTCGAAAGAGTATAAATCAAGGTTGTTTCATCCTATATATACACACAGTTAAGATACTAAATGCAATTGGAAATATGAAAACATTAATCAAACTCAAGATATTTATGAAATAATTCAATAACTAATCATTTCACCACAAAATAGGGTTAAAAACTTTATGAAAACCTAACATACCAGCTTGACAGCTACCTCCTCACCAGTTTGTACATTAACAGCTGATACACAAAATCCTCAACACCCATTTTATGCCTCTGAAGACGCATATATTCAGTTTCCTTCTTCTCTAGAAACTTAAGTAGGTTATTTTGATCTTCCTCGGAGACATCTGCATCAGCCAACTTCTTTTCCAAGACGGTCCGCCTGTTATAAGCGACGAATTAGAAAACTCTGCAACATATTTGCCATCGCAACCAACATAATGTACAGCGAAATTCAAAATCTTCAATATCTCAGTCCATTTAAATCAATGAATTACTAATGCAATTGAGAATTTACAAATTCAGTGATATTTTGAATTTTTCAGTAGTTATAGAGACTACATTGATGATTAAAGTACCAAAATAATAATCATGAAATGAAATATACCGCTCCTTCCTCTCTTGAAGACTCTTCATCTGTTCCTTGTAATGGTTCTCAATATACTGTTTCGCAGCCGCTACCTTCTGCTTAGTAACATTCGAAAGACTCTCATCATCAACAGACACATCGGAATCCTCCGCTCCGTCCATAACATCGTCCTTCATATCCGGGGCTGTTAGGGTTCGCTGGAGGGGTTTAATCGCAGGAGGGAAAACAAAAAGAACTGAGAACGAAAATAGAAGTCTGAAATTTAATTTTAATTAGACCTTAGACAGCGCTTTTGTGGAAAGCGCTTTCTAAGATATGTCTTAGACAGCGCTTTCCAAAAGCGCTTTCTAAACCCCCACCTTAGACAGCGCTTTTGGTTTTAATTTTTTTTTTAATTGAAAGACTTTAAACAGCGCTTTCTCAAAAGCGCTGACTAAGGTTTATATTTAAAAGCGCTTTCTAAAAGCGCTGTCTAAGACCCCCCCTTAGACAGCGCTTTCATTATTTTTTTAGAACATTTTCCGTGTTTTATTTTTATTTTAACCTTAGACAGCGCTTTCTTTTGAAAGCGCTGTCTAAGATGCGCTGTTAAAAAACCTTTTTGGCGTAGTGTTAGGAAGTACGTAATACTGATATGGAACATGACTTAATTGAATATTCTCGCAGATATCTGGAAGACCCTCTACTATCATTTTTAGTCTCTGAATTTTATCTACTTATTATGGTGTGGTTTCAATATTGTATTGGTGGGTAGAACAACTTTATTTTGTGCTTGTACCATCCATTACTTTCTCTTGAATGTCCAACAAATTCCACTTTGTCTGGCTGAGTAAACCCAATGAACTCATCCTCTGCATAATAAAAATAACATAAATACAATACAAAAATTAAAACGCAAAAAATAATAACAATAACATACAACACAATTTTTTAACTTATACTTATACCTCAAGCACATCGCGAATACATTTCACGGAAACCTTTCATGCTCCTCATCATTTCACCGATAACCTCTCACACTCCTCATTATTCGTTTTCTTTCACTCCACCTCAGTCAACCTCTCTCCCTCATCTTGCTTCTTCTGGACTCGCTCCTGCACCTGCTGCAAGAACCTATCTTCCACCTTCTTCAACACCCTCTCCCGCTCCTTTGTACGCACCCTCAAACGTTCCTCCTGATTTAAGTTCTCCCTTTCCCCTACCAACATATCAATAATTATCTCTTCAATCTCTTCCTTATTGTGTACTACTCTAGTTTATTGAGATCGTCCAAAACAAATCTTGAAGCCAATTCCTCTTCCAAGACCATGAACATGCCTAGGATGATCCCCAGTTCCAATCGCTTCAACCAAGATGTCATGACGATCTTCTGGAACGAAAAGTCCGACTTTGTATTGTTCAACCAATAAATTTTAAACACATAAAATTTCATCTTTACCAAGTTGATTTAACTAAAATAAATAATATTATCGAAAAAAGAATCTACTTACAATATTTTTAGTCACTTCGCGTGTAGCCTTTGATGTGAACTCACCACGTTTTCTTTGACGTGCCTTATTCCATTTCTCATGGCGTGATGGAGGAGATGAAATGCGACCAAGACTTATAGAATCACCCAAATCTTGTTCCCTTTGTTTTCTTTTTTCTTCAATCATCGTCTTTTCAAGTTTGTCATATCCTCAACGAGATAATCTATGTGGATAAACATTTATAGATCTATTAAGCTTTCCTTTTTTGCTCTTAGCCAAGAATTCAGCAGTGGTGTGAGACTTTATAAATTCCTTCCAACAATCCTGATCAATAAATGAATATATCTCGTATGGAGGCTTTTCTATACTTTTAGTTGTTGGATGAGTGATATAATCATGGGTGAGTTGTGTTTTAAGGCCCCTCAAACGCTCACCAGCATATGTAAGCACCTTCTTTTTCACCTTACTATCATCTGGACTAACATCAAACACCCCCTATGTTTACACCATACAATTTTTATTAGTATTAAACAAGAAAAATTAAATGATCATACATACTTGTAAAATAAATCATAAAATTCAATATAAATACCACAATATTAGTCCTTAAGCTATCTTTCAAATCATTGTAAATGTTGTGCCAACTATCCAACAAAATACTCACTTTACTTTTACCTTGTAACACAACATAATCCGTAAAATCCTCACCATGTTCTCCATAAGCCTTGCCGGTTGCAACATCAACTCTAACCAGGTAGCAAATACCTTTTTTGTGGGTATTTTTCACGTCGGTATACATCGTGGCATCTCTAGTTTTTCTTTTATGTTTTGTATTTTTAGAGGTAGTTGTATGAGTCGTGGAGGTTGAATTCATTAAGATACCAACATCTTCCGGGTGAGTCATTGATGTTGTATGGGAGTTGTTTGTATTGACCATCTCAGTGATACTAACAATAATGCAAGTGAAAAACTAATGCAGTTAGGCCATGACTGATGAGATATAAACAAAATAAAAAAATAATGATCAAGAGAAACCATTTCAGTGATACTAAACCACTTTAGTGATATGAAATAAAACCATTTCAGTAATATAAATAAAAACATGATAAATAAGTACCTCAAACGTGATGGCGAAGATTCAGTTAAGGTTGGAAATAGAGATGATGTTCGTGTTTTGATGAGAGTGACGATTAAAATCGCCAACAGTTGAAAGATTTTTGATGAAAATCACCTAGAGTTTCTGCGCAGAGAATGACGATCAAGTTAGACTGTTGATAGGTAAACGAAAAGTTTGAGACTAGTTCTTTGAAGTATTTCATGCAAAACAATCTTAGGTTGGTTTTTATAGAAAATCGACGTGTATTAATTAATTAAAAATAAAATAAAAAACAAAAGCGCTATAACGTCATATTCTGGGAACTCAAATAAAAGATCTTTCACGTCGATTTTCCAGGAAAACTAGGGTATATGAGTTCATAAAATAAAAACAAAAGAAGATTTTGAAAAAATAATTAATAAATATCGACACAATATATTACCTCTCAATTGGTACATGTAAACGAGGTTAATATATATATATATATATATATATATATATATATATATATATTATATATATATATATATATATATATATATATATATATATATATATATATATATATATATAGTGGGGATCAACTTACTCAAAGAGTAAGTTTTTTTAACTTACTCCAAATCATAGTCTTTGAATTGAATCTAATCTAATGGTTAAATTAGTCTTTTTAGTTAATTAACCATTATATTAGATTCAATTCAAAGAAAATGATTTGGAGTAAGTTAAAAAAACTTACTCTTGGAGTAAAATCGAGAGATAAGGGTTTTAGTAAAATAAAACGTAGCACTCTCAAGACATATTTCCTCGATTTTTGAATGTTCAAGGTGAAAAATTTGTCATAAAAATTCGTTTTTGTAGTAGTGCAACAAAAACACATTTTATACCCTACGAACTTTGGAGCTCTGATTTTCTCATTGCACCATGAGAATACGTAGGCACAAGGTTTCGAAAGTTTGACGAACAATCACAAGTAACCTTTAGAGAATAACACTCATATGTACAAAGAACAATAAAAATGGTTCCCGTTGAATACAATAGATGTGAGGGATGCTAATATCTTCCCCTTGCATAACCGACTTCCTTACCATTTTTTTCTTTGCTTTGAGTTTTATTGATATTTTCCCTTTCTCTTAGAATAAATAAAATTCAATGGAGACTCTGTTGTATTTTGAGTGTGTGATACGCTCGGGTATTTTTTGTGGCGTTTAAGATTCATGCCTATTCATGATTTCAATAAGGCTATGCTGGCCAAACAAGTGTGGAGAATGTTCACTGAACCTAATACTCCGGTGGCCAATCTGTTTAAAGACAAGTACTATTCTAAGAGTAAAATCCTTCAAGCTAAGTGTCATACCCCAATTTTGACCCTGAATCGCCAATTCAACACATTCATCATAGTTATTGCATATCTACATAGCATAACATACATTCCATACCGCACAATGCCTAGAATGTCAGTCGAAATAATTTTCTGGAATTACAGGCGAACCGGTTGAGTTAATCGCCGGATGTGCGTTAAATCAGTGAACGGAAAATTTTAAAATCAAGCTTCTAGACATCAATTTTACTAATCTACATTTCGCGTAGTTTAATCTGGTATGCTCGATTTATTTTTCAGCTAATTCTTCGGCCACTTTCTGATCAGCTCAAGCCTGTTTAACCGATCAAAATTTATTTCAAAATTAAAAGAAACGCTGTATTTTTCCAATAAGTTTATTTCGCACTGATCATTTTGGTGCATTCAATTCATTTTTCGAGCGATTTCGCACCTGATTTTTATTCATTTTAAATCCGTTTATTTTCATTATTGTGTCAGAAAAACCAAAAAAATTGAATAGGTATAATCATGCTCTCATTTTAATTTTATCATGTGAAGTTTATTTAATTTAATTGATTTAAATTGATTAAAACTTCCATAAAGGGTAAGCTAGACAATTTAAATTAGTTAACAAATTGTGTTTCCTGGGTTTGATCTTGACCGTCGGTCTCAGTTAATCAAATGCCTAGAATTTTTATCCATGTTTTTCTCTCTTAGCCAATAGAAGTTAAGGAAATAAAATAAAAAATAAAAAAGAATTAAATAGAATGGGTGGGAAAACTCCCCCCATTTTTTTCTTTGGCCGACAACCCACGTGATTTGCTGACAATAAATTTCACTAAGGTCACTCTCTCTAAGACACTCACCTACCACCTAATCCTCACTCTCTCCTCACTCATTAACATCTCTCTCTTTCTTGATACTCAACGTCTCTCTCATTATTAAGCTACCACTCATAACCTCTCATCCACCTCACACACTCATTCATCTCCCTCACCATAACCTTCATTGTTCTCACCGGCGAACCGACCCATTCACCATCACCAACCTACTTAAACCATCACCTCTTCCTCTTCACTCCACAAGCCCTACCGTCACTAAACCTTCATCTTTCCTCTTCCATCAAACCCACCATCGGCCGCGGCAACAACCGTAAAACCCTCAGTCCAACTCACTACACCCTTTCTCAACACACCGATCCACCACGAAACCGCTTCCACATCACAACTCAAAAAAACCCTTTACACCAATAAACTCCGACCACTGTGCGAATCGCCCTCTGGTGAGGTTCTCATGCCTATCATCATCATCCTCCACCACCAACAACTACACCAAAGCCTCATCGTCATCACCGCCCGCCACTCAACCGCTCCCAAAATCTCCACCAAACTTCTACTCAACAACTCACAAAACCAATTTCAATCCTAATTTCTATTTCCTAAACCTAATTTTCTCTCAATCTTGCCGTTGCTCTGTTTCAATTTTTCTGCATTCTTTCCTGTTCCTCAGTTTTTTCCAATCGCTGTCATTTAATCTGAGATCTTGATTCATAGAGGGGAAATCGAAAAACAGATCGACCTCTAATTGTTAAACAACAGAAGGTGTGAATGAAGTAATGGAGTCAAAAGGTGGTAAAAAGAAGTCTAGTAGTAGTAGTAGTAAATGCTCTTTATACGAAGCTCCTCTCGGTTACATCACTGAAGACGTTCGACCAAACGGTGGAGTAGAAAAATTCAAATATGCTGATTACTCTAATTGCACCCGCAAACCCTCCTGAGATTTTCTGGGTTCTGATAGATTTAGGTTTTTTATCTTTCATACTGTAAAATTATTCTAGTTTCCTCTTTCCTTTTCCTCCTCCTCCTGGTTGCTTTTCATCTGCTTCTGTTCTGTTTCTCTACAAACAACCGAATTGTTTTCTCCTTTGAGTCAAGATGGCCATGACAAACTCAGCTATTGGTTTTGAAGGATACGAAAAGAGGCTTGAGATAACGTTTTTTGAGAATGGTATTTTCTCTGATCCAGCTGAGTTAGGTCTCCGAGCTTTGTCTAAAGACCAATTGGATGAAATTCTGAACCCAACAGAGTGTACTATTGTTGACTCACTATCTAATGATTATGTTGATTCATATGTTCTTTCTGAATCAAGCTTGTTTGTGTATGCTTGCAAACTGATCATTAAAACCTGTGGGACTATGAAGTTGCTTCTCTCTATCCCTGCAATTCTTAAGCTTGCTAGTGGTCTTAACATTGCTGTGAAATCGGTTAGATACACTCGCGGTAGCTTCATCTTTCCCGATGCTTAATAATTCCGTCATCGAAGCTTTTCTGAGGAAGTTGATGTTCTTGACAGCTATTTTGGTAAACTTGGTTCTGGTAGCCAAGCTTATATGATGGGTGATGCTGATAAGTCACAAATTTGGCACATTTACTCTGCCAGTGCTAAACTAGAAGCTTCACCGGAAGCTGTCTATGGCCTTGAAATGTGCATGACTGGTTTAGATAAGAAAAAGGCATCTATGTTTTTTAAGACAAGCACATCTTCAGCAGCTTTGATGACCAAGAATTCTGGAATCCGGAAGATCCTTCCAAAATCTGACATATGTGACTTTGAATTTGATCCATATGGGTATTTGACGAATGGAATTGAAGGGAATGCAATATCAACTATCCATGTCACACATGAAGATGGATTCAGTTATGCTAGCTTTAAAGTTGTGGGTTATGAGTATGAAGAGAAATCTCTGAATGAAGTTGTTGAAAGGGTTTTAGCATGTTTCTATCCAGCTGAGTTTTCTATCGCTTTGCACATCGATATGAATGGTGAAAAACTTGACAAATTTCCTCTAGACGTTGAAGAATACTACTGAAAAAGAGGACCATTGGAATCTAGCATTCCGGTGGGAACCCTCGGCACCTTCGAACGGGTTCCGAGCCACGCGTTTTGGGTTAACCGTTTTTTTTTCATACCTAAAACAATTTAATTAACTTGGACAAGAAAAGGACCGTTGGAATCTAGCATTTCAGTGTAACCCTTGAACAATTGAGTCCAAAGCACATGTCTTGTTCTTATTGAGTTTTCATTTTCCATTAAACCATTCCAATTTCAATTTATAATTTTTTTTAATTAGGTTATTTAATTCATATAACTAATTACTAATCGCCAAGATAAGTAATTAAGGTCATTGTTTCATTTTGATCATAAATTAATTTTTTTTCAATTTTAATTTATTTTAAAATTCAATTCATTCTAAAACCATTTCAATTTTAATTTTAATTTATTCTAAATTCAATTCATTTTAAGACCATTTCAATTTCAATTTAAATCATGTCTAAATTCAATTCATTTTAAGCCATTTCAATTTCAATTTAAATCATGTCTAAATTCAATTCATTTTAAAACCATTTCAATTTCAATTTAAATCATGTCTAAATTCAATTCATTTTAAACCATTTCGATTTCAATTTAAATCATGTCTTAATTTATATAAATCAAACCCTGACCAAGTATCAAGTGTTCGTTGTCCATTTAATAATTTTTTTAAAATAATTTGAATAAAAAAGGACCATTGGAATCTAGCATTCCGGTGGAACCCTGAATTTTTGATCTCGGGGCTTATGTTCCATTCTTATAAATATTCGTCTTTCAAACCTCAAAACACTTAATTTTTATTAAACACTTTTTCAATAAAGATGGAAATGGAACATGGTGTATACCGTGCACTCCTGGGATTTAGATTCAAGGTGGATGCCTTGCCTATCTTAGCTCCCGCCATCGTCTAAAACTGTCAATGCGATTTCTTCAAACCCCTTTTCCAATCAAATTCAAAATACTTAATCTTTATTAAACACTTTTGCCAATAAAGATGGAAATGGAACATGGTGTATACTGTGCGCTCCTGAGATTAGGATTCGAGATGGATATCTCGCTCATCCAAGTTCTCGCCATTACTCAAAAATAAATCCAACCAATCAAACTCTTTCTCGCCGCCGTGCGATTAATCAAGAAAACCTTTTTCATAAATGAAAGATATATTGTCTTAAGGTGACGTAAAACAATGTTTTGGCCATGATTGTTGAGTCGAGATAAGTGACGTTTTTCCGAATGATGATTTGTAAATCCATTCGATGTGTGGTATACGTCCGCTCCTTATCTGTTTTGGGTAAAACAATGTTTTCTTCGATTAATACAGTATAGCTTTCACTAAAATCGACCAACAAATAAACATTTTTCTACCCAGAACTACGTAAGCCTTGATTTCTCTGTTGAGATACGTAGGAGCAGGATTGCGAAATCTTGTCAGGCCCATTAATAAAAAACTTAGGTTTAGTCCTTCGTCAAAAATCCAAAAACATTTCTTCTCTCTTCTATTCTTTCTCTCCCTCATTATAACTTGAGAAGACTAACATAAGCTAACATTCAAGACGAAACTAACTAAACGGTTCTCGTTGAATACAATGGACGTGAGGGGTGCTAATACCTTCCCCTTGCGTAACCGACTCCCGAACCCTGATTTGGTTGCGACGACCAATAATCATTGTCGTTTTGTCTTGGGTTTTATCGATATTTCCCCTTTCCTTTTTAGGAATAAATAAAGTTCGGTGGCAACTCTGTTCAGTCCATCATTGCGAGCGTGCGATCGCGCTTCGCTTAAAGTCGTATCCCCATTTTTCGAGGTGCGACAAATGGCGACTCTGCTGGGGAAAGGAACATCCTTAAGTGAGTTAACCCTAGTTTAGTTAAGTTTTCGTATGTGTGTTAGCTTTGTTTGTTTATTTTTCTTCTTTTGTTATATGCTTTCTTTATCTTTGTTTTATCGCATTTTTATATCTGTATATATATCTATGTGTGGGTGTTGGGATTTTGATATTATGAATAAAGCTCTACACCCGAGCTTTGGAAAAAGAAGAGAGAACACATAAGTTAGAATTGGAAGTTGTGTAGTGTTAGTCCCCAAGGGCCACTCCTTGCATGCCTAGCATGAAGACTCCCCTAGAGTAGACCTGTTTGTAGATCTCGTTATAAGACAGCTAGCCTGTTGCATGACGTTGATTCATGAAGGGTTCATGACTCTAGGACCCCCTCTTAGAACCAATTTCTGCTTTGGTGGTTGCGTAATGTTGGACTCCAAGGGCCTCTCCTTTTTGCACCCAATATGAAAACCCGCTCAGAAGAGACCTTTCGTCACTCTTGTCATAAAGCGGCTAGCCTGTTTTATGATGTTAATACGATTATGGTCCATGACTCTGGGAACCTTATCAAAAATGTAGAAACTATCCTGTGAGTGGGTTTATGGGTAGAAATCCTAGAACTATCTGTTAAGGAGCCTACCTAGTAAGATGTTCTGAGTTACTCACATTATCCCAGATCCTAACTACCTGGATTGCATTTTATTTGCATACCAAAACATAAAAAAATACATTGCATCCATTCATATACCATTGCATCTGCATTCGTTATCATGCATTGCATATCATTTTCCAAAAATACAAAAAAACTCATACATCCTTTGTCCATGAAGAGCAAAGTGATTCCTGACACGCGTTTAGAACAAAGAACCATGTCTAAGGAAAATTCAAGAAGCATTGAAGGAGGAAGGCTCAAGTACATATATCTTGATTTCTGGGCCAAGTAATGTGAAAGGGAAAGGACCCCTGAAACCCCTCAAGGTTTTGTACCACAAGGAAAAGGTCAAGGATGTGGCTAGTGAGATATCATCATTTCCTGGTAAGGGCATTGAGATATCGCCTGGGATTTCCAATCCTCATGACATATAGCCAAATTCTACAACCTCTAATTCAAAACTCGTTGGTGGTTCCCAAGTCTCTCCAGCCGGTTCCACAACCTTACTCACCCGGGTATGACCCAAATGTGCAATGTGGATAACATGCTGGATCCGAAGGGCATTCAACCGAAGACTACCACGCTTTCAAAGCCAAAGTACAACAGTTGATTGACAACAGGTACATAGCCTTTCAAGAAGGAAGCTTGTTGGTAAACGTTAACCCATCGGCCGGATAAGTGCGAAGATCTCAAGGGGTGTCCCCCGAAGTTAATGGATCAAGTTTGAAGAAGTCATTCCCTGAAGATGGCAATCATTTGGTTGTTTCAGCATCTCTTTTGGAGTTTCCTCGCATGTTGATTGTTAGTTGCTTTTAAGCATTGTTGTTTTCTTTGAATTGGTAAGATTAATGAAATGTTTATGCATCTTTTGAATTGATCCATTCGTATTCACTCGTTTTTCATTCATGTTAAAAACAAAAAATACTCCTCTCATTCACTTTTGTTTATCAAACCGTTGTGTTAACAAAGATTTGGAAGGAGGATGATGAAAACGAAACACCTGAAATTGTTGTGGTATGCTTCTGAGTAAAAGCTTGTCGATGATGTAAGGCATTGTTTCAAATCTCCAAACACTGAAGAGATAAGGAGTTAATCCTTAGTCAACCACTTTGAGCATAGAAGTTGGTGTTTATTTCGGATCTAAAACCCTTAATCTTAACCTGGGGCAGGGTAGTTATGTTCAGATAGTTTGACTGTGCATTCGATCTTTCAAAAAAATTCGTCCATATGTACGCCCTCCAATTAGGTTCAACCATATGTTATCCTTCGCGCACATGTTGAGGTGTCGAAGAAGTTGAGAAAAGCTGAAATTAGTGTTGGTTGATCCTTATCCACCAATAATATGGTAGTCAACACCTTTTTAAAAAAAGATTGAAAAAAGTCCGCTAAGTCAAACACCACAAAATGACTTAGGCAAAAGTTAGGGCATCCCGATGGACCGAAAGCTTCAAAGAAGCGGTCCAGGAAAAATTGGGGATAAAGAAAATCAATCAAAAGAGGTCATTAAATCCTCAACAAAAATAAAATAAGGTGACTGCCATTTCAGGAAAATCTCACCTTGAACCCTCATTTCCACTTTCGCACCTTCAAGATCGAATGTGTGTATTGAATTAACTGAATATAGGAACTGGAGATCATCAAGAAGAAGGGGTGGGTAAAAATAAATTTTGAGCCTTATATCCTTTTGTTTCAAAAAACCGTGAACCAGACCACGTTACAATCCTTAAAAGAACTAATTGAGGCAAAGTTTATTCTGAAAGCATACTATAACAAGGTTGTGTTAACCTGACTCCAAATGATTTTTGTTAATCATTTGATGGCACCAACTTGCATACTGTGAATGACTTGATCACCATTGTGTTCTTCTCAATGACTCGTTCACTGTATTTCACCCATTCATATCAATAAACTTTGATTTCAAATTTTTGCACAAGCATTGAATTAAAGTTACCATTTTTGAATGAACAATCTTATTTGCGAGTCAACACTTAGCATCAAGAAATTCCAAATACAGTTGAGGAACTTGATAAAGTGAAAGAAGTCTAGTCAGGGGCAAATCACTTTGAGCATCAGTTAATTCGAGCTAATCACCCTAAGGGTCATCTCGCCAATAGTAATTTGCTTCAAGACTCGGACTGGAGCAAGCCACCTCAGAAGCTCATTGAGTCCAACTATCCTAGGAAAGTCAATCAAGAGTCTACCATTCCAACATTTGGTTGGTAAAGTTCAGACCATTGTAAGTTTCAAACACTTGGGGCAAGCCATCTCGAGGTAGTCTCATGGCAAATTGTTTCCAAACTCACTTTCAAGGTGAACATTTCCAAAGACCCAACATACTGGGGCAAGATGAGCCACAAAGGGGTAGACCCCCTTCATGCTTCCAAACTACTCAAACAAATTCCGCCACACGTCAACGACTTTTGAGTTTAAGACGAGTGCCCGGAAATTATGCTAGCACGATTCGTTAATCCTACAAAAGGATCCCATTTGCTAAGTTGTGGCTGCCAAGCTGGATAAAATTCTCCTTTTATAACATCTATCATAAAATATTTGGTTGAGTTCTCGGTGTTAAGGAATCATGAGCTTCCATAAAAAGCCTTTACAAACTCCCTGTCCACTCAAGTGTCAGCATTTTCATATCATGCATAAAAAGAAATTCAAATCATGCATAGCCGAAATGTACTTCGTGCTCATTTTGCATTGACCCAGGTCTTGTTGTCGATCCTATATCCTTTGACCTCTAAATCCAGTTTGTCTTTGGCGTCCTTAAACCATCATCCGGTTTTTGCAGTCATTTTCAAGTCCAACTCAGTTGGCACCCGTCAAAATTTTGTCCATGAGGTTTAACTCCTTTTGGATTATCCGATGAATTTCCGGATTACTCCTTTGTTTATTGATGTATTTCCATAACTTGTCTGATGTGTTTCCAGATGTTTCCCCACCTATCGGATGTATTCTTGAATATGTCTATCTTGTATTCTGATGTATTTCCAGAATTTGCTCGATGTATTACCAGATGTGTCTGTATTCTGATGTATTTCCATAATATCACTTATAATTCTGATGCATTTCCAGAATTCGTTTCTTTTACACTCTAATGAATTCCTAGACATGTCGTTTTTGCTCTGATGCACTTCCAGAACCCATGTGCCATTCTCTGGCATTATTTCAAGACTCATTGGAGTCTCCTAAAATCCAGTTGTCACTAGCATTATTCCAAGCTCAGTTGTTACTAGAACTCATTTTAAACCCAATTGTCGTTGGCATCACTGTCACTCTGTTTGTAAATACAATCGTAATTGGTATCTGAAGTTTGGTTGTCGCCAATATCGTTTCAAGTCTAGTTGTTGCTGGCAAACTCCATTGCAGTCGGTAATTGTTTTACTAATGACTTCTATCAAGTCCAATTGTTATTGGCAAAATCCGTTAAAAGTTGGTTGTAACCCATTGCTTTCGGTCAAAGTCCAGTTGTTGCTGGTAAGCTGGTTGTAACCCATTGCTTTCGATCAAAGTCCAGTTGTTGCTGGCAAGCTGTTTGTAACCCATTGCTTTCAGTCAAAGTCCAGTTGTTGCTGGCAAGCTGGTTGTAACCCATTGCTTTCGGTCAAAGTCCAGTTGTTGCTGGCAAGCTGGTTGTAACCCATTGCTTTCGGTCAAAGTCCAATTGTTGTTGGCAAAATCTGTTAAAAGTTGGTTGTAATCCATTGCTTATAGTCTAAAATCCAGTTGTTGTTGGCAAAATCTGTTAAAATCTGGTTGTAATCTATTGCTTACAGTCAAAAGTCCAATTGTTGTTGGCAAAATCCGTTAAAAGTTGGTTGTAATCCATTACTTACGGTTAAAAGTCCAATTGTTGTTGGCACGTACAAAGAGTTTAATTACCCTGTCTTTCCTGATGGTTCCGTGAAAGTCATGTATGACTTATCATCTTGAGGAATTTCCAGAAGCTTGGAGGTTTTTCCTGTTAGAAAACTCCAATGATGTTGGTTTTGTTTGATTTCTTTGTAAAGAATCATCATAGCCTTTTGCACGGATGATCTACTTATAAGAAGACTCCTGCTTATCTTTGTTTTGCATAATTTCCGTATTAGGAATCTCCAAAATCTTTGATTGGATGAATTTCTTGTGAGAAATCTCCAGAGTTGTCAGATGTATTCTAAAGTGTCAGGTCATGTATAAACCTGTTGATGAAACTTGATATGTGTGTTTTTCAGTATTTCCAGGTCATGTATGAACCTATGGTTGAAGTTTCCTTTGTGTTTTCTAGTTTGTCAGGTCACGTTTGAACCTGTTAATAAATTCTTTGACTTTCTCCAGAATCGTCAGGTCATGTCTGAACTTGTTGTTGAAACTCTTTGAATATTCCAAATGGTCAGGTCATGTATGAACCTATTGATGAGATTCTTTGATTTTTTCCAGTGTTGTTAGGTCATGTATGAACCTGTTGAGTAAAGTTTCCTTGATATTCAAGTTATCATTAAGTCATGTATGGACCTGTTGGTCAAACCTTCCTTGTATGTTCCGAAATGCTGCCAGGTCATGTTTGAACTTGTTAATTGAGCACTCATTGAATATTCAAGTGTTGTTAGGTCATGTTTGAACCGGTTGTTGAAAAACTCTTTGAATAGTCAAGTGTTGTTAGGACATGTATGAACCTGCTGTTGAAAACTCTTTGAATAGTCAAGTGTTATCAGGTCATGTATGAACCTGCTGTCGAAAATTCTTTGAATAGTCAAGTGTTGTCAGGTCATGTATGAACCTGTTGTTGAAAATTCTTTGGATGTTCCTGTTTTGTCGGGTCATGTATGAACCTGTTGTTCAACCTTTATTCCAGTATTACCAGGTCATGTCTGAACCTGTTTCGAAGAATCTTTTCTTTGATTATTCCAATGTTGTCAGGTCATGTATGAACCTGTTGCTGAACCTTTTGTTCCAATGTTGTCAAGTCAGGTATGAACTTGTTGTGGAAATTTTCTCAAAATGTTCAAGTTGGTCATCAGGTCATGTATGAACCTGTTGATGTACTCTTTTTGAATTTTTCTGAGTTTGTTAGGTCATGTCTGAACCTGTTGTCAGAACTTCTTGATATCCCCCAGCATTGTCAGGTCATGTATGAACCTGCTGTCGAGCTTTCATTCCAGTATTACCAGGTCATGTATGAACTTGTTTTGAAGAATCTTTCTCTATGATTGTTTCAGTGTTATCAGGTCATGTATGAACCTGTTGTAGAAATTTTTCTTATTCGGGTTTAGTAAGTCATGTGTGAACTTACTGCCGAAATCTCTTGTATTCTAAGTGTCGTTTATCAACTTTCACTTTGATTACTCCCCAGTGTGTGTCTGATTCTCCAGCAGGATTGTTTTCCCCAGCGAGTTGGTTTTTACCATTTGTCTGTCTCCCTGTGGACCATCAACATTCCCCACAGATCTTTGTTTCATTCTATATCCATCATAAAGCATCATGCTAGGGTTTATCTTATGTCTGATCATATCCCTAGCATACCAAATAAAAAAAAGTCATTCATTAAGGCATTCATCTAATATCATATCTTATCATTTGCATTTCAGGATCAAAATTCGGGTCTTCTTAGTATTTAACTATCTCCCACTATGATCATATGAAGAGTGTCCTGCTTCATATTCTCTAGTTGAAGATACTTAAATAGGGCCAACTGTCATACCCCAATTTTGACCCTGAATCGCCAATTCAACACATTCATCATAGCTATTGCATATCTACATAGCATAACATACATTCCATACCGCATAATGCCTAGAATGTTAGTCGAAATAATTTTCTGGAATTACAGGCGAACCGGTTGAGCTAATCGCCGGATGTGCGTTAAATCAGTGAACAGAAAATTTTAAAATCAAGCTTCTAGGCATCAATTTTATTAATCTATGTTTCACGTAGTTTAATCTGGTATGCTCGATTTATTTTTCAGCTAATTCTTCGGCCACTTTCTGATCAGCTCAAGCCTGTTCAATCGGTCAAAATTTATTTCAAAATTAAAAGAAACGCTGTATTTTTCCAATCAGTTTATTTCACACTGATCATTTTGGTGCATTCAATTCAATTTTTCGAGTGATTTTGCACCTGATTTTTATTCATTTTAAATCCGTTTATTTTCATTATTGTGTCAGAAAAACCAAAAAAATTGAATAGGTATAATCATGCTCTCATTTTAATTTTATCATGTGAAGTTTATTTAATTTAATTGATTTAAATTGTTTAAAACTTCCATAAAGGGTAAGCTAGGCAATTTAAATTAGTTAACAAATTGTGTTTCCTTAGTTTGATCTTGACCGTCGGTCTCAGTTAATCAAAGGCCTAGAATTTCTATCCATGTTTTTCTCTCTTAGCCAATAGAAGTTAAGGAAATAAAATAAAAAATAAAAAAGAATTAAATAGAATGGGTGGGAAAACTCCCCCCATTTTTTTCTTTGGCCGACAGCCCACGTGAGTTGCTGACAATAAAGTTCACTAAGGTCACTCTCTCTAAGACACTCACCTACCACTTATTCCTCACTCTCTCCTCACTAATTAACATCTCTATCTATTTCCCGATACTCAACGTTTCTCTCATCATTAAGCTACCACTCATAACCTCTCCTCCACCTCACACACTCATTCATCTCCCTCACCATAACCTTCATTGTTCTCACCGGCGAACCAACCCATTCACCATCACCAACCTACTTAAACCATCACCTCTTCCTCTTCACTCCACAAGCCCTACCGTCACTAAACCTTCATCTTTCCTCTTCCATCAAACCCACCATCGGCCGCGGCAACAACCGTAAAACCCTCAGTCCAACTCACTACACCCTTTCTCAACACACCGATCCACCACGAAACCGCTTCCACATCACAACTCAAAAAAACCCTTTACACCAATAAACTCCGACCACTGTGCGAATCGCCCTCTGGTGAGGTTCTCATGCCTATCATCATCATCCTCCACCACCAACAACTACACCAAAGCCTCATCGTCATCACCGCCCGCCACTCAACCGCTCCCAAAATCTCCACCAAACTTCTACTCAACAACTCACAAAACCAATTTCAATCCTAATTTCTATTTCCTAAACCTAATTTTCTCTCAATCTTGCCGTTGCTCTGTTTCAATTTTTCTGCATTCTTTCCTGTTCCTCAGTTTTTTCCAATCGCTGTCATTTAATCTGAGATCTTGATTCATAGAGGGGAAATCGAAAAACAGATCGACCTCTAATTGTTAAACAATAGAAGGTGTGAATGAAGTAATGGAGTCAAAAGGTGGTAAGAAGAAGTCTAGTAGTAGTAGTAAATGCTCTTTATACAAAGCTCCTCTCGGTTACATCACTGAAGACGTTCGACCAAACGGTGGAGTAGAAAAATTCAAATCTGCTGATTACTCTAATTGCACCCGCAAACCCTCCTGAGATTTTCTGGGTTCTGATAGATTTAGGTTTTTTATCTTTCATACTGTAAAATTATTCTAGTTTCCTCTTTCCTTTTCCTCCTCCTCCTGGTTGCTTTTCATCTGCTTCTGTTCTGTTTCTCTACAAACAACCGAATTGTTTTCTCCTTTGAGTCAAGATGGCCATGACAAACTCAGCTATTGGTTTTGAAGGATACGAAAAGAGGCTTGAGATAACGTTTTTTGAGAATGGTATTTTCTCTGATCCTGCTGGGTTAGGTCTCCGAGCTTTGTCTAAAGACCAATTGGATGAAATTCTGAACCCAGTAGAGTGTACTATTGTTGACTCACTGTCTAATGATTATGTCGATTCATATGTTCTTTCTGAATCAAGCTTGTTTGTGTATGCTTGCAAACTGATCATTAAAACCTGTGGGACTACGAAGTTGCTTCTGTCTATCCCTACAATTCTTAAGCTTGCTGGTGGTCTTAACATTGCTGTGAAATCGGTTAGATACACTCGCGGTAGCTTCATCTTTCCTGGTGCTCAATCATTCCCTTATCGAAGCTTTTCTGAGGAAGTTGATGTTCTTGACACCTATTTTGGCAAACTTGGTTCTGGTAGCCAAGCTTATATGATGGGTGATGCTGATAAGTCATAAATTTGGCACATTTACTCTGCCAGTGCTAAACTAGAAGCTTCACCGGAAGCTGTCTATGGCCTTGAAATGTGCATGACTGGTTTAGATAAGAAAAAGGCATCTGTGTTTTTTAAGACAAGCACATCTTCAGCAGCTTTGATGACCAAGAATTCTGGAATCCGGAAGATCCTTCCAAAATCTGACATATGTGACTTTGAATTTGATCCATGTGGGTATTTGACGAATGGAATTGAAGGGAATGCAATATCAACTATCCATGTCACACCTGAAGATGGATTCAGTTATGCTAGCTTTGAAGCTGTGGGTTATGAGTATGAAGAGAAATCTCTGAATGAAGTTGTTGAAAGGGTTTTAGCATGTTTCTATCCAGCTGAGTTTTCTATCGCTTTGCACATCGATATGAATGGTGAAAAACTTGACAAATTTCCTCTAGACGTTAAGGATACTACTGAAAAAGAGGACCATTGGAATCTAGCATTCCGGTGGGAACCCTCGAACGGGTTCCGAGCCACGCGTTTTGGGTTAACGGTTCTTTTTTTTCTTTCGTACCTAAAACAATTTAATTAACTTGGACAAGAAAAGGACCGCTGGAATCTAGCATTCCAGTGTAACCCTTGAACAATTGAGTCCAAAGCACATGTCTTGTTCTTATTGAGTTTTCATTTTCCATTAAACCATTCCAATTTCAATTTATATATTTTTTTCAATTAGGTTATTTAATTCATATAACTAATTACTAATCGCCAAGATAAGTAATTAAGGTCATTGTTTCATTTTGATCATAAATTAAATTTTTTTCAATTTTAATTTATTTTAAAATTCAATTCATTTTAAAACCATTTCAATTTCAATTTTAATTTATTCTAAATTCAATTCATTTTAAAACCATTTCAATTTCAATTTAAATCATGTCTAAATTCAATTCATTTTAAACCATTTCAATTTCAATTTAAATCATGTCTAAATTCAATTCATTTTAAAACCATTTCAATTTCAATTTAAATCATGTCTAAATTCAATTCATTTTAAACCATTTCGATTTCAATTTAAATCATGTCTCAATTTATATAAATCAAACCCTGACCAAGTATCAAGTGTTCGTTGTCCATTTAATAATTTTTTTTTAAATAATTCGAATAAAAAAGGACCATTGGAATCTAGCATTCCGGTGGAACCCTGAATTTTTGATCTCGGGGTTTATGTCCCATTCTTATAAATATTCGTCTTTCAAACCTCAAAACACTTAATTTTTATTAAACACTTTTTCAATAAAGATGGAAATGGAACATGGTGTATACCGTGCACTCCTGAGATTTAGATTCAAGGTGGATGCCTTACCTATCTTAGCTCCCCCCATCGTCTAAAACTGTCAATGCGATTTCTTCAAACCCCTTTTCCAATCAAATTCAAAATACTTAATCTTTATTAAACACTTTTGCCAATAAAGATGGAAATGGAACATGGTGTATACCGTGCGCTCCTGAGATTAGGATTCGAGATGGATATCTCGCTCATCCAAGTTCTCGCCATTACTCAAAATAAATCCAACCAATCAAACTCTTTCTCGCCGCCGTGCGATTAATCAAGAAAACCTTTTTCATAAATGAAAGATATCTTATCTCAAGGTGATGTAAAACAATGTTTCGGCCACAATTGTTGAGTCGAGATAAGTGACGTTTTTTCGAATGATGATTTGTAAATCCATTCGATGTGTGGTATACGTCCGCTCCTCATCTGTTTTGGGTAAAACAATGTTTTCGTCGATTAATACAGTATAGCTTTCGCTAAAATCGACCAACAAATAAACATTTTTCTACCCAGAACTACGTAAGCCTTGATTTCTCTGTTGAGATACGTAGGAGCAGGATTGCGAAATCTTGTCAGACCCATTAATAAAAAAACTTAGGTTTAGTCCTTCGTCAAAAATCCAAAAACATTTCTTCTCTCTTCTATTCTTTCTCTCCCTCATTATAACTTGAGAAGACTAACATAAGCTAACATTCAAGACAAAACTAACTAAACGGTTCCCGTTGAATACAATGGATGTGAGGGGTGCTAATACCTTCCCCTTGCGTAACCGACTCCCGAACCCTGATTTGGTTGCGATGACCAATAATCATTGTCGTTTTGTCTTGGGTTTTATCGATATTTTCCCTTTCCTTTTTAGGAATAAATAAAGTTCGGTGGCGACTCTGTTTAGTCCATCATTGCGAGCGTGCGGTCGCGCTTCTCTTAAAGTCGTATCCCCATTTTTCGAGGTGCGACACTAAGATTAGTAGAAATTCTAGTTTCTTATGGATAAATCACTACAAGAAATAACTCCTTTTATAACGAAACTTTCACCACGAACAATATAAAATCATAGTCTTTGAATTGAATCTAATCTAATGGTTAAATTAGTCTTTTTAGTTAATTAACCATTATATTAGATTCAATTCAAAGGATATGATTTGGAGTAAGTTAAAAAAACTTACTCTTGGAATAAAATCGAGAGATAAGGGTTTTAGTAAAATAAAACATAGCACTCTCAAGACATATTTCCTCGATTTTTGAATGTTCAAGGTGAAAACTTTGTCATAAAAAGTCATTTTTTATAGTAGTGCAACAAAAACACATTTTATACCCTACGAACTTTGGAGCTCTGATTTTCTCATTGCACCATGAGAATACGTAAGCACAAGGTTTCGAAAGCTTGACGAACAATCACAAGTAACCTTTAGATAATAACACTCATATGCACAAAGAACAATAAAAATGGTTCCCGTTGAATACAATAGATGTGATGGATGCTAATATCTTCCCCTTGCATAACCGACTTCCTTACCATTTTTTTCTTTGCTTTGAGTTTTATTGATATTTTCCCTTTCTCTTAGAATAAATAATATTCAATGGAGACTCTGTTGTATTTTGAGCGTGTGATACTCAAGACATATTTCCTCGATTTTTGAATGTTCAAGGTGAAAACTTTGTCATAAAAAGTCATTTTTGTAGTAGTGCAACAAAAACACATTTTATACCCTACGAACTTTGGAGCTCTGATTTTCTCATTGCACCATGAGAATACGTAGGCACAAGGTTTCGAAAGTTTGACGAACAATCACAAGTAACCTTTAGATAATAACACTCATATGCACAAAGAACAATAAAAATGGTTCCCGTTGAATACAATAGATGTGAGGGATGCTAATATATTCCCCTTGCATAACCGACTTCCTTACCATTTTTTTATTTGCTTTGAGTTTTATTGATATTTTTCCTTTCTCTTAGAATAAATAATATTTAATGGAGACTCTATTGTATTTTGAGCGTGTGATACGCTCGGGTATTTTTCGTGGCGTTTAAGATTCATGCCTATTCATGATTTCAATAAGGCTATGCTGGCCAAACAAGTGTGGAGAATGTTCACTGAACCTAATACTCTGGTGGCCAATCTGTTTAAAGACAAGTACTATTCTAAGAGTAAAATCCTTCAAGCTAAGATTAGTAGAAATTCTAGTTTCTTATGAATAAATCACTACAAGAAATAACTCCTTTTATAACGAAACTTTCACCACGAACAATATAAAATCGAGGGTGTATGTAATAGGCGAGCCTTGTTTTATTTTAAAAAATCAATCTATTACCTCGATTTTATGAAAAACCGACATAAATATATGGTCAAGGTTTGAGATTCGATTCCTAGTTCCTGCAGATTTATTTTTATATGGAATCAAAAAGATTCCTTTTATTTTTATAGATTTTACGTAGAATATGTTACCTCGGTTTTCATTAAAACCGATATAAATAGTCTCTAAGCTTTTATTCTTCTTGGAACCAAAAAACGCCTTTATTTTTATAGATTTTACATCAGATATGTTACCTTGGTTTTCGGTATTACCGCGATAAATAATCTTTTTATTTTTTATTGACTCAATGTCTACCTCATTTACTTCTCAAGCCCTAGAGAAACAACACATCTTCTCCAGCCAACGAAAGAACACTTATTCTCTAAGGAGCCCTAGCGAACCAAAAAACTCTCTCACTATTATTCTCCGGTATGTTATTATTGTTGTTGTTGTTGTTCTTGTTGTTGCTTTGGTTAATTAGTATTGTTCTTGTTATTCTTTATTACCGTTGTTCATGTTATTCTCTTTATATTTTTTATTCCCTCAGTGTCTACCTCATTCACTTCTTGAGCCCTAGAGAAAGAATACTTCTTCTCCAGCCAACAAAATAAAACTTACTCTCCAAGGAGCCCTAGCGAACCAAAAAACTCTCTCACTATTCTCCGGTATGTTATTATTATTGTTATTATTCTTCTTGTTATTGCTTTGGTCCATTATTGTTGTTCTTATTATTCTCCATTACCGTTGTTGTTGTTGGTGTTGGTGTTGTTGTTGAGAAACTTTATTTTTGTTGTTTGTTTACTATTTTTATTTTTATTTCAGAAGCTTTATGTGATTATGGATCGTAGTTGGATGAAAGCCAATAGATTAAGTAAAGAGTATGAGAAAAGAATATCACATGGATGAAAGCCTCTAGAGTGAAATAATTTCTTGATTTCACAAAAACCTTCCTGACAATAATGAGATTTTTTGGTGTCTTTGTAAAAACTGCTTTAATACGAAAGAACATCACATGGATGTTATATTCAATCGTTGTGGTTGTAATGGAATTATTCAAAATTACACGAAATGAGCATGACATGGTGAAACGGCAAAAAAGATACCTTTGTCACATACGGTTGAAGATGATGAAGTTATGAATGATACTCTAGAAGACATCATTCATGATATTGGAGTTGATGCTTTCAAGAATGCTAATATGGTAGATACATCGCGAAGAGGCATGGAAGATTCACTCTATCCGGAATGTAAAACTTTTACAAGATTGTCAGTTGTGTTAAGACTATTTAATCTTAAGGCAAGAGGTAGGTGGACTGATAAAAGTTTCATTGAATTGCTTGAATTGTTGAAATAAATGCTTCTCGGAGGTAACACGCTACCGAACCGTACTTATGAGGGCAAGAAGATATTATGTCCAATGGGGTTGGACTATATCAAAATACATGCATGTCGTAATAATTTCATATTATAAAGTAAATATTTCGAAAACTTGAAGGAGTGTCCGAGTTGCGAGGAGTCACGCTACAAGAAGAATGACAATGGTGTTGATGACAATGATGGTGTAACTAGTAAGGGTGTTCCTTCCAAGGTGATGTGGTACCTACTAATAATTTCAAGTTTCAAGAGATTATTTGTTAATGTTAGTGACACAAAGAATACTAGATGGCATGCACGTGAAAGAGTGTGTGATGGAAATTTTTTTCATGTAGCCGATTCATTGCAATGGAAGAAAATTAATTCCTTGTACTTGCCACCGATAGAATGAACGCTTTTAGTAATTTGAGTACTAACCATGTATCATGACATGTTCTTCTCATACTTTATAACCTATCTCCATGGTTGTGCATGAAGCGCAAGTATATGATGCTATCGATGACGATTTCGAGTCTAAAACAACCAGGAAATGACATCGATGTTTATTAACTACATTGATTGAATATTTAAGACTTTTGCGGGAGGAAGGTGTTGATATTGATGATGCATATACAAGTGATAACTTTAAGTTGCGTGCCATGTTGTTTTGCACAATCAATGACTTTCCTGCATATGGTAATTTTTCTAGGTACAATGTAAAGGGACATAAAATGTGTCCTATATGTGAAGTTGATACATGTCACAACCAATTATAAAATGAAAAAAAGACAGTTTATCTGGGGCATCAAAAACTTCTAAGACCTAATCATCCATATCGTAGATTGCAAAAGGTTTTTAATGGAGAGCAGTAGTTTGATATTTATCCAAAGCCCTTAAATGGGAAGAAAATTTATAGAAAACAACAACACATTAAGGTTGTCTTTGGAAAGACACAAAAAAAATTCATGGAGAAAAATATTTGGAAAAAGAGGTCGGTATTCTTTGATTTTCCATAATGGTCTAGTCTTGATGTAAGACATTGTCTTGATGTGATGCATGTGAAGAAAAATGTATGTGATAGTCTGATTGGAACACTTCTTAATATTAAAAGCAAGATAAAAGATACTAAGAAATCCCGCGAAGATACTATTGTGATGGGTATACGACAAGAGTTAGCCCCAAAAGAAGTAGGAAATAGAATCTATTTGTCCCCAACATGTCACACTCTTTCTAAAAAAGATAAAATAAAATTGCGATTATTTGCATGGTATCAAAGTTCCCCAATGGTACTCATAAAATATGAAGAAACTTCAAGAGAACGATCACAAATTAGTTGGCTTGAAATCTCATGATTGTCATGTCTTGATGCAACAACTTCTACCGGTGGCTATCCGTGTCATTTTACTAAGAAATGTAAGGGTAACTATAATTAGATTGTACTTATTCTTCAATGCTATATATAGTAAATTTATTGATCCTGGAAATTTAGATGACTTGGAACAAGAAGCTGCAGTTATCTTGTGCCAATTAGAGATGTTTTTCCCTCCATCATTCTTTGACATTATGGTTCACTTAGCTGTTCTTCTAGTAAGGGAGATTAGAATTTATAGTCCAGTTTATTTAAGGTGGATGTATCCGATAGAGTGTTACATAAAGATTTTTAAAGGGTATACAAATAATCATCATCGTCCGTAAGCTTCGATCATAGAAAGGTACATCACAAAGCTATTGAGTTTTGTACAAACTATTTGTTAGAAGCTTGCTTTATAGGAATTCAAGAGTCTCGTCGTGATGAATTTTATGATGGTAGAGGTATTCAAGGTTTAAATGTTGTCATTTTCCCGATAAGTAGTTCTTCAAGCACATTTGCATATATTGAATAACCTTACTGAAGTTCAACCTTACTTGGTCGCCCATAAAAGTATTTTAAAGGAAAAATTCCCCCGAATGAATGAAAAATGGTTGTTGACAGAGTATAACAAAACTTTCATAAATTGGTTTAATGAAAGTATTTATAAAGAGAGTAGTACATCGGATCTTTGCAAATGGTTGTCACGTATGCCTAAGTTTAATGTAATTACTTGGAGTGAATACGACATTTCTAAATATTCATTATATACAAAATCAAAGGATGGTGGTAGTACCATGCAAAATAGTAGGAAAACTAGTAAGTAAATATTTTATATCCCCTTTGAAATTTATAAATAATTTTTTTAATCCTTTTTAATCATTGTACTATATATTTAAAGTTTTTATTGATTAACCTAATTAGTTTCAAATATTGTTCAAACTACGGGTGCTTAAGGAACAATGACAAATCCTATTGGGCAACCTACAAAACTTTCCATTTTGATTATTGCTTTTGTTTCATAATACTTTGTTTTTGGTTTTGATGTAAAATTATAAAAAGTGTGTGCCTTTTTGGGTTTGCATTTTGTTTAATCAATGAATATTTGTAGTACATTGTTTCATATTGAGAAATTGGAAAAATGTACAATGTTTTTGTTTCAGGAATCTGCAAAAGATGGTTCTATATTCAGGAATATGGTTATGTAATACAGGTGCAAATGAAAGTACAAAAAAAAACCATCCCCTTGGTATTTATATAAAACCAAGGTAATAACATTGAGATATTATCTCGGTGTGTACATAAAACCGACGTAATAACATTGGGCGCACAATCTAGTTTTGAAAATAATAAAAATGTTGATGTTGTGGATCAAACCGACGACTTTTTAATTTCTAACATCGGTTTTAAAAACACCGAGGTGACAAGTGATTGCTTTTTCATGTCCTCCTTCATTACATCTCATGTGTAGCCGATGTTAAATGTATTTCAAGACCGAAGTTAGATGTATTATTTGTAGTAGTGAATATCCAACAATATATTTGAATCATTAAGAAGGGCAACATATGGAATATATGAAATGGTTCTAAAAGCAACATATGTGAAGACAATTTGATCCCTAAACAACGTGGGTTTAAAGTCCTAACCTAAAAGCCCTTGGTCACAAGGGCAATTGGAGTTAGGGACCTCATGGATATGGCTCTTGGTTATTGGAACCAGAATTTCATTAGCAAAACATTCCTTCTTGTGGATAAAGATATCATCTCCAAAATACCTCTTAACAACCTTGATGGGGAAGATACCCTAGGATGGTATGCTAGTAAAAATGGTAATTATAGTATGAAATCTGGATACTACTTAATTAAATATTGGAAAGAGCAAAGATTAGATGACTGCTCTAACCATAAGGGGGACACGAATCTTTGGAAGAAAGTTTGGAGTAGCCAAGTCACCCTTTGACGAAAAATCCTAGTTTGGAGATTAATTAATGAAATTCTTCCTACTAAATATAAACTTAACAAGAGAGGGGTGAAGTGTGATCCTTTTGTCATAGATGTAACAGCAGGATGGAATCCCTAAATCATAGCTTTATGAGATGCAAGGAGGCTCAACTCACTTGGTTTGGCTCTCAACTAAACTTAAATTTCTCAGCTAGTAACACTCAAGAGTTCGTGGATTGGATCAAAGACAACATCCCTATGATGAGTAAAGAAAGTCTAGACCTCTTCATCAATATAGTTAATAGTCTATGAAGGCTAGGAATTTAACTATTTTTGAGAAAGACACATACCTATTGAAGAGATCATAAATACTGCTTCCCAGGCCATGAAGAAATTCAAAGATGCTAACAAAGGGACTAACTCCTTAAGAACCTTCCAAAATGAGAGACCTAGAATGGGAAATAATGAAGAAGTATTTGTTATAAATTTTAATAAGAATTGGCTCATTCAAAGTAAGGAATGTGTGAAGACTTATCTGCATAATAAATAGAAAAGGGAGATACGGAATAAAGACAGGGAGCTTGAGAATACAGAAATTAACAGAAGATTAAATGTTAAACAAATAAAGGACTACATGCCTAATCAGAAAGACAAAATGAAGAAGCATTTAACTTTAGAGCATAAGTTGGTTAATAACCTCAGTCCTACCTCTAATTATAGCAAAGGTAACCCTATGGATCTTAATAATACTTCTCCCTTAAAAAACAACAATAACTCAAATCAACCTAATGATAAAAGTAATAAGAAGAAAGTGAGGATGAAAGAAGAGCATATACCGCTGAATATGACCACCATGAAGGAGAGACAAGGTTCGAGCCTCAACAGGCACAAAATGAACAACATCGATATTAAGATCTACGATTCTAATAAAAACCCTAACATTAACAATCATAAGGAAGTGATAAAATAACCGAATCAAAAGGAGAAGGAAGACATCCATAAAGGTATTAGCAACTAGATCCCTCAAAATCTTGGTTTGATCAAATGTAACACGGACGCGAGTTTAATTCATGAAGGATATTGGGGGTTAGGGGCTATCTTTCATGATGAAGAACGGAGTGTTCTGGAAGCTTACTCCAACAGAAGAACCAAAGATAGTAACCCCTTAAATGCAGAAACCCTAA